>NC_135061.1:2397361-2716528 GCF_051014685.1 Ptiloglossa arizonensis
TACACCAGGAAGGGTTCTGGGAATAGTAAATAACTTCGCCATTTTCCACAATTTTTACATTCCCGAAATTGTGATACGAAATTGAAAGTTATGTTTATACTCTCTGAAAAAAGAACCCAATATCTCGAGCTCTGGTGTTTTACATCGCGACTCGTTGGACTTATCGGGTTGTTCGTAAAGTAATTTCGTTTTCCAAAATGGAGAATATGTAATTCAATAAAATGTTTGTGTTTCTGACTGAAAAAATCGTATTTCATTTTCACCAAAAAAAAAAAAAAAAAAAGAAATACGAAACGACTTTTCGAACAGGCCAATATTTGCAAACGAAATGCAACAGAGTTGGAATGGAATATCGAGTGAAACAATATGGACGAAAAAGTATGCAATGAACGAAAATTTTAAAAACTTTACGCAACACGTTGGATGCGTTTGCTCGTTCGTGAGTCTATTCCAACGTGGAACGCGCGAGCTCGATGATAATAGACGCGTATCTGGTGCACTGTTCGATTTATTTGTTTTCTTCGTTCTTAATCGTGTCGAAGCTAACAATTCTGGTCGGTCTTTTCGCTCGATAACGAAAATGCATCTTCGATCTCGATACAAAACGACGACGAAATCAATATTTTATATTAGTTTGTTCGAAAAGTCATTTCGTTTTTTTTTTTTGGTGAAAATGAAACACGATTCTTTTAGAGTGTATAAACATTTTATTAAATTATATATTCTCCATTTTGGAAAACGAAATCATTTTATGAACAGGCCAATATTTTCTTGAAAATGTTGAAAGAAACCCTTACGTAATGTTTTCAAAAAGAAAATTTACGAGGACAGTGATACAGAACAATTTTGTCGATATTTTATAATTTGTGTTACGGATCGTTTATAGATCGATTTATTTAATATAGTACGATTAAAGAAGCTTCAATTTTTAACAACACCGTACGTTAGGTTAATTTAACACCGTACGTTAATTTAAAATAAAGCTTCACTTTCTGTATTTTTTCATAAACGATTCCTATGATTCTACAATCTGCATAATCATTTTTAACTTTCATTTGATTGAAAATGAGAAAGAAATGGACTTTAATTACATTTCATTAGGATAAGCTATTTAATTGCAATCTAGTATAGTGTGATCTAATGTAATTACTAATATTATATATATATACAAAATTCAAATCAACCGGTGATGATCAGGACATCCTGTAATAAACCAAATATTATTGGTTTGTCCAAAATATAATTTTTTCGTTTTTCAAATTTCCTTTTATTTGATGCACATAAAACACGATTCTTTCAGAACGTACAAACATTTCACTAAATTAAAAATTCTCCATTTCGGAGAACGAAACGACTTTCCCAATAACAAATAATAATCTTTCGGTAAAGATCGTGATAATTTGCACTCAACCTCTGATATCGAGTTCGCGATTCTCGAGCCAGGTTTTCGAAAAGCGAATAAATCCCTCCTTGTTGTTGCTACGATCGGCTATATCGATTTTACGAGCGTTCGATGGGTCGTGACCCGCGGTTCGAAAAACATTGGTATACACGACACCGGATCCACCGAAAACCCGTTACTCACGACCCCGTACTCGTAAAACCTGATATAGACAATTTCTGATTCATCGAACACGATATAGACGACATTGGATCCGCGGAACCCGTTACCCACGACCCCGTGGTTTCGTAAAACCTGATATAGACAACCTCTGATTCATCGAAACACGATACAGGCGATATCGGACTCGTTGAACCCGTTACTCACGACTCTGGACTTGTAAAACCTGATACGGACAACCCCCTTTTTCCCGATCAACGAGATACCGCCGATATATCGGATCCATACGACTCGTTACGTCACGATTTCGAACTCGCCAAGTCCGACACGGACCACCCTCGATTCATCGACACACACACAATAAAAGCGTTCTCGAATACGAAGAATCCAATGTTCGCGGCTCGTAAGATCCGATATGGACACTTTCACTGGAATATGATACAACAATGACGGTAACTGGTCCTGTAACGTTTATCGAAAACGGTGTTCCGCAACGAGAAACTATCGGAAACACTCACGGAAGGAAAACATGGTGAACGATAAATGTAACGGACAGAGTGGTGTAGGGTATTCGAAACGATCGAATACGCGATAACTGGATTCACTTTTGGCGGTTATAAATTTGAATGTATGCGAGGAAAGGAAAACGGAAATAGGATAAGGGGAGAAGCGTTTCATCCCGGGCCTGCTAGTGGACTCGTCGGTAAGGCATCCTAGCAGGCCCTGCCTTATACGCCGGGACATTGGAAGATCGGTAAGAGATCGTATATATACCGATCGGAGCAGGTACGGGAACTTGCGGGAAACGATTGGTGGTGAGTTTCCCTCTGGTGGCAAGCGTGGGTAGTGCCGCCACACACTGTATCGGTTCATCCAAGCAACGTGGCAGAACGCAACGATGTTGCAAAATTCGATCAACAGGTGCTCGAAATCGATCTTTTCGATCGAGTACTTCGTGAAATCGAACAGATTAAATGTATGGTAATCGTGAAGTACGCGTCGATGAAAAATTACTCGCGAACGTGTAATTTTACGACGAAGAATGAGAATCAACCAGTGAATCGAGTTTAACGAATCAACGGTACGCCTACGCGACAAACGTAAACAAACATATCCAGCCTCGTTGAAACGGAATCGAGAACACGTGGTGATCGTTTACGGTGATTGTTGTTCCACATGTGACCATTGAACGATTAAAGATGTTTGAACACATTGTACCGAAACGAAGCGCGGATTTTTCTATCGCATATACGAGGGCGCTCCGATAAGTACTTAACTTACAAAAGAAAAACGAAAATTCTTGGAAAAGTAGCGATTTATTTCTCTATATAGTCTCCTTTCAGCTCGATACACTTGACCCAGCGATGCTCCAACTTCTTTAGCCCGTCTGAAAAATACGTTTTCCGGAGGTCTGCAAAGTAGGCCTCCATGGCGGCGATAACCTCCTCGTTCGACTCAAATTTCTGCCCGGCGAGTGACTTTTTCAAGTTTCGAAACGAAAAGAAGTCGCACGGGGCCAAATCTGGAGAATACGGTGGATGGAGCAGCAGTTCGTAGCCTAATTCGACCAGTTTGGCCTAGGTGACGGCGGAGGTGTGAGTTGGTGCGTTGTCATGGTGGAAGAGCACTTTTTCTTCGCCAAGTGGGGCCGTTTTTCCTGCAATTCGGCGTCGAATCGGCCCAATAAACCGGCATAGTAGAGCCCTGTGACCGTTGCGCCCTTGTCCAGGTAGTCGATGTAGATCGCACCTTTTGAATCCCAAAAAACGGTGGCCATCAGCTTTCCGGCCGATAGGACAGACTTCGCCTTCTTCGGAGCACGTTCGCCGGGTGAAGTCCACTGTTTCGACTGTTCCTTGGCTTCTGGTGTGTACCAGTGGATCCATGTTTCATCGACGGTCACGAAACGACGCAGAAACTCCTTCAAATTGCACCTAACAGCATCAAACACTGCTCCGAAGTGGTCTCACGGTTGCGCGTGTTGTCCGGAGTAAGCAAACGCGGCAGCCATCGCGCCGACAGCTTTCTCATGCCCAATATTTCATGCAGGATACGACCCACGCGGTCTTTTCAGATGCCTACCGTCTCAGCTATCTCGCGCACTTTCGATCGGCGGTCTGCCAATACGAGATCGTGAATTTTTTTCACGTTATCCTCCGCGGTAGCCGTTTTCGGGCCACCTGGACGTGGCTCGTCGAAAACCGACGTACGACCACGTTAAAACTCGTTGAACCAATTTTTGACGGTCGCCATCGAAGGAGAAGAGTCACCGTAGACAGCATCCAACCGCTCTTTGATTTCGCTGCGCGATTTCCCTTCCAAAAACAAGAATCGAATCACCGACCGATATTGCTCCTTTTCCATTTTTCTAAAATACGCGGACACTTCCGCTTCCACACGCGGTCAAAACAAAACTACGAGTCCGATTCGGCTGAAATTTTGTCAGTAGCTGTCTACAAGAATGTACTACACGGTAGTAAATTTTTCTTGCGATCGTGGTGACCATCGGGTGGTGAAGCTAAGTAATTATCGGATCGCCCTCGTATGTCACACGAGACTGTTTCTCAGCAAGGTAAACTCCGTAGGAAACACCGATACTTTCCAACGTTCCGTGTCACGGTGGTTTAAGTCATTGGGAAAAAATAAAGAAAGTGAGATCGTAATAACGATGATAATGATACATTTTTATCGCCTCGAGATTGTATAGAAACACAAAGGAACGATCCGAAATTAAGCGATAAAAGGAACGTAAGGTATAGGAGTTAAACGTAAGTATACGTTATGGTACAAAGGCGAGGTACGACTTATGTACCGTTATTAACTTAACCACGATAATGTAGACGACATCGGATCTGTAAAACCCAATACTCCGGATCCTGGACTCTTGAAACCTGATACGAATAACGACCCCGAGGTCGTGCAACCCGATACAGAGAATATAGTACCGAGGACATCGACCTTCGGCGAGTACGTACAGACTGTTCTGGGTTTGTGAAGTGCGGCTCTCGTTCCACGAATTGCGTTGCAAATCGATGGTCATGGGACTCAAGGGTGTCGAGAAACGTCTTATGGATTTCGAGAGTGGAGGTTTCGTCGTGTCGTCGGGATCTTGGGGGGGTTCCGGGCGATTACGAGACTCCCGAGTAGATTTGATCTTTGAAACCTGGCCTACATTTTTCTCTTCCGGAGACCCGAAATTCCTGCATCTGTGTCTACGTTTCTGGAAGTTGGTTATACGCGTCGAATTGTGCGTCACTTGCATCGAGTTGTCCAGCAGTAGCGTCGTCTGTACGGAGATTTTGCAAGTTTGACATCGTTTGTGTCGGTTTTAAAGGGTGTCCCAATCGTAACCGGTCGATTTACTTTTCGAACGAAACTCGAACGGTGTGAGTAATCTTGGTATTTCTTTTTTTATTTAAAAGTACAAACTTGGGAGTTAATAATAGAACGAGATATTTTCTAAATGGCCGCCTCGGTTTTTTTACAGACGATAGACCTTTTTTAAAAATTTTTGGACTGCAAATGTTAGAGTTAAAGATCGCGATTTTTCGTAATATGCTTAAATAATTTTCACGCGTTATTTCACCGTGTGCTTTTCCACGATTAATTTCCCATCTGTCTAGATGACATGTGTCAAGTTTCGGGTCAATCGGTCGACCGGTTTAAAAGTAGCGCGAAATTCAAATCGACCGGTTACGATTGGAACACTCTAGTGATCCATGGGTTCGATGCCAAGGTCGTTCGTATAGAGTACCGCTAGCCTAGAGTCGTCCGTCCCGGGTTCCATGGATTTAGAGTTGTCTATATCGAGTTCAGAGTCGCCTGTATCGAGTCTCGGGTCGTTTATATTGTCTACTTCCGGTTTGACTCGTCTGTGTTCGTTAGGGGCCTGATGTTGTCGCGTCGAGTTTCTCGTATCCTCAGCTTCTTTAAACTTCCACGACTCTAGGGGGCTACCATCGTGTCCATGGGCTACCATTGCGGTGACCATCAATGGGCACGATATTCTACAACCTCGATACACTCGATGTCGTTACTGCAGTTACTCGTAGACTGATATCACGGTCCGATAATATCAGTATTTTTGCGTATTCTATTTTAAACGATAAGATTTCTTAGGTCTTTCTTGAATCGATCGATATTTCGTCAGGCTTACAATATTCGAAAACTCAAATCTCACAGACGATGATCATCATTTAGAAATGTGTGTCGTAAGCTGCACAACGAATTAGAGAAATCTAATTTATAGAACTAAGTTTGCAATTCTCAAATTTGTAGAAAGCAAGTGTAACTCGATCATTTTTTGAACTTTCCACTGTCTCTGTAAGTTGCAAACTATATGTAGAATTTTCGGTAAGGTGAAAGGATTGGGTTGTGTGTGAAAAAATTTTTTTTTTGTTACTTTTACGGTGTAAGAAGGTGCGGGTCACCAAGGAAACCTGCACTCTTGGCTCGTAATATACACCTATACACCGTATACGAGGTATTGTTGGATTTATGCCTTTTTCACAATTTCCCCGGCTCGTTTCACCTAGACAGACCGAGGAAAATCAGTTTCCTTCCGCCTCGTACGCTCCTGTCTCGATTTTTTCGCGCGAAAATATTAAATATTTGCTTTCTTCCATCCTACTTGCTTCTCGGACCTCATTTCTCTATATCTCCAATTAAACGCGAACATTTCACCTGTAATAAGATTTAGGGAACAGAGAGTACTGGATACCATAGGAATTCCTGGTAAGAAATATAAATAAGAAATTACTAAATCAAACAAGCTTCCAGATCTTCGATTGTGGAATTTCATAAGGAGAATTTACAACGAATATTTACAACGTAATTGTCACCTCGACAACGTAATTGTTAATACATCGATGGATCCTTGAATGCGATTATAGTCTGACCTGTTTGTTAGCATGGAATTTATCTCGTGATTATTTTCTTATTTTCAATTAATTACGACGGAATTAGAAATGCTTTACAATTAGAAAGCCTATCACAAAGTATGTACATAGATTTGCAAGTTTATAAATCAGGTGTAACGTTTACGTGTGCGCGCGCGTGTGTATGTGCGCGAGTTTGTGCACATATAAACATACCATGAAATCGCGTGATATAGTTAAAAGCAATGTCGTTACGCTTTCCAGTGCAAAATCATGGTATCGCGTTATGCCACGATTTTATTAGCAAAAATTCCCGAGTAGGTTGCGGATTGTATCGGTATCAATGTTAGTAACGCGTGGTTTCTGCGTTTTGCGGTTCCAACGAGTGAAAGTACTTTTTAAACCAATAATTTGAACCGTGACAGTAAGAACCGTTGAACGAATTTCATTTTTGCTTTTAAATGACATTAATTCGTGTACCATTTTCCACGGACACGTTTATACGAATATTTATATTACATTTTTCGCACGATTTAATTCGTTTTCGAAAAGTTCGTTCAAACATTTTCCATTTGTAATTTTTCATACGAGAATTTCATTTATAATTACTTTACCCGTGTAGCAACGTTTGAACAATAATTTCCGATTAAACCGCAGTGTAAACATCTTATCGTTTTAACGACAATTGAACGGAATTTTTGTAATTAATTGTTTGCTCGAACCTTTGTATAATTTTCTCATTCGGCGTGCGTAAATAATAACGTAATTTCAACGATTAAGGTCGACGGAATAATCATCACCTCGGGCGTTAAAAATTGGAAAAAAAAAAAACGTCCGAGAGGATAAATTGAATGATTTTGTGGGGCAAGTTGTTTTTAAAAGGCGTTCTTTCTAGGACAATTAAGATCTTGAGTTTAGTAACTTGCGAAGCATCCTTGTTTTATAATAATTCACGAATTTTAACACCCATCGCGGACAAAATAAAAGGACAAGTCGCTCGTAATGGCTCTCAATTTAAACATTTATTATAAATAATAATTATACGACACGTAACTTTCTACTATAAGTTACAATCGTATTACCATCTCTTAAATTCAACTATTTACAACGTATAATTTGCCAAGGAGTTATTCTTTAAAACTAATAACTTACGAATAACATATCTCGATATTAAATTGCTAATCAATAACAGTAACAACTATTTGGTAAAATACAACTTACAATCGTAAGACTCTCTCTTAAATGTAACTATTTATAACATAATTTGCCAAGGAGTTATTCTTTCAAACTAATAACTTACGAATAATATATCTCGATATTAAATTGCTAATCAATAACAGTAACAACTATTTGGTAAGTTATGTATGTATACATCATAATTATAGTCTTTATTTACAAATCTCTAATTATATAGATATATAAAAAAAAAGCATAGAGTTCCATTGGTTGAATGAAAAATATCGCTAATCTTTGAAATTCCGTTTAAATGACGTTTGCAAAAAATCTATTCACGTTCGGTTCATTCAGTCGAATGCATTCAACTTCTTTGTGAAAAACGAGTATCGTTGACATTATTAATAAGGTAGATACTTACGTATGCTATTTCTTATGATATTTATTTAGTGACATCTAATAGGATTTCTTCGCACTATTTGTATTAAAAGTATCGTTAGTATTATTAATCAGGAAGATACTTACGTATGCTATTTCTTATGATATTTATTTAGTGATATCTAATAGGATTTCTTAGCACTATTCGAACCAAAAGTATCGCTAGTATTATTAATAAGGAAGATACTTACGTATGCTATTTCTTATGATATTTATTTAGTGACATCTAATAGGATTTCACACTATTCGTATTAAAAGTATCGTTAGTATTATTAATAAGGAAGATACTTACGTATGTTATTTCTTATGATATTTATTTAGTGACATCTAATAGGATTTCTTAGCACTATTCGTATCAAAAGTATCGTTAGTATTATGAATAAGGAAGATACTTATGTATGCTATTTCTTATGATATTTATTTAGTGATATCTAATAGGATTTCTTAGCACTATTCGAACCAAAAGTATCGCTAGTATTATTAATAAGGAAGATACTTACGTATGTTATTTCTTATGATATTTATTTAGTGACATTTAATAGGATTTCTTCGCACTATTTGTATTAAAAGTATCGTTAGTATAATTAATAAGGAAGATACTTACGTATGTTATCTCTTGCAAGATATATATTTAGTGACATTTAATAGGATTTCGCATTATTCGTATCAAAAGTATCCTTAGTATTATTAATAAGAAAGATACTTACGTATGCTATTTCTTGCAAGATATCTATTTAGTGACATCTAATAGATGTCACTAATGTATCGACACTAAAAGTATCGTTAGTATTATTAATAAGGAAGATACTTACGTATGCTATTTCTTGCAAGATATCTATTTAGTGACATCTAATAGGACTTCCTCGCACTATTCGCATCAAAAGGTATTATTTTTGTTGGTGCTGAGCAACATCGACTACTGTTGATCGTTAGTCTGAAACCGGTTTTTGGTGTATACGCAACTATCGATTCCCCACAGCGCGCGGAAGTTCTCAAGTTGTTAACTATCCAAGCGCCGACAACGTCCAGTATAAATTCGATGATCAAAACAGAACCGGTATTGGTTCGGTTCTTTGCACATATACTGAAAATATATATACAGCGTTACGTAATGGTAATAAGAAAACATCTCCGTGATGATAATCGTCGATTTTGGTGAAATTTTTGTAGGATTCTTATAACACGGAGTTGTATAACACGGTACAGGCACTTCTAAGAAATTTTCCGTTGTGTAAATATTTCGATAGGAATATATAAGATTTTCAAACAACGTATCGTGACGTTCAACACGATTTATTAAGAATATATTGTAATTTATTTCCATGTATTAATCCGTGATATATTGTCTTAACGTAAAATTGGTAGCTTATGTAACTCGAAGCTTTGTTTTACAAAATATACAATTCTCGTATTCGAACTTTCTTCGTACAATTAACACTTTTTCAAGTGTCGAACAAAATAGATTCAGCAACACCAATTTTCAAAGCTGTTTTCACTCGTTTGTTATCTTTCAAGGAACTACTTTACACGAAACCTGTATAAAAATCGTTAATCGTTACTCACGAATGTTTCTCTACAAGTTTGTTTACGAATTTACGATAGATAAAGAACTGTTCGCCATAGTCTTCATTGAGTACGTTCAACGAAGAGTCATGTTTAATTCATGATGAATTATGCGTTTAATTTGTATGCAGTTTTCACTATTATCATCGAATAGTTAATGGACTTAATTACTGATACATAATTAATGCATCTGGTGCAATTGCCGTACCGTGCATCTAGCTATGATCCATGGAGCGATTTTTTTTTCCATTCGGGGCAGTAATATCCATTAGCGGCGTACAGCTATCGAACTGATTTATATACTATAATCTGCGAACTATAGCTCGTACTTTGCGTGGAAATAATATCTTCTTCGATTGCAATACGAGAAGCACGCGTGGTAAACTACGAATAAAATAAAGTAAATTGTTGATCGTACGGAGAAGATATCAAATGTGGTAAAAAAAAAATTTTTTTAAAGTTCGACACTCGAGTTGCAAAAAGTGTACCATAAAACCTATTTGCGATGATTATTTTGGTAAATCTTGTCAGTGTTTGCCACATTCTAATGCAAGACACTCCAAATACGTTTTTTTTTTATTATAGATCGTTTCAACGCAACTAACCGTACAATTAAACGTAGAATGTTAATATGTTCAATACGAAAGGAAGAAATCTGATAGAAAAAAATAAGATATAATTATTAAGATCTAGATCGAGACCAGTATGCAGTTACCGGTGAAATATGTGGAACAGCTAAAGAAGAAACATAGTAAATACGTTAAACTGGTTAAAAACTAAATTAGAGAGTGTAATTTCTTATAAGTATCGTAAATGGGGCGATGGAAATGGGATGCAAACGACTAAAATAATTACCGGTTAGAATATGACCATGGGTTTAGAAAATAACCAAGCCGCGTAAAGTAACATAATACGAAGCGATATTAACAATAAAGAGAAAGAGGGGAAGAATATTTCAAATACGGAGAATAAAATAAACAAGAAACGATGTATCGTATTATACGAAATAATTGCAATGTATCGAACGATCCGACGTAATCGTTATTGTATACACAATAGCGGTGTACACGCGCGTAGAGAGCGGAACGATACACTGTGAATAAAAACATAAATATCCCGGGGGGACACCACTCCGAGACGTGAAAAAATTGGTAAATTTTACGAATTTACGTAGCGTAGGATTTTTAAAAAATTTTAATAATCGTAGAAATGGTCGAATTTCGAAGAAAAAATCACTTTTATCCAACGAAAACGACTTTGAACGTTTATAAAGAATTAAATAATTGACGTATGAAAAAAATCCTACGCTGCATTGTAGAATACTCTATGCGGAATATCTCCGTAAAATTTAAAGAATCGAAATGTAAATGTAAAATTTAAAAAATTTTAAATATCGGATGTGTACTTCGGGAGATTTCGGTTGAAAACTGAACGAACCGTTTATTCATCGCTGCAAATTCGCTAAATGTCGAAAAATCCTTTCGATGTAATATTCTGCACACTTGAAACTTTTAGGAAAAAAATAAAAATTGGATTTTTTCGACTCGTCAGGGTGGTGTCCCCCCTTAACCAGTAGATACTTTGGAAAGTGTCTTCTTTCTTCGTTCTCTCTCTTCAGATATCGCTACAGTCCCCGTTAGAAGAACAATACTTAAAACGAAGTAAATAATTATCAGAAAATAAGAAAATAAAAATTCAATATCTTCGACTAGTCAGTTCGGTGTCCCCCCTAACCAATGATTGCAACGTAGATACTCCCAAAAGTGTCTTCTTTCTTCGTTCTCTCTCGTCAGATATCGCTACAATCCCCGGTTAGAAGAACTATACATAAAATTATCAGAAAATAAGAAAATAAGAATTCAATTTCTTCAATTTGTCAGTTCGGTGTCCCCCCTAACCAATGATTGCAACGTAGATACTTTCGAAAGTGTCTTCTTTCTTCGTTGTTTCTCGTCAGATATCGCTACAATCCCCGGTTAGAAGAACTATACATAAAATTATCAGAAAATAAGAAAATAAGAATTCAATTTCTTCAATTTGTCAGTTCGGTGTCCCCCTTAACCAGTAGATACTCTCCAAAGTGTCTTCTTTCTTCGTTCCCTCTCGTCAGATATCGTTACAATCCCCCGTTAGAAGAACTATACTTAAAATGATCAGCAAATAAAAAAATAAAAATTCAATTTCTTCAATTGGTCAATTCAGTGTCCCCCCTAACCAGTAAATACTTTGGAAAGTTTCTTCTTTCTTCGTTCTCTCTCGTCAGATATCGCTACAATCCCCCGTTAGAAGAACTATACTTAAAATGAAGTAAATAATTATCATAAAATAAGAAAATAAAAATTCAATTTCTTCAATTGGTCAATTCAGTGTCCCCCCTAACCAGTAGATACTCCCGAAAGTGTCTTGTTTCTTCGTTCTCTCTCGTCAGATATCGCTACAATCCCCCGTTAGAAGAACAATACTTAAAATGAAATAAATAATTACCAGAAAATAAGAAAATAAAAATTCAATTTCTTCAATTGGTCAATTCAGTGTCCCCCCTAACCAGTAGATACTCCCGAAAGTGTCTTCTTTCTTCGTTCCCTCTCGTCAGATATCGCTACAATCCCCCGTTAGAAGAACAATACTTAAAAGAAGTAAATAATTACCAGAAAATAAAAAAATAAAAATTGAATATCTGCAATTGGTCAGTTCGGTGTCTCCCCCGTTACAACGATCGTTCGTAATAGTAACGTATATCGAGAAGCAATAAAACGAAAGTAAACAAGACTGATATAAAGCAGAGATTCTCGAAGCAGCGGGTTCCTACCTGCGCGGTACGGTCGTTGACTAAACGAGACTAGTAGCGAATCCCGTTACCCGGTCCGAGATCACCTTCGGAGTTCTCGAGGAAAAATTTCTACGTCGAGGCACATCGGCTATACGCGCGGTTCGCTCTCGCGCGGTAACGAACAGTCGTCGAGAGCGTACCGTGTCACGTGGCACACCGACGAGGCCCGTTCGGTTGCGTGAACGGGGCCCGTATACGTTGGTGCTGGAAACCGGTAACTTCGGAACCGACAGAACCCGTTTACCGTCGATATACCGTTGCGGTGCTCTACAGATGCAGCCCGTGCTCGCTCGCTATCCAGCTCGAGCTCCGTTGCTCGCACGGAATGAAAAACAAAAGCCACCGGGGACTTACCCGTCTCTACTACCGTCTACTACCGTCCACTACTTCTCCTTCCATTCTTCTTCCCTACTTTCTCTCCTTTCGTTCTATTTCTCTCCCGTTCACCGCAACTCTCGATTTCTGTTTCTTTCCCCCCGCCTATTCCCGTCCCCATCGGTGTTCTCGTTCCACTTTTCCCTCTCCGTTCGACCGTGTTCCATTTCCCTTTACTCTTTCCTCGTTCTTGTTCCACGCTTCGCTTTCTGCCATTCTTCTTTTACCTTTTTTCTTTCGTTTTTTTTTCCTTTCGTTCGCAACGCTCGAGCATCGTCCAACCACCCCCCTCTTCTCTTCCTATGTTACTCACGGTTCTTGTTACTCTCGGTTCTTGTTTCTCTCGGTTCTCGTTTCTCCGTCTGTCGCGTTTTCAATCTCGACGGTTCTCTTTCCCTCTCGTTAATCGGTGGCCACAACCACTGGTCGTCTTTCTGGCGCGAGCCGCGCAGCACCGGTGTCGTAACAAGACGAGCTCGTCCCACTGGGAACATTCGCGTATAGTCCACGAAAGAAGTTCAGGTCCCCGCTTATTCAGGTTAGGCGTGGTAATTTCGAGAAGTATCGCGCGGATTGTATTCGAGGGAATTCCTCGTTCCAACCGAGGAATCACGATTACGAATGGATTCCGCGATTACCGGATTACCGATGGAACTTTACACGGAGTTGCGAACCTGCCGGGACTCCGGGCAATTTTCAACGCGACTGTAAACGCGGACGATATGGACAGTAACGTTCCACCGGAAAGTAAATTTTTCACGTAGCGTGAATTTATTTTCACTCCGATACGTTTTATATTACGTCTCGTATCGCCAACGATAGACGATTGGTTTCTCAGGCGACTTAAATACCCTCGGTATCGGTTCGGTTAAGTAATCCTCTTCAGCGAAAATATGGTGTGCAAATTTTGTAGCATTTTGTCAAATTTTGTCGAATTTTATCAAGTTTTGTCAAACTTTATCAAATTTTGTCGAATTTTCTCAAATCTTGTCCGATTTTGTCGAATTTTGTCGAATTTTGACAAATTTTGTCCGATATTGTCAAATTTTGTCGAATTTTGTCGACTTATGTCAAATTTTGTCAGATTTTGTCAAATTTTATCAAATTTTATCAAATTTTATCAAATTTTATCAAATTTTGTCAAATTTTGTCGAATTTGGTCGAATTCTGTTAAACTTAGTCAAATTTTGTCGAATTTTGTCAAATTCTGTCAATATTTCGTTGAATTTGAACGAATTTTGTCAAATTTTGTCAATATTTCGTCAAATTTTATGGAATTTTATTAAATTTTGTCGAATTCTGTTAAACTTAGTCAAATTTTGTCAATATTTCGGCAAATTTTATCGAATTTTGTCAAATTTTGTCAATATTTCGTCAAATTTTATCGAATTTTCTCAAATTTTATTAAATTTTCTCAATTTTTCTCAATTTTTCTCAAATTTTGTCCGATTTTGTCGAATTTTGTCAAATTTTGTCGACAACCTACAGGAATTGTGTTTTAATCATCCTAATTGGTATTTCTTGTATTATGTTCTCGATCATATTATGCGCTATAAGATTACGTACAAAGTCTCTTCAGGTAACAGCTAATACGAGTAACGAATCTGCGATGGAGAAGTTCATCGTAGAACGGTCTTTTTACGCGTGAAAATTGGAGTCTTGTACGGTTTGCGCATTCAATGGTGACATTGATCGAGAGAGCCGTACCGTGTGTTTACGATGCGTCAATTACTATTGAGAATATCGAGGTCAAGGTTGCAAAACTTCAAAAGTGCATACGATCCTCAGAACCGAGGACATTTGGTGACAAGGTGAACATTTTTCGAGCCTTGATCCTTCGTTTAATCGTTCAACAGATGAACGAGTATTTCCAACAGGTGTACCTAAAAAATACCACTTGCCAGGTATCCTGATCAAAAACGCCATCTTTGAAATATTCTAGGTCTTATTTTCATCGATAGAAACCTCATCCATAATACTCTTACGAATACGTACCAGGAACTGTACAAATTTAAACGTTCATTGGTAACGTCTCGAGAATGAATTGTAATTTTTGAAACGAGAACAGTGACGAGAATGATTCCACGCGCCTGACAAGGTCGCACGGGATCAGAAGTGGAATATATAATGAGCATCTTCCTCGTATTTGATTCCAAGAGTATTCTAGAATGTTAATTATCCTTTCCAGAACAAAGAAGATGCGAATTATGTATTTTTCCTTCGATCTTATCTAACCTTGTACGTTGTGGTATAAAGTATCGTTGAATTCCTCTTTTACGTAACAGAAACGAGGAAAACGTATAATCGAGTTGATATTGAAACGATCTTTAACGAACAAAAATAAAAATACCAGTTTCGTTCCGTTGAAATCTACGTGAGAAATGGAACAAATCCTTCTATCATCGTTGACGCGCCAATCGTCGAGTCGGAAAATCCGTGAAAATACATTAAGCGAACGATAGTTACAAGGATAATTTATTTCTCGAGATTATGCTCGAAGCACTTTATTTCCAACAGTTCGAACACTGTACTTGAAAAATAGAAACACTCGAGATTCCTGGGCGATTAGTTTATCGTTGCAACGAAGAGTCGTCTCGGAATCTCGAGATTATCGAACACACCCTCCGAAAACACTGAACCGAATTGTCGATAATCGACACAGTGCTCGATAACTGGCACAGTTGTAAGCAATACGTTACAAGTTTACACAGAACAGATCGGTTCACGTTTACACATCACGAACCACGCGTTAGATCCCGTTTAGACATCTGGAACAACACATTGAACCGTGACATCACGAACAACGCGTAATGACGCGCGCTAAAAATAACAACCGTCGTCGTTCAGTTATTATAACGTTACCCGATTTAAGAGCAACGATTCTATCTTTAAATACAATGAGCAATACACCGATAGGCTTGTCCCGAATGAAAAACGCATAACCTCGTTACAACCGTGACCATAAAACGACTTTACCGCATACTAAACAACCGTACTCGTCGTCTCGTAAAATCGGTAGTTCGAACGTTACCCGAAAGAACACCTTACACGGAGAACACCCTGTATACATTTCCACGCTGGCAAGATTCCTTCGACCATGGGAAAAGGCAAACGTGAAATGTACAATTTATGTTTACATATATCGCTAAATGAACGACCACACTCGTGCTAAGGAAATATCAAAATAAATGGTATATCGAAGTAACCAATCGGATAAGTCACCGCGAAGGAACGTGGGTCGTGTTCGTGTTACGAGTCAACCATTAAGAAAGAAAGTTTAATTTGACCTCTTTCTACAACCGTACATCTTTCTCTCTTTCTCTCTTTCTCTCTTTCTCTCTTTCTCTCTTTCTCTTTTTCTTTCTTTCTCTCTTTCTCTCTCTCTCGCTAAAATTGCTTTCCACCGATAAAGAATAACTCTCGAAATTTCCGCGGGCATTATGTCGTTCGCGGAAAAGTGTTGTTCCGTTCGTGAGACGCGAATCGACCAAGAAACAGCCACGATCTCCATTTCTGGGAATCGAGTCGAGGTTCGAGTTATATTCATGATATTCCGTATCACAATCGTCCCGTTAGATGGCAAATTTCCTTCCCGTAACGTACATCTTGGTACGCGGTTCCCTGGATTTTCCAGCGGGTTGACATTTTATTGGCCATCGAAATACACGGCGGCCGACACACCTATACGAATTTCTCCAACGGTCGATGTATATTCCGGCTTGACGTGCTACCACTGTCCTTGAATTTACGTCTACGGTGGTCACCGGAAAGTTTACGACAACGGAGGAACAACCGGACGTGTTAACGCATGGGTAGAAAACAGTCCATGGGGATGGTCGTGTCCGATCGCTGGGGAATAACGTTTGTAAACGGACATTTTTTGGCACTCGTTGGAAAGGAAACATTTTTCACAAACATCTGTCTTCGATAAGAAATGGAGCTGTTGTAGGAATTATTAGTGCCGGTGGTTGTAAAATACGGGTGAATAATGTTCTACGATATACGTGTATCGAATGAGATAGTAGTAGGGACAAAATATTAACGAAGCGCACAATTAATAAGTACGCTAACTACGGTGACTACGTTGATCACGCTGACCGCGCCTGACTACGCCTGACTACGCGGTGACCACGCTGACCGCACGCTGACCACGCCTGACTTCGCACTGACCGCGCTGACCACGCGCTGACCACGCCTGACCACGCTAACTACGTTGACTATTCTTATTTTACGCGATACAACACGCCACGAAAATTTTCCAACAATAACTGCTCTCCTAAACACTCTTCTCTTCTCATTCTTATTTTACACGACACAATACACTTCGATAATTTTCCAACAATGACTCCTCTTCTAAACACTCTTCTCTCGCACCTTATATCCTCACACGCAATCATTCCCTTTCATTCTAATTCTTAATCTCTCTCACTTCATGTGTCTGGTTATCTATGTTGAAAATTTCCCATTATGGCGCTATCTCAATCGCTCTTCTTTCACACTTCACTCGCTCCTCTATTCCAAACACTTCAGATTCGCTCCGGACCACACGCAATCCCTTTCATTCTCACGCATTACCACACTATTAGATTCGTCGTTTTATTTTTCTAAAGATTGTACTACTGTTCGTTGAACATGCACGAAGTTTCATGTAAATTAAAACTCGTTCGTATATTTACAGTTGTAACGCGTTGTAACGTATTCTTTGCCGAATAATTGTTCGCGTTGTTCAACTTCCAATCTGCGAAGTTTCATGTAGATCAAAACTCGTTCGTATATATTCAATTCTTCAAACGTCGAAGTGTCGTAGTATTTTTTTTACAATGGAAAAACGAGAAAACTTATCGAACAAGCCAGTATATCTTTTCGTGGAAATCTGTAGGCGTATAATCTTTGTTCCTCGAACAACGTGGCAGCCGAACGTGGCGCAAGAATGGAGGTCGTAACTGTCGTGAATCAGAGTGGCGGAAGTGATCTTGAACGGCCAATTAAGTTTCTTTCAACTTCCTAGAGTATGCCGGTCTATACTGCCGAACGTTTTAGAAACGAACGTTCCGTGTAGAACAAAGATAATATTGGAAAGAAGCGAGGAATCATATTTACCAATAATCGAAACGGTACTGAGGACATTACTTCACAGGGATATTGCCATTTCACCAATAATCCGACTAACTCCGATAACGATCTCGGTCCTCGACATCGCTGGTTCCCATACTTTTTTGATCCACTATCTTCTCGGATTCATAAACCGATTCCCAGTAGAACCGAATCAGTAAAAATAATATTACGACTCGTTAAAAAGATAATATTGGAAACCTGTTCCTGAATACGATAGCGTACAGTTTTCCATTTTTTCTTTCTTTCTTTCTTTTTTTTTTCTTTTTTTTTTAAATTAAAGTGTTATCACAACGTACCCACCGATAACCGTAGCGCTTCCCAGGGGGCGAAATAGTATACTTTGGAAATCACTGCTATGCATCGATAACGTACAACGCTCGGTGATAGGAAAATATGACAGTTACTAATTTTCCTCTCACGCGTTTGTTAACACGAGCTAGAAATTGCACGGTGTTATTATCGAACAGTAAACTTTTAACGGTTCTCTTCAAACTTGCTTCGAGTTGGAACACATGTACACAGATTGTATCAAAATACGTTAGCGTAACTCTTAGGCGCGAATTAAAAGGCGAACACTAATTTCATTTAACTTTGTTTATAGGCTATTATGGTTGTAGAGTCGGTTACAGACATTTTTATGTTTCAATTATTCTCGTTACAAAATAAGCTGGCGTAACTAATTCCACTCGGCCGTTTACTGTCGTAACTGATTTCACTTAGCTGTTTATTATCAACTCTTTGTGCCTAATCTATGACCTTGGTAACTGTTTGTAAACACTTTCATAACATTCAATGAATCAATTCGGTCTTCTTTGTAGATAAGAACTGGAGAAGTTTAATTTATGGAGATAAATACTTCTCGAGACGATATACATTTAGAAAACTTGATTCGATTATATTTGTATATGCTAAATTTGTAAATTATTCAAATAAATTATTTAATACATAATTCGTACTCGAGATCGTATACACTAGGTTGTTCGATAAGTTTCGTCGTTCCAAGAAAATTTATCAAACAGTACCTATTAAATTCAATGCATTTTCACACAAGTTTGTTTAAAGTCTCTACGTTTTACATTGCAACGTGATTTTGATCATTCGTTTTCAAAAAAAGCCTCTGTTAGAATTCCTTCGCCAACTGAAATTATTTTTGCGCGAATTGTCGAAATGCAACAATACATTCAACTCGAAATCCTATAGGACACGTGTTCGTATAAATTAATTTTCGTACATTTATTTCGTGCTAAATTCAACCTCGAAGTTACGTTCGCATAGTTGAACACACGTTGTGTCTTCGAAGGTAAGTCGTGGAAAAACTATTCTTTATTCGATGGAACGAGTATGGTTGTTTTTAGCGATGACACGAAATAGAAACAAAAAGAAACGTTTGAATACCAAGTGAATGTAAATAATCGTTCGCGTTGAGCAACAGGCGATGGTTCGTGAACGAATGTCAATGCAAACGCGAATTGGACTACGTTATTAAGTTCGTATTGCAAAATTGGAGTAACCGTTCGAAGGATTCCGAGATCTGTTGCAAAATCCCGGGTAAATTGTCTCTGTTGCAACACACCGTATTTGGTTGTGAATTTCGTTCGTATACTAGAAAACGACTTGTTCGTTCGATGGTATTATGCAACCGCTATTAATTTTAACATAAAGTGCGTAGGGAAAGAATTTATGGGCCGGATTAACGCTACCGCGGCATTAATTCTTTTTCGTTTCGTATTTGAGTTTTCTTCCCGTTCCCAAGCGTAACGTTTGAGAAGTTTTATATTTCAGTAGTTTCTCATTTAGATTTGCTTCCGTAACGCTTTTTAACGAGTTACCGGCAGATAAATTACGTGCACTGGATTTTATATTGTAATCGTAATACATCGAGTTGCGCCTTGAAAATATTAATTATTCTCATCGGGGTCATTTTTAATTATACGCATACAACCGGCCGGCTAAGTGTATATAGTATCCTATTAAAATTAAAACGCCTGTCACGGGAAGCGTTCGGTTTACTTTCAAACGGTGATTCTCTTTCGTTATTTACAATTTATGCTCGTACGAATTGTTATCGACGTTCTCAAATTTATCGCAGGACAAAACGTACGTAACGCGTACGTTCGATGTACTTTCGTTTTTGCTTTTTCGGAGTTAATTCCATGAAAATTTGTTCATTCCGCGAACTTTGGTTGTTTTATTCTATAAATAATATACGTAAACCGTATATTATTATATACGGTACAGAGATCGCGATTACAATTTTTAACTCGTACAACTCGATTCGCGAATAGTGGAATTTCCATATCGGTGGGAATATTTGTCCGTTTAAATAGTCTATAATTTATCGTGACTGTTATTTACTCGGTTCGATGTTCTTATCGATATCAAATTTCAAAATCAATATTAAATTACAATTATATTCATTTATTGATTTTTCAAAATCAATATCAAAGTTACAATTACACGCGCAGTTTATTAGACATTCTCTCGATCGACGTATAGATATTTGTAAATATTGTTTCTTCGAGCAGACACGAATAATAAAGAAAACGTGTAAAAAAAAAAGAAAACTAGGTACACGTGTAATTGTGCTTCGAGTCTCGCGATAGAGGCCTCATCCTGGCTATTGGATTCGTAAATTGTATATCAATGTATGTCAATGCAAACGCAAACGATGACGAACGATTAAAGTATGCAATTGATTTTTAAGAATACTTGTAAGATGAGTTATACAGAGTGTCCCAATCGTCACCGGTCGATTTACTTTTTGAATAAAATTCAAACGGTGTACCTAATCTTGGTATTTTTTTTTTCTTCGAAAGTATAAAGGGAGTTAATAACGAAACAGAGAAAAAGATTAAAAAGTGTCAAATCGCACGATTTTTGTAGAAAATTGACATCTTCGAGAAATTACTCATTTGATCCGGGCAAATTACACGGTGTCCCAATCGTCACCGGTCGATTTACTTTTTGAATAAAATTCAAACGGTGTAAGTAATCTTGGTATTTTTGTTTTTCTTCGAAAGTATAAAGGGAGTTAATAACGGAACAGAGAAAAAGATTCAAAAGTGTCAAATCGCACGATTTTTGTAGAAAATTGACATCTTCGAGAAATTACTCATTTGATCCGGGCAAATTACACGGTGTCCCAATCGTCACCGGTCGATTTACTTTTTGAATAAAATTCAAACGGTGTAAGTAATCTTGGTATTTTTGTTTTTCTTCGAAAGTATAAAGGGAGTTAATAACGGAACAGAGAAAAAGATTCAAAAGTGTCAAATCGCACGATTTTTGTAGAAAATTGACATCTTCGAGAAATTACGCGTTTGATCCGGGCACATTACACGGTGTCCCAATCGTCACCGGTCGATTTACTTTTTGAATAAAATTCAAACGGTGTAAGTAATCTTGGTATTTTTGTTTTTCTTCGAAAGTATAAAGGGAGTTAATAACGGAACAGAGAAAAAGATTCAAAAGTGTCAAATCGCACGATTTTTGTAGAAAATTGACATCTTCGAGAAATTACGCGTTTGATCCGGGCACATTACACGGTGTCCCAATCGTCACCGGTCGATTTACTTTTTGAATAAAATTCAAACGGTGTAAGTAATCTTGGTATTTTTGTTTTTCTTCGAAAGTATAAAGGGAGTTAATAACGGAACAGAGAAAAAGATTCAAAAGTGTCAAATCGCACGATTTTTGTAGAAAATTGACATCTTCGAGAAATTACGCGTTTGATCCGGGCACATTACACGGTGTCCCAATCGTCACCGGTCGATTTACTTTTTGAATAAAATTCAAACGGTGTAAGTAATCTTGGTATTTTTGTTTTTCTTCGAAAGTATAAAGGGAGTTAATAACGGAACAGAGAAAAAGATTCAAAAGTGTCAAATCGCACGATTTTTGTAGAAAATTGACATCTTCGAGAAATTACGCGTTTGATCCGGGCACATTACACGGTGTCCCAATCGTCACCGGTCGATTTACTTGTTAAATTATCAATAATTAACGCATCTTGGACGCTTTGGAGATCGGTTGCTATTATACGAAATTTATTTAACCGCCTTCTGAACAATTTACTCCGTTCAGAATCCTTGAAGAAGTATTCGATGATCCTTGACCATCTCGAACGTTTCTCTCGTTGCAGAAATTTCAACGAACCGGACGCTTGTAAAATGAAACGCGGTGCAACGTTCTCGCGACACTCTCCGTCTTTGTAATCGGTGGAGCGCGTTATCAAAATATGGTGAAACATTTCGGTAACGTTCTGTAAACTATAATTATTTCGAGCAATTTAACTACACGCTTACTTGTAGCTAACACGTAGACCGAACCACGAGTTTAAATCAATTATCCGAGAAAATTACTTTAGACGATAATTCAGGCGTTACTCGAACCAAAGTTTGGTCACCATTATCGACTTTGAGCCGCATAGTTGAATAATTGTTGAACACCGTGCCGCGCGTTTTCTGTACCCGCTACGTAGTTTCTATTACCATGTGTATCCCCGTTTCGATCGCGATAGTAACAACGTACGTGGGTCTCGAGTTTCTGAAAATGACTTTCACTTCCTTCATCCGACTACGGGCGTCGCGACGCGGCGTCTTACGGCTCAGGAACTGCAGATTGGAGTAAAACGGAACAAAGATCCCCGTCGTCGAGCGAATCTCGGCCAGCTTTGTTTTCATCGAACGAAGAACCCTTTTTATTTCGTTTTTTCTTTGTTTTTTTATTTTTGTTTTACGACCTACATCGGATATTTATTCTCGTAATATTTCCTTTCGTTCGTCGACAGTTTCGTTGTTCTTCTTTACACGGTTTACGATTATGCAACTAAAATTTTCCTCCTGGTCGTTATCAGAGACGAACGAGAGTTGCGTTCGCGAGCAGTCGATGTTTCTTCTTTCGAACAGTTTCTGTCCCAGTAGTTCGCGAGACACTGCAAAAGGATGCAACTTTTACACGAGGTATCTTTCGGTATGTTTGTGTACAGGATGCTCCAGAGTCTCGTATTTTCTTTGCGAATAATTTCTCGAAGATACGTGAGAGTTTCGATCGGTGTACGTAGATTTGATTATCGAAACTTGGGGAAAACGATATCGATATGTATTGTTAAATGTTCTCCGTGGATATTCGAGATCTCTGGAGTGTATTTCCGGGAAAATGTTTCTAATTACACGACGTGTATTGGACTTTAATCGCTTCGGTGTTAATTAGCGTGGACCTTGGTTCTTTCAGATATCTCGAAGGAGAGAAAAAAAAGAAATCGACGCAAGGGTATTTCGATGTCACAGGTTTTGGATACGAAACGGGCTGGAAACTTGTCTTTTGGAACTCGTATCGTATCGCGAGTCGTGACACCGTCCTGTTGAAACCACATGTTTTCCAAGCCCGATTCAACTATTTCGCGTGATAAGAAATTTCGCAACGTATCGCGATAACGTACACCAGTGACCGTTAACAAATTTCCATTATCGTCTTCGATAAAATCCGCACCAGTGATACTTCCTACCGAAATTCTGCGACAGACTGTCACTATACGCGATTGCAATGGTCGTTCGTGAACTATTCACGGATTTTCAATACTCGGTTAACTATTCGCCCGCGAAACTGGAGCAGGAGTTTCGTTGCTCGTTTATGTATTTTTCGTAAGGGTTCAAAGTCACCGTTAACGGTGTTTATCGTCATTTTGTTGTATTCTCGTCTGGGTCGATTATAAATCATCCACGTGTCGATTTTGTTCGTTAAAAATTGCGAACGATTAAAGTATACAATCGATTTTTAAGAATACTTATAAGAAGAGTTATAAAGAGTGTCCCAATGGTCACCGGTCGATTTACTTTTTGAATAAAATTTAAACCGTGTAAGTAATCTTGGTATTTTTCCTTTTATTTAAAAGTACAAACTTGGGAGTTAATCGCGAAATAAGAAATCTTCCAAATGAAGATTACTTTGGTTTTTTTACAGACCACCAAACTTTTCTAAAAATGTATGGTCTGTAAAAGTTAGCGTTAAAGATTGCGATTTTTCGCAATACGCCTGAATAATTTACACCCGTTCTTTCACCCTATACTTTTCCATGATTGATTTCCCATCTGTCCAGATGACACTTGTTAAGTTTCAAGTCGATCGGTCGAATGGTTTCAAAATAACGTGAAATTCAAATCCACCGGTGACGATTGGGACACCCTGTTAAAATGGCTCCGATACAGACAGGTGTTCTCTGCTTTAAAATTGAAAAGTAGCAGCAAGGGTCGATGTTTCTGCTTCTTGAAAAATTCGGACCAATTACGATGATTCTCTGCTTTCGAAAAGGGGACCATTTACGAGTCCATTGAACGAAGCGTGGTGAATCCTTTTCGAAATGTAAAAAAATATTTCATCGCCGATGGAAGTAAAGAAAGGAAGAAAGCAGGAACGAAAAGAAGGGAAATCCCTCGCGCTGATGAACCTACTTTGTCATGATTAATTTCCCATCTATCTAGATGACACGTGTCAAGTTTCAAGTCAATCGGTCGAACGGTTTAAAAATACCGCGAAATTCAAATCCACCGATTACTATTGGGACACCCTGTTAAAATGGCTCCGATACAGAGAGGTGTTCTTGAAAAATTCGGACCAATTACGATGATTCTCAGCTCTCGAAAAGGGGACCATTTACGAGTCCATTGAACGAAGCGTGGTGAATCCTTTTCGAAATGTAAAAAAATATTTCATCGCCGATGGAAGTAAAGAAAGGAAGAAAGCAGGAACGAACGAACGAAAAGAAGGGAAATCCTCCGCGCTGGTGAACGCGGACGTCTCTCACGGACATCCGTTTTGTTTTCTCCCAAACGTCGGATCGTGAGTCGATCGTGGAAACACGTCTTCCCGCTGTTTGCGCGTACTCTCGAGGAAGCTGCTGGGTAAATAATTCAAGTCGCGAATACCCGGAATAAAGGAGAGCCGGGATATCCATCCGCCGACGAAACGTTTGAAACCTCGAGTGCCTTTTCTTGCAATTCGCTCGGCGCTCCCATCACGTACGTTCGTTTTTATTCCTCGGTGGTTGTAAGTGGAGTTGCGTGATCGACCGCAAATTCTCAATTAAGTTCTGGCACTCGTTAACCGTGATGTTACGACGTTCCGAGGTTAGTACGGCCTTTTACCGATATTTATGTCTATATCGGTGCCGAAACTCTACGAAAAACTCGATCCCGTGTCGGCCGGCTGTTGAATTTCCCGCTCTGCTCCCGGGGATGCCACGCTAAATTAGTTTCTCACCCAATTTCGCAATTTCCGCGAGCGTTCGCCTCGATTTTACGTGGACAATCTTTTTCAACGCCGGAAGAAAAGGAACCAATCTAACTTTCTTTAACGAGAATTAATAAATTAACCATTTTCACCGACCTGGAGTTCACCACGGATTTTTGGTTCGACGTTTGTGGCATTTACCGAACGAGGCCTTTCATATTTTTCGTTAAAAGTACCTTTGCTCCGCGATAGTTTTCAACACAAATGGGAAACTCGTTCGGAGAAAAGATTCGGAACAATACCGGTGTCTACCGATTTATTCGCCACGTGATTACTCGATCGGTTAAACGTTCACTCGTTTCGGGATATTTCGTTCTTGATTACGGATTATAATTTTTGTTCAACGTGGAACAACGGACAAAAATTGTTTCTTCTTTGTTCGTTGCGAGATACTTTCGTAGAGATACGAATTTTGCTTGTCTCGTTTTGAGTCAGAGACGATTGAATTCGACTGGAAGTATCGATATCGGTGAAAGATGTTCGGAACGCTGGATCTGGTTTTCAATTTCGGGGAAGTTTTACAAATAACAAACGTTTACTCGATGTAATCTTCTTTCGTCGTGTGAACGGAGCACGAAATGTTTATCGTAGATTGTGCAAATCGTGAACGTAGATGATACAAATGTTACTTATCGAAAAGTAAAGCAAACGAATGCAAGGTATTCGTATATTTTCGAAATCGGAGCACAAGAAACTTCTCGACGATTTATTAGTACACGATATATGTTACGGTGCGCGGATTGAAAATAACCAGGAAGCAAAGCGTTTGAAGTGCACAATATTTTCTAGGTCGTCTTAATAAAAGGGAAAGTCGCGTGATTCGAACGATGGAAAGCGACGGTCGTGAGTAACATTGCTCTGAAATTTTACGTTAAAGGTTATCAACATTTTTCGCATCGTCAACCGACCTACGACATCTCGATCTTGAAATAATCTCTTAATTCTTTTCTCGTATCTTCGACAACAGTGGAGATGTTTAAGGTTCTCGCGACAAATGGAATACTTTGTAAACAGTCACGGTAATTTCCCACGTTTTACGTTATTATTATAGTTAATCGTTTCCTCTTGGTCTTCCCCGGGAAATTAAGATCCAAGATAACGCCACGTACGATGGAGATACGTTCGAGTATCGTTTTTTATATTCAATTGAACTTATTTCAGTCGAGTCGTCTTGTTGACTCGTAATTTAATCTTATTTGTGGGAAATCAATTATGCAACAACGAATAATATAATTACGCAGTTAACGTCGTTTTATCGTTGTTCGTAAATTATTTGTTCACTCGCAGAAGTGTCCATTTGGTAATCCGTATCGAACCAGTTCCACGGTTAAAATTATTAACATTTTTTAACCTTGTGTTACCTAGGAAAGTTTTGTCGTTGTTCGTAAATTATTTGTTCACTCGCAGAAGTGTCTATTTGGTAATTCGTCTCGAACCAGTTCCACGGTTAAAATTATTAACGTTTTTTAACCTTGTGTTACCTAGGAAAGTTTTCTCGTTGTTTGTAAATTATTTGTTCACTCGCAGAAGTGTCCACTTGGTAATTCGTATCGAACCAGTTCCACGGTTAAAATTATTAACATTTTTTAACCTTGTGTTACCTAGGAAAGTTTTGTCGTTGTTTGTAAATTATTTGTTCACTCGCAGAAGTGTCCATTTGATAATTCGTATCGAACCAGTTCCACGGTTAAAATTATTAACACTTTTCAAGCTTGTGTTACGTACGAAAGTTGTCTCGTTGTTCGTAAATTATTTGTTCACTCGCAGAAGTGTCTATTTGGTAATTCGTATCGAACCAGTTCCACGGTTAAAATTATTAACACTTTTCAAGCTTATATCACGCACGAAAGATCTTGGTTTTCACGAAACTGTATCTAACGATTAAATTTTACACTCGTCTGTATTATTTATTATTTTTATTACGTTCGTACAAAGTGTGTCGTACGAATTAACTTATCGTGTAAGGCAGTGTTACACTACGAATAATTTATCGAGGTAAATGAACTTGTTATCGGGTCTCCCTGCTTTCTTAAAATTTGCAAACTCGAAGACGGAATTAAACTGTATGGAAATTTTATTTTTTTGCCTATTATTGTTCAAATATGAACAAATACGTTTCATTATTCCGATGAAATAAATATTTCTACATGTTCGACTTACGTAGTCGAAGGGTACAACATTTTACATTTTTACTTTAGATAATCAACTAGTTTATAAATGTTACAGATCAACGTTGTTTCATCGAAATAATCGATGCACGTGTAAACTAACCAAGGAACGAATCGTGTATCGTATTTCTCGATTTTAATTATTTTCAAAAGTTTTCTTTTATAAAGTGAACAAAAAAGCTGACGAACGTCGTGTAATTTGATACTTCGTTATTACTTGTGCATCACGTATCGTGTGTTATTTTGAGTTGTCAGTTAACGAATCAGCCTTTAAGATACGTTCGAAGGAATCAATTTACCTTGTTGTACGTGCAAACGTCATGCTGTACATATCAGTGTTTATAATTAAGCAAGAAGTGTTTTCCCGCTGATGGCGGTCAGAATAACGGAGAAGGTAAGATGCATATTCATGATAGTATGCACGATGAATTTAAAGCAAAATATAACACAGACTACCACGACAAATATTTGTGAATTTTTCTGGCGCAACGTCGTTAAATGTTTCAACTCGTTTTCGAAGTTGGACATCCGGTAAATATTTAAAAATATTTTGACGAGGAACGACGAATTTCGAACGAATTTCTTAACGTCACGTTTATACATTATACTTGTATTTTTATACAAAATAGAAATATCGAACGGAGAGAAAATAACGCACGCGGCGGGAAACTTTAATTATTACTTTTTTACATGTGCTCCATCAGTTACGGAGTAGGTTTTATTAAATTTATTCACCGGTCCGCGCGTTGCATTCTTCGTGGCACGGGTTTATGAAACTTTCTTCAAAATTCTTTTATAATCTTACTCAATTTCATACTTTCCCCGACACATTATTATAAAAATAAATTCTCGCGAATACAACGTGAATCGTTGCTCCGAAAAGCAATCAAATTCAAACACCGTAACGACAATTTTCATCCATACTTGTATTTTGTACAAAAATCTACATATAAACGTATTATTAAACAAATTTCTTCAGAATTCATTCTATTTCATCGAAATACGTGGAAAATTTGTGGGACACTTGTGGGAAAATTTACATCAAATATAAAAAGAAAAAACTAAACTTGTTTTTTTTTCTATTCCAAGCTCGATAAAATTTTCTGATATCGAAACGTTTCAACCGTGAAGGTATCAAACGTAAAAGGAGAAAACTAATCGAATTGTTTATTTTTTTTATTCCAAGCTTGATAAAATTTTGGCATCGAAACAGGTCTCAATCTCCCTATTTTGATAATCGGGATTTTTTTACTCCAATTTTCAGTTTTCCGGGTCCTGGTTGAACCCTATACCTGGAGCAAGGTACACGTGTCCTAAATTTTGGGAAAATCGTGTCGCGATGACGTAGCTCGGCTTTGACCGAAATTTCAAGTCCTTGTAAATTTATAAAGAGCATTCTCCATCGAGAATGGAACAGAATACTCCATTACCGAAATTCCGATTGGAATTTTGGCCAATTCTTCGTCACAGATGAACAAATCGTGAACATCGAAGTATACAAGGTTGATCGGAACGAAATCGAAGAATCTAAGATAATTGAAGATAATTTATTTCGACACAAAAATTGTCTGTACTATTCAATAGAAACTTATCGAACTTAAAAACTTGAAACTTATCGAACAATACTATATAGTATACTACTTGAATTATTTTTTGTGACGTATACGGTATCGTGAGGTGTTCGAAACCCCCATACAATTGTTCAGATACTCTCTAGCCATTTTTAAGAGAAGAAATCCTATACTGCAAATGCTCTGTATTAATTTATAAAGAAAACCAAACAGGTTCGATCGGCGACAATTCAAAATTCGTTTCGTTATATCGGATCTCGTTTTATCGGTACAGGGTTAACGATATGTTCAGAGGTTACGCGTTTAATTCGAGGAATACAGAAACGAGAGTACAGAAGACAGAAAGAAAGAAAGAAAGGAGCCATTTTCGCGCGAAAGCATTGAGACAGGAGCGAACGGTGCGGAAGGAAACTGATTTCTCTCGGTCTGTCTGGTGAAACGACTCACGGAAATTGTGAAGAAGGCATAAATTCAACGGTCCCTCCTATACGGTGTATCACGAGTCGAGGGTGCACGATTCCTCGCCAACCGTCACCTTTTTTTATAACGTAGGAGTAAAAATATTTTTCAACCTGTCGACCCGACTTTCCAGCATCGTCATCAACGCGGTCTACGCAATCGACTAGAAAATTCAAATTACTTTCCCCGATACCCCTCCTCGTACCAAAAATTCCACGTATCCTTCCAAGTTAACCGAGACTGAGGAAATTTCCAAATAATTATCGAGTTGTGCTTCTACGAATCTCAGAATTGGAGAATTAATTTCTAAAAGTGTTCACATGTTGTAATGTAAATAATTATCAAGTTGTGCTTCTAGGAATCTCAGAATTGGAGAATTAATTTCTAAAAGTGTTCACATGTAATGTAAATAATTATCAAGTTGTGCTTCTACGAATTTCAGAATTGGAGAATTAATTTCTAAATGTGTTCTCTACAACTTGTTCTGTCGCACATGCTGTAATGTAAATAATTATCAAGTTATGCTTGTAAAAATCTCAGAATTTGAGAATTAATTTCTAAAACTGTTCACATGTTGTAATGTAAATAATTATCAAGTTATGCTTCTAGGAATCTCAGAATTGGAGAATTAATTTCTAAAAGTGTTCACATGTTGTAATGTAAATAATTATCAAGTTATGCTTCTAGGAATCTCAGAATTGGAGAATTAATTTCTAAAAGTGTTCTCTACAACTTGTTCTGTTGCACATGTTGTAATGTAAACAATTATCAAGTTGTGCTTCTACGAATCTCAAAATTGGGGAATTAATTTCTAAATGTGTTCTCTACAACTTGATCTATCACACATGTTGTAATGTAAATAATTATCAAGTTATGCTTCTAGGAATCTCAGAATTGGAGAATTAATTTCTAAAAGTGTTCTCTACAACTTGTTCTGTCGCACATGTTGTAATGTAAATAATTATCAAGTTATGCTTCTACGAATCTCAGAATTGAAAAATTGATCCTAAAAGTATTCTGTACAACTTGTTCTGTCGCACATGTTATAATGTAAATAATTATCAAGTTGTGAACCTACAAATCTCAGAATTGGAGAATTAATTTCTAAAAGTGTTCTCTACAACTTGTTCTGTCGCACATGTTGTAATGTAAATAATTATCAAGTTATGCTTCTACGAATCTCAGAATTGCAAAATTGATCCTAAAAGTATTCTGTACAATTTGTTCTGTCGAACATGTTATAATTTAAATAATTATCAAGTTGTGCTTCTAAAAATCTCAGAATTGGAGAATTAATTTCTAAAACTGTTCTCTACAACTTGTTCTGTCGCACATGTTATAACATATCACGCGTATCTCTGAAATAATTAACTTTTGGACACGATTCATGATTTCTGGATACGCGATTCCGGTCAGTGAATTTTAAACCTGATAAAGGTTTGAATTTTTGAATCTTTTGAATTTTTTTTCAATTCAAACTTCGAGATTGCTTCGAGTGTACGGGCTGAAGGAATGCGCCAAGTTTCACGAAAAAACCACGCGAAAACCATTGCTTCTGGTTAGTTTTTTGCATCTCCGCTCCATAAATCTGTGATTGGCGACCTGGAAACAGACGGCGCTTTCTTATGATGAAATCAGCGATGGGTGGACAACCAAGATAATCTTGTTAAGCGATTCTGTACGTCGTTCCGTGCTGTTGTAACAGCTTTCGAAATAAAGCTCTCTGGAAACATCAACATCTGGTATAATTTCACGTATAATTTTGTTAGTTTAAGCTCTGAACCCATAGACAAAATCTTCGTAAGTTTGGAAACTGTTCGAATGGAAGCGGTTACTTTTGCGGTGTTGGTGAACCTTGGTAAAATTTTGCAATTTTTCCTTCATCGAATCGTAATGGGTATTATAACACAATTGTACTCGTTATTTTTATCCTCACGTGTTTTACCATAGTATCACGTACGTTATATCGCATATTTTTTGAGTTCCTTTTTTAAATTTGATTAAAAACGACGTTTCAGAAATTTGATTGTTTCATCGAATCTCGCCAATACCTGGATAATTTTCAATTGTGTCTTTTCTTAAGAAGTTTCTTCTATACTTTCTTCCTACGATCCAGATATGAAAAACATAATCGAAATTAATATTCGAATTTTTCTTTGAACACTTCGATCGTAATAATATACACCACATCTTCGAACGTATAATTAATATTGCTATAATATACTATAATTATATTTATAATACACTATAATTATATTTATAATATAATATAATTATATTTATAATATACTATAATTGTATTTATAATATACTATAATTATTATCCTGCAATACAAATATGCATATAAATCGATCGTACGCGTTACGAAAGTTTGCGCAATATTATCAAATTGTACGCGTGTACGTCTTCACTTTTCATTCGATGAAACGAGCAGTTGCGTCTAAACTTTTACAACGCGGGGTAAATTGTAAAGCCCGGTTACTTACTGTTTTCATTTTCAAAGTTGTAAATTCGAGTTTGCGCGAAACACCGTACCCACCTCGACATTCCGCGACAATGTCGTTTGTTCCAAACGTCCGTATCAATGAAATCTTTCGAAAGTTAATATTCGAATGTCACGATTATCATAACCAGTGTATCCGTTGCCGTGCACAGTACGTATTTATCAGTGAAAGTTCAAGGAAACGTCTTGATCGACTGACACCGTTAAAAGTAGGTACAAGCGAAACCACAAGGTACACCTTCGCACAATAACCAGCATCGTAAATAACCAGCCTTACGATTTACGTTTATCGAGACAGTCCCAAGTTTAAAACATCGAGTCTTTACAGGGTGTCCCAATCGTCACCGGTCGATTTACTTTTTGAATAAAATTTAAACCGTGTAAGTAATCTTGGTATCTTTTCTTTTATTTAAAAGTACAAACTTGGAAGTTAATAGTGAAATAATAAATCTTCCAAATGAAGATTATTTCGACTTTTTTACAGACCACCGAACTTTTCTAAAAATTTATGGTCTGTAAAAGTTAGCGTTAAAGATGGCGATTTTTCGCAATACGCCTGAATAATTTACACGCGTTCTTTCACCGTGTACTTTTCCACGATTAATTTCCCATATATCTAGATGACATGTGTCAAGTTTCAAGTTATTTGGTTGAACGGTTTAAAAAGAGCGCGAAATTCAAATCGACCGGTGATGATCGGGACACCCTATATATTATATAATACTTAGGACAATCGAAACACGTGTAGATCGATTCTCGTGCGTCAATCGATCGTATCGAATACCTTCTAGATATAGGGTGTCCCGTTCGTCACCGGTCGATTTACTTTTTGAATAAAACTCAATCGGTGTGAGTAATCTTGGTATTTTTTCTCTTATTTAAAAGTAAAAACTTGGGAGTTAATAACGGAATAAGAAATCTTCCAAATGAAGATTACTTCGACTTTTTTACAGACCCCCGAACTTTTCTAAAAATGCATGGTCTGTAAAAGTTAGCGTTAAAGATGGCGATTTTTCGTAATACGCCTGAATAATTTACACGCGTTCTTTCATCCTATACTTTTCCATGATTAATTTCCCATCTGTCTAGATGACATGTGTCAAGTTTCAGGTAAATTGCTTGAACGGTTTAAAAACAGCGCGAAATTCAAATCCACCGGTGACGATTGAGACACCGTGAATAAACTGGCTCCGATACAGAGGGGTGTTTTCTGTTTTAAAATTGAAAAGTAGCAGCAAGGGTCGATGATTCTGTGCTTTCAAAAAAGGACTATTTACGAGTCCATTGAACAAAGCGAGGTGAATCCTTTTCGAAATGTAAAAAAATATTTCATCGTCGATGGAAGGAAAGAAAGAACGAAAAGAAGGGAAATCTTCGGCGCTGATGAACCTATTTTTCCACGATGAATAATCCCGTCTGTCCAGATGACACTTGTCAAGTTTCAGGTAAATCGCTTGAACGGTTTAAAAATAACGCGAGATTCAAATCGACCGACGACGATTGGGACACCGTGAATAAACTGGCTCCGATACAGAGGGGTGTTTTCTGTTTTAAAATTGAAAAGTAGCAGCAAGGGTCGATGATTCTGTGCTTTCAAAAAAGGACTATTTACGAGTCCATTGAACAAAGCGAGGTGAATCCTTTTCGAAATGTAAAAAAATATTTCATCGTCGATGGAAGGAAAGAAAGAACGAAAAGAAGGGAAATCTTCGGCGCTGATGAACCTATTTTTCCACGATGAATAATCCCGTCTGTCCAGATGACACTTGTCAAGTTTCAGGTAAATCGCTTGAACGGTTTAAAAATAACGCGAGATTCAAATCGACCGACGACGATTGGGACACCCTGTAGAAGTCGTTGGAGTAGGGCGAGTAAGAGAGAGAGAGAGAGAGAGAGAGAGAGAGAGAGAGAGAGAGAGAATGGAGTTCCATTATACGAAGGTATAGCCTCGTCGTGCAGTCTCTAAACTTCGCATCACCGACGACGCGGTTCTTTTATCCGGATCGATTAATCAAGAGCAGCAGTTAAATTGTTGCCAGGATTTATTCCGGCGTGTAGCTCCGGCGGTGGCGGACGTTAAATAAGTCTCGTAATAAAGCACAACGGCGAGCCCTTGACTTTGTAGTTTACCTGCAACACGATCGTAAATCTCCGAGATCGTAGGAACAAGTGTCGTTATTACGACAGGTGCGTCAAATTTACTTCGTGCTTAAAACCTCGCTGCTAAATGAGCGGCATACATCCGACTCTCGAGATGTTCTGCATTACAATTTGTAACGGAGTTTAGCCGAAACGGAGCGATCTTGCGACGTTGGACAAATGCGAATATGGAATTTGGTAAATCGCTGCCACCGCTGTTATAAACTTCACGAACATCGCCACTATTATGTTCGCGAAAGATCGAGTTACGCGGTACTCGTGGCGTACTCCGAAATTTGTTCCAGGATTTTCGAGTAATGACTAATTGAGCCGTTATACGCGAGTAGTGCACTAGAAATTAAATTCCAGTTACGAGAAAACATCGTTGAGAACTTACAGCGCAACCATAACCGTTGTAAAGTATTTTAAATAGAAATTCCCAGACACATTCGACCAAGTGGAAAACATATCGAAGACCTTTTCAAACTTGGTACCTTTTTACACAAATATAATAGATATATTATCAATAAGTTACCATTGTTTGACATATTAATCTAGTCCTAGTTTTAAACGAAACAAACATCGTATCAGAGTTGTTTCAATTTCGAAAAAATTCAAGTTCGAGTCAACGATTCTCGCGTTGAATTCTCATCGTTGCAATTCCAATGCTGCATTCTTTTTTTTTACTTAGTATTTATTCTTGAATACTAAGTAACATAAATCCTTGGTACTTTTCGTTACTTTCCATGTCTATGGTTATTTCAACGCTATCGAATCGTTCTTCTGAACATTTTTTAACGATAGAACACACTTCCCCTGTTGTACATAAGGGTATTACGATAGTGCAGTATTAGCTGCATATAAGCTGCATTATGTAGAATTGAAATTGCATCTCGTGCTCTTTTTATAGGTAATCATTTTTTTGTACTAAAGAACGTATTTTATCTACTTTTAACGTTAGAGAACTGTATTAATATGTCAAACAATGGTAACTTATTGGTAATACATCTATTATATTTATGTAAAAAGATAGCAAGTTTGAAAAGGTCTTCGATATGTTTTCCACTTCGTTGAGTGTCTCTAGAAATTTCTATTTAAAATATTTTACAGCGTGTGCTGTATACAGAAAACACAAAGGTCCAAGAAAGAATTTTCTATTCTTTCAATCTTTTATTCTTTCAATCTTCTATTCTTTCAATTTTTCTTTACATATTTAATACGATATCTGTCACTGTTTCTATCGTCCACAATGGTTTCTCAAGACACAAAGTATTCACTTTTTTCAACCGTTGGCAATATCAATAACATGTAATTGTTTCATATTGGTGTAGTTTACCATCGATTATTATTCTACAAATAATAACCAACAACGTATCTTCTTTTGGCACGTTATTGGTTTCGCGATGGTCATCGATACTATACCTTTGACAAACCGGTATCTTTTCCGCGCTGTATTACCGTATAAAACCCACTTTTCATCCTCGATCGCGATTCGATTTGAAACGACGAGAAAGCAAAGAAATGTTCGCAGTAATTCTATCCGTGAAATTCTTTTGAGACAGGTGGTGCGCTATATATACAGCTTCGAAACTATTTTAAGCTCGAGTAAACGATCCAAAACTGTTGACGTCTATCCGCACCGAGATTTACCTTTACGGTAAAAATTGTCACCAAGTTCAGTAGCAACGTTCGTTCGAAATGCATCGTAAATATTTTTCGCACAAATAGTCGGGGTTGCTCCTTTTGTAAATCCGTATCGAGAGAGATCTCTGTGCGCTGAAAACGCTCTTTGCAGTGCTTAAATTTTTTAAACCTCCCGAAAGTTCAGTCTTCTACAAACATAGAATTCATCGAGAAACAGTTACGAGCGGGCTATTCGAAATCTGTCCCGTTACCGTTTAAAACCGATGTTACTTTTCCAAAAATTCAATAGAATAATAAATACACATCGAATTGGTTCGTAAATTTAACTGGAAGCGTTTCACGCGAATATATTTATCGCTTGCTCCGATATTTTCGGTCGTTGAGCCGTCTAGAAAATTCTGTTGGATCAAAGTGCAACCCTCGGTTCGATATTGCATTTCCGTTGTACGATCGAAAGCTTCGAAACGGTCTCGACGGTTTTCGCCTAAGCGGAAGTAACATTGTGTCAGAGTTATTTCAATTTCGAAAAATTCAACTTCGAGTCAACGATTCTCGCGTTAAATTCTCATCGTTGCAATTCGAACGCAGCACTCTGTGTCTTAACTTTCATTGGTTATTTTCTATGATTACAGTCTAAAGTTTGTTGAAAAAAAATAATACTTTTTCTATAAATGGAACAAAAGAAGAGCTCGAGTCTTCGAAGAGGGAGTTTGAAGAGGAAAACGAGAAAACGGAGCACTGTTTATCAAGATGTCTTTTATGTTTTCGAAAACGTGGGATCGTGAAACTTTTGTTTATCAAATACGGATACGATTAAAGTTACTCGACCGCAAGTACGCTATAACCGTTTTCAAGTAAACCAGAAACTATTAGGAAGAACGTCAAGTCTTACCTTTCATTGGTTACTTTTCGTGTCTATAGTTTGAAGTCTGTTAAAAAAAAATAATACTTTTTCTATAAATGGAACAAAAGAAGAATTCGAGTCTTCGAAGAGGGAGTTTGAAGAGGAAAACGAGAAAACGGAGCACTGTTTATCAAGATATCTTTTATGTTTTCGAAAACGTGGGATCGTGAAACTTTTGTTTATCAAATACGGATACGATTAAAGTTACTCGACCGCAAGTACGCTATAACCGTTTTCAAGTAAACCAGAAACTATTAGGAAGAACGTCAAGTCTTACCTTTCATTGGTTACTTTTCGTGTCTATAGTTTGAAGTCTGTTAAAAAAAAATAATACTTTTTCTATAAATGGAACAAAAGAAGAACTCGAGTCTTCGAAGAGGGAGTTTGAAGAGGAAAACGAGAAAACGGAGCACTGTTTATCAAGATATCTTTTATGTTTTCGAAAACGTGGGATCGTGTAACTTTTGTTTATCAAATACGGATACGATTAAAGTTACTCGACCGCAAGTACGCTATAACCGTTTTCAAGTAAACCAGAAACTGTTAGGAAGAACGCCAAGTAATTGTATCAATAAGCTTATCCGATCGTTTCTAATTAGTGCATACTCTCCAGGAATTGCAGGAACGCTTTGGCAGTGCATGTAATAGAATTAGAAATCAGCCGTAAGTGTTCGAATGCGTTTCGAGGGCAATGATATCGACGTGCTTGTAGCATTTAATGGGTCCCACTAGCGAACGTTTGTGATAAAATTCATTTTTATTTCAACGATTTGAAATAGTTGTGTCCCAAGAACCCGAATGCTTCGACCATCAGTGTTTTCTTTTTGTTTGGTTTCGAGGTCTAGGATGCATCCGCTGTTGCGACAATCTTTGGAACCGTATTATGTTTGCAGATCAAAGCAGACAGTGTCAAAGAACATCGAAGACGTTTGCATACCATTGAGAACAATGGAGCAATTTCTGTGTCTCTATTATTCGTGAAAATTGAGAACACTATACGTTAACGACGATGTCGGTTATCGTAAATTATTTATTATTTTCGTCGAATATTTTCGACCGACTTTTCACTTTCAAAAATTACCAATTACGGTTATATTAAAATTGATAGAAGAAAAGTATATAAAGTGCCCAACGAGAATCCTGCGAATATAAAGACAATTGTGTATACCTGTGTAAAAACTTTTAAATGAATGCACGAGTGTACGATGGATAAAAACGAAATACGTATTATATAATACATTAGAAATCATAAGAAAATTAAATGGTATAGCAAGATTACCAATAGTCATTGAAAGTGAAGGAAAATGTGTACATGTAAAGTGTAGATGTAAAATAATACTTGAAACGTATTACAGTGTAAAATCCTGTTACAGGATTGTATACCTGTTTAAGTTCTGGAAATTAATTTTCGATAGAAACAAACGTTCGATAGAAGCAATAAACGGCTTGTCGTTAACACAGTCAACGTTACCGTAACTATGTTGTTTTACTCTTTTTAATTTCCACACGAATCCTGTCATCGATGGTCATTATTAACCGAGTCGATCTCGAGAGACTGGTAACTTTCAAACGATATATAATGGGTCGGTGTGTCAGTTCCTTTCGAAGTAAGAATTATGTTGCTTGAAAAAAAAAAACTCGCCGAAAGGTTAACCCTTTCATAGCCTTTCACTGCCTCCACAACTTTGTTTATCGCGTCTTGTGAGCTCGCGCCCTCTGTTCCTCGAATATCGAGACACGTGGCGATAAAAGGAAACAATGTTTCGCGAGGTTCGGAATCGGACCAGTGACCTTGAACGACCATTTTTCAATTTGCGCACAATATACAAAGCATAGAAGTGAACTCACTTGCGAGGTATTTGAAAAGTTTCTGTCCACACACAGAAATAACGTTTGAATCATCGAAAATTCAACGATCGGTGTAAATATTCAACCGTTTCGTGAAAATAAATTCATTCTTTTTCAAACGATCCAGTATCTGTTTGTTTCATAACTGGTTTGAGAAATACAAACACTGGCAAGGAAGAAAGTGTGGTTTCTTTGGAGCACACATCGGTAATTGTAACAGAAACAATTCATAATACATTTTATTCAATAAAAATTAAACAATACATTTGACAAAATTTATGAAATTATTCCTCCAATATGTATTCCAGTGTTCCAATCGTCACCGGTCGATTTCCTTTCGGAATAAAACTCAAACGGTTCGAGTAATCTTGATACTTTTTTTTTATTTAAAAGTACAAACTTAGGAGTTAACAACGGAATAATGTATCTTCCAAACACGTGAAACGATCGTGTCAAATCGCACGATATTGATGGCCAATTGACATCACCCCTTCGAGAAATTGTACCATTCGTTGCGTCGTACTTTAACCGTTCTTTAAATTGAAAAAATTCTCAACCGGGTATAAATCTTCATCGGAAGGTTATTTTCCAGATCTCGACGAATAGGATTATAAAGTGGGCACAATGACGTTGCAGTGGCAACCGTTGGGCGAAATGCATTAATCTCGAAGCGGGGTATATTGGAAAATAGGAGAAAAACGAGACGCAAAGAATCATTTTTTTTTTTTTTTTTTTTTTTCACGCGGGAGATTGGAAACTTTTAAAACAGTCCTCGTATAATGTATATGATCTCTCCGGGTCTAAAGTGTCGGAAAAGTTTGCCACTTACCTACCCCGTCGTACATCCTGTACAGTTTAATTTCAAGTCTCGACGTTCTCGGATAATGAATATTTGATCAGCGGATAGAACTTACGCGGCAATCAAATAGCGAATGCTTGGTTTGAATTATTACAGAATCTTGGCAAGCGCTCGTGTCATTTTCAACGATAATCTGTAGAGATGGCCCGTCATCGAAGTTCAACGACCGTTAAACGTACAATTGAAAGACTCGATGGCGATGTGTTTCGAATTTGAAAAATTCGATGAGAATTGAAAAATTCGGTGAGAATTGAAAAATTCTATGAGAATTGAAAAAATCGATGAGATTTGAAAAATTTGTTGAGAATTGACAAATTCTATGAGAATTGAAAAAATCGATGAGAATTGAAAAATTTGATGAGATTTGAAAAATTCTGTGAGAAATGATAAATTCTATGAGAATTGAAAAATTCTATGAGAATTGGAAAATTCTGATATTTGAAAAATTCTATGAGATTTGAAAAATTTGATGAGAATTGAAAAATTCTATGAGAATTGAAAAATTCGATGAGAATTGAAAAATTCGATGAGAATTGAAAAATTTCGCGGTTACGAATTTATACAAATTGAACGCTAATTACGAGCGTTTTTCTACGCCTATTGTACGAAACAAAAACGCGTTTTGGAGCGTTTAAAAATTTTTGTTAAAATTGAATTCAACGGGTGTTTGTAAGTACGTGTTGCTAAAAGTATTCGACGAAATATTAGAAGCATGTTATATACGTTCATATGGAAAGCATTTAATTACGGGATTTTACTTCCACGGTGTGCAATCCGTTTGATTTTTAGAGTAGCTCGTGAGAACGAGTGGCATACTATTTGTTAACGATCCGTTATCGATTTATCGGTCCCGCTAGCGTCCCTTTGATTATTCGTTTCGAAATTCTATTCATTCGCGAGTTCATATGCATGTAAAAGTGCCGCTTTTATTCCAACATCGACCGGGCCATAAATTGTAACTTGCATATTTATCGTTTCTTTTTATTTCACTTCAACGATCGCGGCCTTTAGCGTAGTTACACGACGATCCATGGTGCATTCTAAAAATTGCAACTTTACGATAATTCAAATTAACGATTTATTGTACACCTACACGTATTTCTTCTTACTTATTTATTTTGTCTTCATTCCTGTATTTTCTAATCACGTTAATATCATTTTACGTGTACAATACATGCAACGATAAAATTTAGAAATAATTCGAGTATCATTTCTAGAGTTTAACTTTTCTTTAATGCGATACGATACAAATTAGTAACAGACAGGAAGTGTACGAATAATATTAACAACGATTGCACAGAAAATGAAAAGTGGTCGTAAAGGGTAACATTTCAATAAGTAAACTCGCTGAAGTTTAATTGTAATTATCCTGGAGTTAAAATTCGAAAAATGATCACTGTATTTTCTAATCACGTTAATATCATATTACGTGTATAATATATATAACGAGAGAATTTAGAAATAATTCGAGTACCAATTCTAGAGTTTGACTTTTCTTCGATACGATACGATACAAATTAGTAACAGACAGGAAGTGTACGAATAATATTAACAACGATTGCACAGAAAATGAAAAGTGGTCGCAAGACATTTCAATGAGTAAACTCGCTGAAGTTTAATTGTAATTATTCGGGAGTTAAAATTCGAATAATGATCATACAAACGAACCAGTTCGATAGGTAAAACAGCTAGATACGTTATCCGTTGAATAAACAGTTCTTTACAATTTATAACGGTGGCCCATTCCATGCTATTTTCCCTCACTTCATGCTCGTTGTGTTCTTTGTTTGAAATGCGTGTTTCTCATTTATATGCGTACTAGCCCCTGCTGCTTTCATACCATCCCCTCTACTTACAACGTGTAAATGCGGTACTCTTTGCGATGAATATACCATGGAATTACCACTTTCGTGCAATATATACATACTGCGGTTTTTGCACATCGATGCACCTAGTTCTTGTTCAACCCTTTGCGGCTGCGCACGTTTCTATATTGTTCACGCAGTTATTCAGAGCCGTTTAATAATACGGAACACTTTCCACGTTTCGTCGTAACAATTATCGATAATGCTCTTTAACGGTAGTATTTCAAACATACACCAACCGAAAGAGTATCACGTCTGGGTACATTGAACGATCTGTGCAAATTATTTTCCAGCTGTGAAAATTTATACTGTCTTTCCTCGATACACGAAAAAGAACACTGTTAACATACTGGTTACCAAATAGAAGTTGAGGAACGAAATATATATATTATACAGTTACACCAACCGAAAGTGTATCACATCTGGGTAGATTGAACGATCTGTGCAAATTATTTTCCAGCTGTGGAAATTTATACTGTTTTTCCTCGATATACGAAAAAGAACACTGTTAACGTACTGGTTACCAAATAGAAGTTGAGGAACGAAATATATATATTATACAGTTACACCAACCGAAAGTGTATCACATCTGGGTAGATTGAACGATCTGTGCAAATTATTTTCCAGCTGTGGAAATTTATACTGTCTCTCGTCGATACACGAAAAAGAACACTGTTAACGTACTAGTACCAAATAGAAGTTGAGGGACGAAATATATATGTATTATACAGTTATATTAGCTTTCTTTTTCTAATATTTCTAATATTTTGTTTAAATCGACCATTTCGTTGTACACCGAAGAGGGATCCAAAACCTGGGGTTGAAAACATTCTGCAAACGATTCTGAGTATCGTTTCAATCTGTTTTCATTATAAAAATATACATTTGGGAACATTGTAGTGTATATTTTTTTTTTTTTTACAAAAACTAGACGAATTATTGATACGGTGAAAGAACGATGACAACGCGTAAACACGGAGCTCGGTAGGAAAAATGTTTGTTTCAATCTTTTATCATCTTTGCGCGTTGAATTCACTCGTGAATGTTATGTTTTATGTTTTCGTTCTGTGCACAGGGTTAAACAGGATTCAAAACCACCAAAACGTGCAAAAACACGAAAAATATAATAAGACGAAACTGAACAGCTTTCCGCGTTACCTGTTACTGTATCATCATTACCATTCATAGTTAATCGTATAAATTTACAATTCATTCGTTCGATACACGTGTACACGATAGTATAACAAATCAAAGATCAAAGAGATTCGGTCGAAAAGTAACTTTCAATTGTACTTTGCTTCCATGGGATTAATTAATTACTCCGATATGGTCCTTTTCTAATTTTCCTGGTAACGACGTTACAATAGTAACAATAACAATAAATCGACTAGTACCGTTCGTATTCTCGAAATAATTGGAGAAATTCACCCAAGGTCGAGGATCTTACCGAGGAAATATAACTCTGGAGATATACGAAACGAAGGAAATGTTCAACTGAAAAACGTATGAAAGATTTTCCTTCGTCACGGTAGACTACTGCGATCCATTGAAACTCCCGCCTTTTCGGGTGGCTTGAACAACGCGACAGCGATTGAAATAACTATTTACGTCGAGGTTACCGGCAGCTCGATCACGTGTCCCTGTTTGAGGGAATGTGGAACGGGACGACGTTAATGTTGTCACGAGAATCTCATTGACATATAAGCAGGTATCGTTCTAGAATATTTAGATAAACTGGAACGAAAGCACCGAAGCTCGTGGACGACGTTCAAAAGATTTCAAACCCGCAAGGTGCATCGGTGTGCGCGTCATTATGCTCGCGAAGTGGTTCTTCCCTTTGATGTTATTTAAAACACGCGAACGCAAGACGAGGGAAATTGTTCCACGGAGTGAATAATAGAACACACGGTGCAACTATGCACGAGAAGCAACCATTTTCGAGATTTGTATCATCGATTCGAATTTAATTACACGTACATGTCACAAGAGTACATTGACACGTTGGAAATAAATTGAAAAACAGTTAGGGACAGTTGTATTCAATGACGTCTGTGTATCATCCTTCCATATATTTATACTTTGTGTATTTGGGTCGAGAAGTACCTAATTGTACAAATATTTGATTTTTAAATTTTCATACATATTGAATACCTTTTGTTTTCATATATGTTAGAAATATTTGGATCATCTGCTTAAATATGTCGATGACGTATTAAAAACTCCAGAAGGACACTCAAACGAGATATTTGGTGGAATAATTATACCAATCACTTGCTATTCCCTTCGTGTTTACCGATTGATTCGTTTCTTCCATTGGTTTAAGAAAGTAACTCAATCCTTCGGATCAAAATAAAGCGAGTCGTGGAGATTAATTCTTTCCAATGCTTTAATCGACTGCTGCGCAGATCGAATTGTACAAATATCGTAAGAAGAAAGAAAGATTACTCAGTGGTTAAGGAGAATGTGGTACCGCATTAAAATAGAGTAAAAGGAATGTGGGCAGTGTCGATTAATGTTTGCTCAGCTTTGTGAATACTGACCGAATGAAACGTTTGATCCAATACAAGTCTCAATTCTCTTTCGAATTGATCGTTGTTCCTCGTCCCTCTAATGTACTACATTCCATATACAATATATACAATCTGAATTTCAAAACTTAATGGAAGTTAAACAGATCCATATGTTCTCCTTTACGGAATGAGAAATCGAAGGAAACTTTATTTAACATCTAATCGTACACACGCGTACGAAATACGTGCATTGTCGCGAAAGCACCGTAATCGTTTATCTACACTCTGTCTAACAAGAGCGTGTACGGCAAAACTCGAAAACTATTTGAGATATTGAGTTGAAAAAAAATACACGTATTCTTCGCGATACGGACCAAGACGCTTTATTATCAATACGGTGTCCAATCGCCCTCGTTATCGATAATTAATCGACATCTCCGTGGCATACTTTCTACCAGTTTCGTTGCACAATTTTGGGACAAAGATCTCCACACCGGTCGAATTTGTCGTAACAACTGCTCAACTGTGTAGATTTTCTTTCTCCTGAGCTTGAATTTTATAATAGCCCAAACATTTTCGATCGAATTTGCATCTGGCGATCGTGAAGGCCGATCGAGCACATCGACACCATTTTCTTCGTTCCGCGCAGTGCACGGTCGGCTTCGATGCTTCGGGTCGTTGTCTTCTTGTAATAAACAATTTTCATTTCTCCTTGTAAACCAGCTTTGAGCAGACGGTAATAAAGCCCTCTGGTAGATTTGAACCATTTTGGCAGCATTCAGATTGTCCGTAAACACGTGTAAAGTCCCGAATCCTGTTTCGAGAAACAACCCCAAACGTTCACCTTTACCGAGTACTTAACGGTCCGTTGCACGAGTCTGTTTGCAGGAGTATACCAAGTATGAGTTACCGAAGAACCTGCCCAAAAAGAATCCTCGTCGGAGAAAATGACGTTGTCCTAATCGCGGTCCGAATTTCCTCCCGCCCAAGCGAGTCTTTTTTCGACACGTTTGTCGCACAGTAGCGTTTTTCTTAACGTGCTACGAAATTTCACATTATTGGCCAATAAACGTCTTCTTACGGTTTCGCGTGATATATTAACACCTTTGTTACGTAAGATCACTTGCCCCCAAAGTAAGGACAGACCAGGATTTTTCTCGAACGTCCGTAGTATCGGTTCGTTTTCCTTTTTCGATGTCTTTGGTGTAACGCCACGATCTGGCAGCTCATCGACGTTTTTTACCTCCAAATATCGATTCACCCACTCACTGACAAATGTTTTCGACTTTCTCGTGTACTTAGCAGCCGCTGAGTATGACATTTTTGGTCCTTCGGATGCGAACACGGAAACACTGCTTCGTAACGTGATACGTATGCGACACTCGTAACGTGTAACTCTCAAAATATGTAACGCTCTGACCAAGAATAGGCAATAACTGAGTATCTTTGTACAAAGCATCTTAGAGGAAGGTTCAGGGTACCTGTCCAAGTGGTAATTTCCCAGCTAACAATTCATAGGAAAAAGTTTTGCCGTACACGCTCTTGTTAGACAGACTGTGTCTATTCGTGGACTCACTCTGGACACTTTGTCCATTTAATTAATTCCAAAGACCCACCTTTTATCGCGAAAGCTTAGATAACTCCTTGAAAAACTCAACGATCATTTTTTGACCGACTCGTCGACCCACGATCGAACGTGTTCCGTGATAATTACCGTGAAACGGGGTAGTCGACTAGCATAATTAAGCGATGTATCGATCTCTCGTACCAGCGCACGTATCCCGCGTTGTTATCCGACAAATCTCATTGGCATGCAAGCGATCCCTTATTACTTCCGAAATTAGCATAGCAAATACGACGTGTTTTCGAATTTCGTGGCGGTATAAATTCGTATTAGCGGACAGATAGATTAATAAACAATTACACGAACGCCGCGCGTGAGACACGCTCGTGTTACGAACGGATAGACACGCGGATAAATATTCAGCCGTGAAAATTTCCCGCGGAAAATTCGAAACAATAAGGGTAACGGCGTGTCAGCCGTATGTCGATAACATAATCTGATCGATGTCGGCGCATTAGTCGCCACGTAGCAGTACGTGATTTCATAACCGGCTGTTAGGCGTCGGTTGTTGGTTTTGTCTTCGATCATTAATCAATTTATTGTATCCTCGTTACTGTCTCGCGGCGACGAGAGCGTTTTGTATTTCGTACACGTAAGTTCGATGTGTTTAATTAATTCGATCGGTACGCGATCGGTTCAAAGACGGTGAGATCGACGAAAAACAAACGGTAACTTCGATGTTTCCAATCGTTGATACGAGTAGAATTAACGAGCGGTAAACAAACAGGTCGGCCGAGTCTTAATACCGAACCGATTTGCAAAATCGATGATCGTTCCTCTTCTGTTCGAGCTCGGTTGTTTCCATGGATTATAAGTTATTAGAGAAAAGTATACACACATTGTAACGTTATAATAAATTCATTAATAAATTTCAGTCGGAGGTACGGGAACTGTTTTTACCCGGGTTGTGTATATATATTTTTATTGTTGATTTTCTCGTAATTAACTTCGTTAGCAAGGTTCGCTGGCTGCGCTCGCAGAAAAAGTAATTCAGAATATTTCGCGGTACATTCCCGGCAGTTTTATTTATATTTATATGTATAATTTTATTTGTACATGGAATTTCGCCGTAGCTACCCCGAAGAGATTCTAAATAATTAAGATTCTAAATATTAGGGGAACATGGTTTACATGGTGTTCCAGGAGTTTTACGTTTAGTTAAATTGTCAAAGAATGTTACAGCGAGGGTAAATAATGGATATATTATTGTACGAGAGATTAAATTTTCCTTTTTATCATTTTCTGCGACACGTTCATTTATTTGTCACTTTTAATAGAAAATTAAAACGAGAGGTACACAACGAGGGCGCACACGATAATGAGGACATTTACCTTGTTCGTTTATTTGATTTTCTGAAAATAATAATAATCTCTATCGACGTGTTTAACGACTCGAAATAATTATTTCACGTATGTTATTTGTTATTTACCATGTGCATTAATCATGTTGCTCGAGTTTAGCGTTTCACTCGATCAACATCAAAGTAGACAAATAATATTCTTCGTCGACTGGTAAACGAGACGAAGGTTCATCGTACCTCGATTCGGTTAGATTTTTTTACATTTTCTCGTTTTTGTGAAATTATTATCAACGTTGACTTTCGATGCAAAATATTGCAAAATAGAGCAGCGTAAACTGTATTTCATCGTGATTGGAAATATGAAATATTGAGTTTGTAGTATCGATGCTAAGAAATCCTTTTCGAAGCGAATGAAACATTGTTTTTAAATTTGTTCACAAAAGGTAACTTTTGTATTCGTATACGTATGTATGTACTCCGATCTCGGAACAATATAAATTCTCTTGTTATAAAAATTGTGAATTATCACGTATACAATATCGACGATACAAAAGCACCATTTTTACATTTATCCAACGAACTGTTGATATTTTTCCAAAATTCAGGCCTCTGTGTTTAACGTTCAGCCAGAGTCGAAATCTATAAATATTAAAAATCTCTTTTTAAACACAAAATTGATACCGATGTGTACGAAACAAATTGAATACATTATAATATAATACTTTATTTACTGTTTGCACTTCTTCTATGCAAAACGAGACTAGAAGATTTCACATTGTGCACTTTGAGCGATCTTGGTTGTTGAATCAATTTTAATAATCTCTTTCATTCTACGAACCTCGAGTTTTGTAAGCACCGTTGGAAGGCTTCTACCATGAATCTCTGTGCTCGAAACTACCTACTTGGCTATCAAATCCTACATGCGGATATTAAAGAAAAGGGAGTGTAAATAAAAAGAGAAATTAAAGCTACTTTATATTCAAAGTTCGCTCGACAATGAGTGGAACAGCTACTTGGCAGGTTTCGCGAAGCAGCTATTGCATTTCGCAACGGTGCATCTACTGCCAATGCGGAAGAAAGACTTTATGTAAATTTACGTGCAATTTGCTCAAATAAGAGAGTCAGGAGTCTAGACTGTCTGAGATGTTTTAATAGCAAAATTAAGGGACGACGAGAGGAATCTGATTACCGTGTCGATACCTGTAAATGGAATCTTGATCTTTGCGTTGCTGATCGATCTGAGAGATACCATCTTACGAATGATTATAATGTGCAATCTGTGCGATGGTATCGACAAAAATCCTTTACAGGTATAATGCAATTGAACGAAGTCGATTCACGATACACGTCGAAATAATTCGTACATTAATATTCTTCTCGCGTTGATATTTCTAAAATAAAATACTGCCAGCAGAGCAATCTATAACAATTGTAACGAGCTTAATTATTCCAATGGAATTGCAAATTCTACTTTGGTAAGAGAAACGTATCACTTGTTTCTGTGTATACTTCTCGCTTTAGATTTCGTTTTAAAAATCATTTTTAGATTCGTAAATTGTATTCCATTTTCAGAGACTGAGACCTCAAGTTTGGGAAATCGATAACAATCAAGATTAATACGTTTCTGCATCCTGCAGTTGAGTTTCTTTTCCAGCAAGTTATTCTTCAAATCTTTCCAAAGCTTTATCCTAAGCTCGTTCAGATTCATCATTTTATTTAAACAATACTCTGTCTCTGGAGAAACTCTTCAATAGTTCGATCTAAAAGCAAGTAAATATTTTTCTCAATCTAAATTTAAATCAAATCGAAAAATTCTTCGTACCAGGATCCAGGCGATACAATTTTTATTAAAATAACCGTCGTTAATCTAGCGTATTGGTTAGCTTCGTCAAATTGGCAAACAGTGTCGTATGCAGTGTTTCGCGTCAAGTATGATACTTGACACGCGTCAAGCGCTAAATTAATCTCGCGTGATCGATGTACGAAGAGGATGAAGTTGCACGCGATGTACAATAACTGTGTATCGTAACTTAATAAAAGTACGGTGTGAATAAAAATTTGTAAAGCGATGAACACTAAGGGAGATCGTTGTCGAAGATCTGCTAGATTTTATCGTGCAAGGTTTTGTGTTTTTCTAATCGGTGAAAGAGTTGGAACCGACGAGAACAAAGTTGGGAGCGATTGGTATAAGATTGGGTGTTTAGGATCGTAGAAACTGTGGGAAGAAGTTATGGGAGCGGTTTAGGTGCGCGTAAGGAAAGGTCAGGTAAAGGGAAATGCGAGTGAGAAGATCGAGGAAAGGAGACAAGGCTTTAGGGTGATCGATGTCTCCTAATTTATGACCAGACTGACCTAAGGACTCGAATCTGCGGTGCATCCTGGTGCAGGACTGATTTTAATAAATATTTTAAGTATTCTAAATGCATTTCAACACCGTGAGTTTGGGATGCAACATACTACTCGAAATAATTAGGGGATTAGCTTTTCGTTCAATTCGGAACAGTAAACTGAGAAAAATAAACGAAAGAAATACGTGGTTCGATGATGTGAAGAAATACATGGTTCGATGATGTGAAGAAATACGTGGTTCGATGATGTGAAGAAATACGACTGCAATTGTCGATTGTACGTCGGTAATATATTTGTCTTTATTATCTGTATGAATATTTAGAACAAGAAACATGCCAAGTACAGAAAATCATTAATAATTTAATCATTTTCGAAGAGTTTCGAAGAGAAAGAATTAGTCTAAAATTGAAGGAGAAATATATCGAGGAATTTGTATGGAATTATAAAACTTGGGACACCTACGTGTAGAAAAATATCGAACGGTAGTTATGGATAGGGGAAGAATATTTACAGAATGAATACATAAGTAGTTGTTGGTTTATGCGTAAAAATATGAAAATGGGTACAGGAAGGAATACATAATTAGAAGGAATAGCGATCGAGTGTGCGGTACAACAGTAAAGGATGCGAATAAAACCAAGAGGTATACTATCACGTGCCAAATGGTCGCAGGGAAAAAACCGTAAAATTTTATGGATCCTGTTTTTCTTGGCTATGAAGTTTAACAAAATGAAAAAATGTATAAAATGGAGATATCTAAGAAATAGTGGGAACAGAGAAAGAATGTGAAACAACTAGTGTTGTAGCTTTAACCTTGTTTTATAGAAACATTTCGAATTAAAGTTTATTCAAATTGAAGCCAAATTAGAGTTAAACTCAAAAGTATATATAAAGTAAACTGTGCTCGATTAGAGTATAATTATTATATTTGCGTTGTATTTGGAATCCATCGTCGATAACTGTAATATATTTGTCATTGCTTGGAACTGATGTTCAAAAATTGTCTGCATATAGTTAATTTTAACGAATTACCACGAGTATTGTTAAAAATTCGTCAGTAAAAACAACAAATAGAACGATAACAGTTTTTTCAAATTTTCCAATTCCTCTCTACGGTTGAAAAATTATGTTTCTTCGAAACGATTGCAAAAAGGTGGTTAGAGAATTTTTTCGAAATTAAAATAATGTTTACTCTACACTCCTGTCAGTTTTCGCTCTAAACAGTGGGAAACGCTTCCCTTCGCTCTACCAGTGTAATAATTATAATTTATCGTCGACAAGTTGGCACTACTCTTCAAACAGCTGTAAAATCAACGATTCTCGGAGCGTTGGAAATTCCACCGACGTACATTTAAATATACAGGGTGTCCCGATCGTCACCGGTCGATTTGAATTTCCCGCTATTTTTAAACCGTCGAACCGATTAACCTGAAACTTGACACGTGACATCTAGACAAACGGTAAATAAATTGTGGAAAAGTACACGAACGGATCGTCGCGCGAAATTGCGAAATTTCATCTTGATCCCTCTTCCGGAAATAGTCGAATCGGAGAAGCCGAGAAGCACACTCTCAGAGATGAAAAGAAATTATTTCTCGAGCGAAAGGTGTACTCCTCGATAAAAGTCGCGAGCTCGGGCGTACTCGAAGACTTTTAACGAGTGCTACGGCGTCTAGACAGATGGGAAATTAATCGTGGAAAAGTACACGGTGAAAGAACGCGTGCAAATTATTCAGACGTTCCGTCACAAACTCCCAAGATTGTACTTTTAAATAAAAGAAAAAATATCAAGATTACTCGAATCGGTCGAGTTTCGTTCAAAAAGTAAACCGACCGGTGACGATTGGGACACCGAGTATTGTACCCGGATCGAACGCGTAATTTCTCGAAGAGGTGACGTCAATTTGCTATAAAAATCATACGATTTGATACCTTTGGACCTTTTTCATTTGTTCTATTATTGACTTTCTTTATACTTTTAAATAAAAAAAAATATCATGATTACGCAAACCGTTCGAGTTTCATTCAAAAAGTAAATCGACCGGTGACGATTGGGACACCAGTGTAGTGCTCCCGGATCAAACGCGTAATTTCTCGAAGAGGTGATGTCAATTTGCTATAAAAATTATGCGATTTGATACCTTTTTCATTCGTTCCATTATTAACTCCCTTTATACTTTTAAATAAAAAAAAAATACCATAATTACTTAAACCATTCATGTTTCATTCAAAAAGTAAATCGACCGGTGACGATTGGGACACCCTCTGGGTAAAGATTTTCCGTCGATATTCCGTAGGTTCGAAAATGTGTGTAACTTCGGGTTAAAAAAGAAATTTATTCCTCGTCGCGTGTTCGAATCCTCGAGACAATACCGCTCCGGTCGCTTTACAAGAATCGCCTCGTACATCCCGTCTCTGTAAAAAGTATCGCCCTTTACAAGATTAATCAACTCCGAGTGGTATCACTTCCGACGTTCTCAGGGAGCTGCTCCTCGTTCCGTCGGTTTATCCGGCTTTCCCGCTTCGAGCACGTGAGTCGCCTGGATGCGCCTCATTTCACCGAACATCGCCCTCGAAACTGGCCCGCCCGGCTGGCTATGCACGCGAAACGATCCTCCTCCGCGCGCTCGATAAAACAAGTCGTGTCGATTGACGATAACGATAAGATGCCACAACACGCGCCCGCGCGTGCGCGTGCGCGCCAGGATATGATTTATTTCTCGTCGCTCGTAAATCGTGTGCCGCGTATATCGCTCCATTCACCGTCCCTCGTGGGGGGACAGGGACAATCGTACCACACGTTCTATGAGTACAGCGCGAACCTGGTTCTCCGCTCGCAAACCGGTACGTTGCAACTGTGACGAGACTTTTGTCCCTCGAAGAAAATTTTAGGAGGCCCTTTGTGAACAAATTTATAAAATGGACTTTGTTCTAATCTAGTATATCCTAGATATCGACGTATATCCTAGTATATCTTAGATATGGAGATATTTAAGAAATACTGGGAAAAGGGAACGAATGTGAAATAATTAGAGTTGTAGAGTTAATACTGTTTGCCTTGAAATTTTAGGAGTCACCTCGACGATCATTGTTTGCGTTGTACTGTTCAGATTGTAATATTTGGTTTATTGTAGCGCACAACGCGAAGCTGGTTCTCCGCTCGCAAACCGGTACGTTGCAACTGTAACGAGACTTTCGTCCCTCGAAGAAAATTTTAGGAGGCCCTTTGTGAACAAATTTATAAAATGGACTTTGTTCTAATCTAGTATATCCTAGAGATCGACGTATATCCTAGTATATCTTAGATATGGAGATATTTAAGAAATACTGGGAAAAGGGAACGAATGTGAAATAATTAGAGTTGTAGAGTTAATACTGTTTGCCTTGAAATTTTAGGAGTCGCCTCGACGATCATTGTTTGCGTTGCAATTGTTTAGTTTATAATATTTGGTTTATTGTAACGCACAGGGATCTCTCGTATCTGGTATTGGCTTGTTTATTGAAAGTCATTTTAAGGTTGTTATTTGAAAGTGATTTCGTTTTCCAAAATTGAGAATATATAATTTAATAAAATGTTTGTACATTCTAAAAGAATCGTGTTTCATTCTCATTCAAAAAAAGATGAAATTACTTTCCGAACAACCTAATAATATAGTGATTTAACTTTACGTGTCGTTTTTTTTGATAGAATTGATTGTTTTTCCTTCAGATTTCTACCATTTCTACAATTATTAGAATTTTCGAAAAATCGTACGCTACGTTTTAGATAATGGTCTCCAGAATCGAGAATATTTTTTCATTTCAAACCTCCCAGGACGTGTCAACTGTGACGATCGACGAACAACGTTTCGCCAGAAGGGGTTCTGGGAATAGCGAATCACTTCGCCATTTTGTACGATTTTTACTTTTGAAAAATTGTGGAACGAAGCTGAAAGTTATTGGGTTGTTCGGAAAGTCGTTTCGTTTTTCCAAAATGGAGAGTATATAATTTAATAAAATGTTTGTACACTCTAAATCGTGTTTCATTTTCACCAAAAAAAAAAAAAACGAAATTATTTTTCGAGCAACCTAATATAAAATACTGAGTTCGTCGTTGTTTTGTATCGAAATGGAACATGTTCAAGAAAATATTGGCTTGTTCGTAAAGTAATTTCGTTTTCCAAAATGGAGAATACATAATTCAATAAAATGTTTGTACACTCTAAAAGAATCGTGTTTCATTTTCACCAAAAAAAAAAAAAACGAAATGACTTTCCGAACAACTTAATATAAAATACTGAGTTCGTCGTTGTTTTGTATCGAAATGGAACATGTTCAAGAAAATATTGGCTTGTTCGTAAAGTAATTTCGTTTTCCAAAATGGAGAATACATAATTCAATAAAATGTTTGTACACTCTAAAAGAATCGTGTTTCATTTTCACAAAAAAAAAAAAAAAACGAAATGACTTTCCGAACAACTTAATATAAAATACTGAGTTCGTCGTTGTTTTGTATCGAAATGGAACATGTTCAAGAAAATATTGGCATGTTCGTAAAGTAATTTCGTTTTCCAAAATGGAGAATATATAATTCAATAAAATGTTTATACACTCTAAAAGAATCGTGTTTCATTTTCACAAAAAAACAAAAAAAAAAAAAACGAAATTACTTTTCGAACAACCTAGTATATTTATATTCTCTGAAAAAGACTAGGTTTTTCGTTTAGTAACTACTTGGAAACAATTTTTTGCAAAGTTTACTCATTTTTTCGCGTCTCGGAGCGTTGTCCACCCTCGAAGAAACTCGAAACGGTAAAATTCTCAGTGGAATGGTTTCGCGTTGGATCGGACCAACGTTGGTTTTTGCCAGCCACGTCAAAGGAACAGCACACCTACGATACAATGCGAGCGGATGTGTGCACCTGTGTCGCTCGCGCAATGTCTTCTCACCCCGTTGTCATAATATTTGGAATGTGTCGGAACAACCAACTCGGTCCAAAGACCGAGCGCGCTATTTCACGGATAGAATCACAATTCAGAAACGACGAGAATTACGCGTAATTAGGTAAAAGTAGTCCGAACGAGGTTTCATTTAGATCGATTCTAGACGAAAAATTCAACAATGACAATAGTTGCAGGAACGTGTAAATTACTCAAATATGAAAATTAAAAATACTCGTCTCGTGACGTAATCTTTCATTTATTCGTTGCTCGATTTATTACGAAATTTTAAATTGTGAGTTTACTCAACGATGGAATTCTATTAAAATGTTAGAAATTAAACGTTCGATATATTCGTAGGTTTTTTCCATGGATATAAATTATTTTGCACCTGGTTGGATCCACTTAGATATTCCACGAGGAGAAAGAGTGCGATGCACTCGGAACAAGGGGATTCTGTATGTTCGCGAGCTCGTTTGGATAACTTTTAATTATATATTGTATAGACACACATATAATTATACATAATTGGCATCGCTTCTGCGACTCTATGCGATTCGAATTACGTATAGTTCAAAGTCACACTCCGAATGGAGTCGTGTTTGGATTGGTGAAAAGTGTCTTTTATTTTCTATTCGTTTCCCTTCCCTTCCGTTACGATGCTTCCCGTTGCAATGTAGCACGTGCTCCGAAATATCGGTTTCAGACACAAGAGAATCGTCGACTAGGGACAACTCTGTCGACTAAATGAAAGACGTTGGCAAGAGTACACCCGTCGAGCACAGGCATCTATCTCTCGTTCGTTATCCCTCTACTGTCGCTTTTCTTTAGGGAGAAACATTTCCGATTTTTCTTCTTCTTCTTCTTCTTTTTTTCATTGACTTCACGAGTTTCACAATCAATTCCTCAAATGGGAATTACAAGTAAAAATGGTAGGGGACGTTGTACGGGACGACGTATTTGAAAAGCAAATACGTAAATCGTGTGTTGCATCGGTTGATTGCTTACAGTATGTACAGAACAATGATGGAGTTTGAATTATTGGGAGAATCGACGTACCAGGTTTAGGGGAGTGAATCTTTTCGGTCTAATTGGAGAATTGTTTGGACACTTGACGTTCGATTTTATCCAAGCGATATTTTCTTGTGTTTAAAATAAAATACGTCTAAACGTATTTATGTAAAAATATTTCATTTCTTGAGACAAATATAATATACACGAGATAGATGTATGTGTAGAAGAGGTTCTAAGAATATTGGAAGTGTTTACTTGACGCTGTAGAAAAGAATTAGGGGACTCGTGAAAACTGCATCGAAAACTGCATCGAAAACTGCATCCAACACTGCATCTTGTACACTTGAGTTCTGTCTCGCGTAAGGTTCTAACAAGAACGATACACCTTCTCGAGAAATAAAATATAAAGTAAAACACAGTATGCTATAGTTATATATTTTAACTCTCGAAATCTTGCATTCTTTTAAATTTAACGTTTTAAGAATACTGTACAAAATTATTTAAATGAAATTCGAAATATTGTAACGAGGATGTAGAACGTTTCTCGAATTACGAAACGCGTTCTTCTCGATAGTTACAAACATAGATTGTTACAAACCGGTGGATTTCGTGGAAATTTCAAATTTAAATTATATATTCGCAATAACATTCTCTATCGTTGCAGACTTCTTCGATTCTCCGATAGTTTTCGAGAAAATTTCCCAAACGACGAATCCTCTTCGCAAAATTTAAAATTTACTCTTGACCCAAGTAAATTAACATCTCAAAAATCTGCTCTGACTATTCATCCACTCCCAAAAAATTCAATTTTCATTCACTTCCCATCGCTACTCAAGAACCTCCCTTTTAAAATTCACCTCTCTGTCAAAGCGTTTATATCTTCCATATACATTAATATTCTTTCATAAAAATTGATACAAACATTCGGTACACTCGTGTTCATTGTATGGTGGGTCCCGCTACTCAAGAACCTCCCTTTCAAAATTCACCTCTCTGTCAGAGCGTTTACATCTTCCATAAACATTAATATTCTTTCATAAAAATTGATACAAACATTCGGTACACTCGTGTTCATTGTATGGTGGGTCCCGCTACTCAAGAACCTCCCTTTCAAAATTCACCTCTCTGCAAGAGCGTTTATATCTTCCATATACATTAATATTCTTTCATGAAAATTGATACAAACATTCGGTACACTCGTGTATTTCGTACCATGGGTCCCGTGTCGGAAAAAATTCATATCCGTACATTTGTCCATGGTGTTCCATCGTAATCACTCCTCGAAGCGAGAACGTGGCTTTACAATGCTCGTTTGGACACTAGCGGTAGGGTTCGGTTGCAGGTGGAGACACACCTTAAAGAAAACCGGGGCTGTGCGGCTGAGAAACAGTTTAGGTATAAAAGTCTGGCGTACGTCGATGGCATAATCTCTGTCCGGCGAGCGGCTGGGAATCGGTGCCAAGGCTCGCATAAATTTGCAGAATGGAGAGGGTTCAGAAGAAGTCGTTTCCTCGCCGGTCTCGTTGCACCGTTGTCTTTCTCGCGTTTATTCTTTTTCGCCTGCGAGCTTCCGGCGCGGCTGTGCTTCTCGCGGCTTCTTCGAACTACAATTTATCTCTCGGACGCTCATCGACGCGGTCGACTCCTCGTTTCTTTGTCCCCTTTATCGAATTTCCACGAGACGTTCGTTAACTGGTCTCGCGTTTATTTAGATACTCGATCGTTCGACGAGGTGACTCGGATCGTCGTTCGAATTTATGGCTGGCAAATGGAGTCCCACGGCCGTAAGAAGAAATGATAATAATTGTAAGGGAAAGTGATTTAAGACGCAGCAGCTGCTGTTAGTGGCTCTCGATGGCGAGAAATCGATTTGTTTTATTCGATCGGAGGAACATCAGAGATGAAACGTTCGTAACGTCAATTTCGACGAATGTTACGCGGGTTTTTCAGAAAATGAAATTAACTTTGTTGCAAAAATAAAATGAAAACTTGTACACGAACGTGTCTATGTGGAAAAATTCATCTATTGTGAGAAATATATACAAGATCGATCCGTGAATCGAAGAGGATCTGGGAATACTCCAAGTGTTTGATTCGCGTTGTAGAGAATAATTCGGGGACTTGAGAAAACTGTATCTAATAGCTTCTTCTATTCGTCTATAATTTCCCATTCGTCTAGATGACACCTGGCAAGTTTCAAGTCAATCGGTTGGGCGTTTGAAAAATAGCGGGAAATTCAAATCGACCGGTGATGATCGAGACACTCTGTATATTCTTCTTAACGTTATCGACAACCCTTGGGAAAACTACGTCTAATAACTTCTTTTATACTTGTTCCAGTAAGAAGGACGTACCTTCTCGAGAAATAAAATATAAAGTAAAATACAATACATTACAGATATTTATTTTAATTTTTTTTAATGTGGCCCATAACTCTCAAAACAATGTTTAGAGCTATATTTTCGTAATACTCCTGAATAATTTCCACGCGTTCTTTCACCGTGATCTTTACCACGATTAATTTCCCATCCGTCTAGACGACACTCGTCGAGTTTCGAGTAAATCGATTCGACGGTTTAAAAATAGCGGGCAATTCAAATCGACCGGTGATGATCGAGACACTCTGTATATTCTTCTTAACGTTATCGACAACCCTCGGGAAAACTACGTCTAATAACTTCTTTTATACTTGTTCCAGTAAGAAGGACATACCTTCTCGAAAAATAAAATATAAAATAAAATACAATACGTTATAGATATTTCTTTTAATATATTTCTTTTAATATGGCCCATAACTCCCAAAACAATGTTTAGAGCGATATCTTCGTAATACTCCTGAATAATTTCCACGCGTTCTTTCACCGTGATCTTTACCACGATTAATTTCTCATCCGTCTAGACGACACCCGTCGAGTTTCGAGTAAATCGGTTCGACGGTTTAAAAATAGCGGGCAATTCGAATCGACCGGTGATGATCGAGACACCCTCAATTCTTCTCAACATCGTCGAGTCCCATTTCGGAGCATCTCGTGGACCTTGTGCCTCTTCTCGCTTAATTAAGATTTCAGAACGTTTCTCGTGCGGGATAATTGAAATCAATCCCTCAAAGCCGGTTAGTCAGCCGTCTGTTTTAGGGAAATATCATTACCCCGACATCCATGACCGATCGCGGTAATGGATGTCCAACTACCAGCGCTACCAATTTGAGCCGCGTGTACATTCGTTATCGCTTGATTGTCGTTATTATTAGCAAACATTGCCACGACGACGGGTAATATTTTTCGTTCGCTGGATAATCCGCTCGAGAAATTTCGCGGTGGTTAAGAAAAAAACAAAAATTTCGACTCATAAGGGAAGCGCTCAACCCATCGTTTTATTCTATTTTCACATGGCGGTAGATCGGGTTCTCGGTTGGCGCGCGTGAAATATTACGCGCGACTTTACACGAGACTGATTAAACGAAAATAAAATATTCGAGTAAACGAGATTCGAAGCCGTGATCTCGAGCACACGAACGAACCGCCCTCTTGTATTACCGCGTCACAGAAATCGATACTCGCGTTATACCACGTTGCAAGGTGCGCGTAACTGTAATTATTTATATCTTAGAAATTATCGAGTCGATGCACTTAATATTTCGCTCGAAGCGAAAGCGTGGTCCGTTGTTTTACAGAAATAGGTTAAAATCGCGGAGGGTTGAATCGAGGGTTACTTTTTTTTTTTGGCGGGTTTTTTTTTTTTATATTCGACGCTTCGAGAAACTGATCGTAACTCGTACGCGCAATGTGTAAGCGTTTAATGAGGCTAATTGTTAGATCTAACACGGTATCGAAGCTGTCCCTTTTTCCGCGCGGTATCTGCCGCAAGCGGCGCGATAACGAACGGAATCGATCCTTTCAAATTACACCGGTGCTCGGCGTTCTCAATTTATCGTAATGATTTGATCCCCGATATTCGATCGGCAATAGGAACTTATCGTTGTTGATATATATTCGTAATCGGTGAACGTGTAAACCACCGGCCGGGACGTCCAGGCATCGTTTCGATAAGCCAGCGAATAAAAATCAGCGACGTAATCGATGTTTTTATTGCGTCGCCCAGAAGGCAACGAGAAGAACAATTTGCCTTTCGTTTTCTACGTGTATGCTCCGAACGGTTTTCTTTAACGAGAAACTGATTTTCCGTTTATTGTATCACGGTCCTCACTGTATACGTTTATACGTTTTCCAATACGATTACAGATTCGTCTCATTATCTTTTAATTCTTCCGCATTGTTCCCCGGTGCTGGTCCAACGGACATACCACGGAAATAAACGTGCCAATGGTGATAAAATTTATTACACACGAATATTTAGAGAGAGTTTCAACGCAGCTGTACAGTGCTGTGTACGTGTTATTGATTTTTTACGCCTACAAAACGAAGATCTACCGTCCCCGGATGTAGAGGTGCTTATCTTTCACGATATAACATTGTCGGCCTAATTACTCGGTCGGTCAAAGAACAAACTGTATCGTGGTAACCCAAACTGCCACAGTGTGCGCTTTATATCGCTGTATATCATATTCGAACAACGGAATCATCTATCTTGTTCACTTCTCGAGATAAAAATCTCCTACCCCGCTTTCGTGTGAGAGAATCGATAATGTCAATTGTCACCTTGAAATAAAATCTTCACCTTTCGAGTAACAAAATTGGTAGTGTCAATTCTTGCCTCGAGATAAAAGTCTCCACCTACCCCGCTTTGAAGTGATAAAATTGGTACTGTCAATTCTCACCTCGAGACAAAAATCTCCATCTTTCGAGTGACAAAAATCAGTACTATCAATTCTTGCCTCGAGATAAAAGTCTTCACCTACCCCGCTTTCGAGTGAGAAAAATTAGTATTCTCGCTTCGAAATAAAAATTGTCGTATACCCCGCTTTCGAGTAACAATATCGGTAGTGTCAATTCTCGCCGCGAGATAATAATCTCCACCTTTCGAGTGACAAAATCACTACTGTCAATTCTTGCCTCGAGATAAAAATCTCCATCTTTCGAGTGACAAAAATCAGTACTGTCGATTCTTGCCTCGAGATAAAAGTCTCCACCTATCCCGCTTTCGAGTGACAAAATCACTACTATGAGTTCTTGCCTCGAGATAAAAGTCTCCACCTACCCCGCTTTCGAGTAACAAAATCGATAATGTCAATTCTCGCCTTAAAATAAAAATCTTCACCTTTCGAGTAACAAAATCACTACTGTCAATTCTTGCCTCGAGATAAAAGTCTCCACCTATCCCACTTTCAAGTGACAAAATTGGTACTGTCAATTCTCGCTTCGAGATAAAAGTCTCCACCTACCCCGCTTTGAAGTGATAAAATTAGTACTGTCAATTCTCGCTTAGAGATAAAAATCTCGATCTACCCCGCTTTCGAGTAAGAAAAAATTCTTACGATCCACGTGACATCGTTACGGTAGTGCCATCTAGCGGATCAACGCGACGAAGGGACACGAACCGAGTCATCGGTCCTCTTTCGGCAGGGATCGGTGCCACCCGGTGCATTACATCGGTAAGAACCCGAGGCTCGAAACTTTGGGCCATAATTTGTCGTATTACTCGAAGAACCTCTAGCGTAATTAGCTTTGTCCGTTCAGCCTTGAAATTCACGGGGATCCCGGTGACTGTCGAAGCAACGATTTCCTTCTATGCGCTAGAGACTACCCGATTCCCTTTCGTAACTCGAGTTTCAAGCTTTGATGCGTTCCAGGTCTTTATCTGTATCGTGCTCGGCTTTATTCCCGCTATTTTTTCGTCCTCCTTCGTTCTCTCTGGCTCCGTGTCCCGTCTCCCGCCCCCTTTTGTTCCTATTTCTCTCGGTTGCTTACCCCTTTTTGCCCGGTGTAGCTTGTGCATTTCGTTTGTCACTCTCGTCAAAGAACGGTGGCTTTAAGTCTCTCCCGCCACGCTTGAAATTGCACGTCCTGGATTCTCGTGATGTCACCGACGAAGAAACGTGTACCGTCTTTGTCCGCCTGCAGCCCAGCGTTCTGGTTTCTTTTCCACGTTTCTTTTCGCCTCTCCATCTGTTCTCGCGTTCTTGTTTCGCTCGCCCGAGCCAACCACGCCGATTGGTCGTAATAGATCCTGTAATTGACATACGCTTAGAAGGATTTGAAGTTACGCCAGAGATAAGCGGCCGACTGTGCTTTGAAAATTATGTGGAATCGTGGAAACTGAGCAACGCAATCTAACCGGTGGAAAGGAGCTGTATTCGCTACGACGAGAAATTACTTCTTTCCTTTATGTCGCAACGCGAAGGGACAGCAACCAGCCGCGAAGACTATTGCGTTTCGGAATTCAGTTTATCGCATTCGATGCCGGGTACGGAACGTTCTCGGATTCTCTCGCGATCTCGGCAGACGTTGAAACGATTAGGTGGTTCGGGACCATCTTCGAGAATTTCGAGACGTTGCGCAAAATTCGGATCGTAATGTAGGCAAGGAAGATAGTGTGGTTTCTTTGGAGCACGTATTGGTAATTGTAACGGAAAAAATTAAATAATAAATTGAATTTGATAAAAATTAAATAATACGTTTTAGTTTATAAAAATTAAATAATACATTTTATTTCATACAAATTAAAGAACACATTTTATTTGATAAAAATTAAATAATACGTTTTATTTTATAAAAATTAAATAATACGTTTTATTTGATAAAAATTAAATAATACGTTTTATTTCATTAAAAATTAAATAATACGTTTTATTTGATACAAATTAAAGAACACATTTTATTTGATAAAAATTAAATAATACGTTTTATTTTATAAAAATTAAATAATACATTTTGTTTGATAAAAATTAAATAATATATTTTATTTGATAAAAATTAAATAATACGTTTGATTTTTATAACAACATTTATGAAATTATTTCTCTATATGTATTGTAGGGTGTCCCAATCGTCACCGGTCGATTTACTTTTCGAATAAAACTCGAACGGTTCGAGCGATCTTGATATTTTTTCGTTTGTTCGAAAGTACAAACTTGGGAGTTAATAATGGAATAAGATATCTTCCAAATGGCGCCACATCGCGAAGCACGTCTCTTCTAAATGAATTGATATAGTGCAATATCGAAAACGATTTTACTGAGTAAAATATGAGGTCGTTAATGGCGAAGAATAATAAATTAAACTCGTAAATTGCAGAGTGGTGAGAATATTCGTTCGTCGAATATTCTTCTTGTTATTACGAAATTAATAACGATAATTTTTATTTCTATTAGCGGATGAAATTTACGCGAACGCTCGCGTTACATAAACAATGGGCAACGGAGAGTGATTCCATTACTTGGACTCGTTGGAGAAATGTTGTTTAAAAGCGAGTATTACCGTGCACGAACCGAGGCATAAAAAAATGTAACTCTCCGCAGTCGTGGAAATTTTTTATAACTAAATACGTGTAACATCTTGCGAGATTTAGCGGTTAAATCTACACGAGGCTTGGACATTTTTTATAACTAAATACGTGTAACATCTTGCGTGATTTAGCGGTTAAATCTACACGAGACTTGGACATTTTTTTACAAATTCGTTTCTATTATTTTATCATACCTATTGTAGACGTTTGTGTCAATTTTAATTTATCTCTGTACATATATAGAATAATCATCGACAAAGTGGTCGAATATCTATTATTATTCGTCTGTCCATTACGTTATTTGAATAATGTAGCTTCCGTTAAGTATACCATACAATATTTATACGTTTAATTCTTCCAGACAGTCGTTAAGCACATTCGGAAACTATCCTGTCTCGAAAAGGTTAATTTTGAAAAATCTTCTCTCGATCGACTTTAATTCAATTCTATCGCGTAAATGTAGAATTATCTAGGTGACAAGTTAACGTTTCTCTTTTTCTTTTTCAGGTACGTTACGTGGAAACACATCGCTGAGTTTGGCTAAGATAGACACGTGAGTGATATTGCTTTCTACGTTGCTCTAAATAAATATAGTATCGAGCGACTATTTCAGCGACTCGATCAATTATCGAAGAATTCAATATTTTAGAAACTTCGACGTTATTTCAGGACTCGTCCAATTTCCTTTGTCATTTTTAAAATAAGCTTTCCCTCCGGTCTGAAAGAAATCTACTTCGATATTCGAGGCAGAATATTGTAGAATTATACGTACATTATGGTTACGTTATCGAATTTATCAGTTTTAATGGACGTAGTATTACGAGCAAGGAATGTTACGTGGTATTTTGCAAACGAGAATAATTGGGCATTTCGGGAACGTATTAATAAATGCGGTGCGTGAGCGGTCAGGTTTTGAACGATTTCTGCAGACATAAATGTTACAAGTTAGCAGCAATAATTACAGCATATTTCAACCCGAATCTCGTTTCGAATTACAGAGAATGCGATATGCGAAAACGTGAGAAGCGTTTCGGAGCGTTCGTTTGACGGTTTTATTCACTGACCAATATAGCGGTTACAAACACGCAACAGAGAAAGGATCGCACGTAAACACACCTAAACGATCACAATCGGAGATATACGAAACGGAATTTTTATCTTTGCAAAACTGTAGAATACTCGAAGAAATTTATTTCACGCGATCGAGCCCGTTCGACTTTATCGATTCGTTTCGTTCCAGGGACACTATTCGATTCGAGTTTACAAATTCTAATTAAATTTAACGAAACGTTGAAAAATTTAACAAAAATCACGTTTCAACTTTGATCTCGACCACGTCAATAGTACATACTTTTTTACTAGTTATTGTTCACTAGTTATTCATTCCAGTTGTTGGATTGAATGCAACGACGATTCTAAGAGTGCCAGATGGTCGATAGCGAATGGTCGATGTTGGTTTTAGGTTGTTTCTCTATTGGCTATTTTTCTTTTGGCTTTTTTCCATTCAGTTCCAAGTCGAGAGTCACAAAGACCACAAGAGTCACAAGTCGAGAGTCACAAAGTCACAAGAGTCACAAAGACCACAAGAGTCACAAGTCGAGAGTCACAAAGACCACAAGAGTCACAAGTTGAGAGTCACAAAGACCACAAGAGTCACAAGTCGAGAGTCACAAAGTCACAAGAGTCACAAAGACCACAAGAGTCACAAGTCGAGAGTCACAAAGATCACAAGAGTCACAAGTCGAGAGTCACAAAGACCACAAGAGTCACAAGTCGAGAGTCACAAAGACCACAAGAGTCACAAGTCGAGAGTCACAAAGACCACAAGAGTCACAAGTCGAGAGTCACAAAGACCACAAGAGTCACAAGTCGAGAGTCACAAAGTCACAAGAACGACTGTCGTCGTTCACACCAACACACACCACTGTATAATTGTTTCTTCGTACTTTGTATTCTCATATGTACAAAACCTACACTACTGTATACACAAGATCCCCACATATCACAACAAACTACGTATTACAATCTGAACACTCCAACAATATTTCTACACACTTTTCTACTGTTATGCAGAAGGGAAGGGTTGTAGGAACACTCGTGTAGAATTCAACGATCCCTTGGCACTTTACCGAGGTTTTATTGTAATAGACCAACAAGAATTTCACGGACGTACTTAGCACTTAGACACGACTTAGAGAAGAGTGACTCTCGGTGTCTTCAATGGGTCTTTATATCGTTCGGTGACAAAGAAAGAATTCGCTCCCAGCATGAGGTTCACACGGGAGTCACGTAGGCTGGTCCAAGAAGTGTTTTGGTTGCCTTACGTTATCAGACTTATATGAATTGGCTCGCATGGAAACAGAGATTAATCCTAAGAACGCAATGGGGTAGGTATCGTAGCATGATTACGGTTTGGTATAACAGTACTACTTCGTTTCATTCCATCTGTGCCCTTAGCGTAACAAAGACGCGAATCGAGCGAACGAATGCAAGAAAAATCTCTTGGTTCTCGTCATCGAACACCGGACACGTTTCACGTCATTGTAGAAATCAAGTCCAGTGGATCAGCGATCGAGTGCAATTTTCTTCACGCGAAGGAACACCAACGATGAAACTTTTCTCGATCGAGGGCTAAGAATAACTAACGACCATTGAAGGTGTACCATTTGCACCGGTTACCAAGTTAAATTGAACCGTTTCATCGGGGGTCTGAGCAAAGTGTCAATTCTGGCTTAGATCGAGACGTCGTGTCGGCGACGACGTCGTCAATGTTGTTCCAATAGACTCAAGCGTTTGTACGTGTACTCGGTGAGAAACTTCGCTTGTGTGTGGGTTCCTTACTTAGGTGTGAGATCGCAGGTAACTGGCATAACTGTCTCAACCGTAGTCCCTGGTAATCAAGGCTTTCGTGATCGCTCGCCTATAGTCGTGCACGAACATGGCCAGATCTGCACGTGAGTCCGGTTCGCATCGGGAGTGTCGAAGTTACACCAAGGTGGAGATTTAACGTCGTACATATTCGACGAGTTAAATGTCGTATCTGTGAATTCCAACGAGACCCACGTTGCACGATAATCTCGTTTGTAATCTCGATGGATGTTCGTACTTGCCGAGATTTTCAGCGTTCAAACGGGACGAACGCGAACGTATTGTTTGGAAAAATGAAACACGTGTGTCTGTATTTTGATAGATACGTGGAAGAGGTTGTATAATTACGTTAATTTGTAAATAGGCGAATTTTCTTTCGATAATTTTAAAAGATGAAATACGCGTTAGTATTTGGATAGATACGTAGAAGAGGTTGTATAATTACGTTAACTTGTAAATAGGCGAATTTTCTTTCGATAATTTTAAAAGATAAAACGCGCGTCAGTATTTCGATAGTTTGTGCAACAGGATATATAGGTACGTTAATTTGTAAATAGACGAATTTTCTTTCGATAATTTTAAAAGATAAAACGCGTGTCAGTATTTCGATAGTTTGTGCAACAGGATATATAAGTACGTTAATTTGTAAATAGACGAATTTTCTTTCGATAATTTTAAAAGATGAAACGTTCGTCAGTATTTGGATAGATACGTAGAACAGATTATATAATTACGTTAATTTGTAAATAGCGAGAATTTTCTTTCGATAATTCGAAAAGATGAAACACAAGCTTGTGACGATCGATCATCTATCCAATTGGGGTTGGTCGAGAGTGTTCTCCCTTGAAATTTAATCTGTGCGTTAACTGCGGTAACATCGACCCGATAACTAGAGTTTGTAAGCTTGTTTTGTATAGAAATTACCTAGATTTCTTCTTTGATCCACGCGAGTCGTTTAAGAAAAACTTGATTAATTACTCACTAATCGATACACCGAGCGGACAGTAATTCGACCATTCGCTTCGTCGTTAGATATCGTTGCTGTATTGAATTTCTCCCGTTAATTATCATCGAGTAAATAATCACGAAATGGTAACTTTTGTGAATCGATTATTCGTTGGCCCGGTATTTCGAAAGTAAACCGACGAATCCAGTTAAATTGGACTTAATGGATTGAATCGAAAAACAGAAAAAAAAATAAATAAATTTCTCCAATATTTGTAACGTACATTTTAACACACGTTGCGCAATGGTGGGAATTAAAACACGAGCTAAATTCGTAGCATTATCATTTTTATTTTTTCTCGCGTTGTAAAGTCTGATTTCGATAATCGTTTTTAAGTCAGAGGTTCAATTTAAATTGTAATTCCTTTCGAAACGGTTCTAACAGCGTTGTATATTGTTCACAATTATTCCTTGGATGGAATTAAATAATTACACGGTTGCACAGACTTTTCCGATAATAATCTCGTCGTTACAGAGACTTTCAAAGTGTGAAATATTTAAACGATCACAAAGTTTCAGATTGAGAATTTCAGCCATTACGTATCGTATCTCTAAAATTTAAAAAAAAATTATTCTAATTTTCTTTTCTTCCATTATTCAACACGATCGATTTAGGAATATTGCAAATTGATTCTTCGTTGTGTGGTTCGTTCGAAGATAACTCGATATCGATCCTCAGTGAACTGTTCCGGTGTTCGTATTGATCCGAACTATTTCTCCCGAATGGAAAAAGTACCATAATTTTGTCGATGAATCGAACTGACCACATCGACCGCTAAAAACGACCGTAAGGGTTGTGGTTTATGACAGTGGTGTTTTCAAAGTTTAACCGTTACCTCGGTTTAATTACACCTTCGTCACAATTCGGATGATAAAATACGTTCGAACACACCGATCGCAAAACACTTTTTCAACGTTACACGGTTTCGTTTTACCAAACGTTTTATGCACGTTTATCCGTGCATATTTACAACGAGACAGAACGCGACAATTTCATAAAAAAAAAGAAAAAAAGCACGATCGCTTTAAAACAGGCACTTTCCCCTGTCTTTGAAATTCTCTTGAAAAAAATCTAGGTTATCTAACTACATCTCGCGTTCGTACTAAAATTTAGTCCGTAGCTATGTATAAGAATATATGACCTAATTTCATTGAATCCCAACGATGTTGAAAATTTGAATTTAGTTCCCGTTTCGAACCACCGTGCATTATCTTCGTGGGAAGGTTTCCTCCTTCTTCTTGAGCAAAGCTGACTTCTTGCTAATGCTAGTATCAATTATTCCATTTATTTGCAATGGACTTCTGCAGCGATCGTTCGGTTGGATTCTAGCGGTTCAAAGTGCATAACTTGTTGCATAATCCATCGACTACTCATCGGTGCCTTCTTTGATGGCAAAACTTGCTTTTGTCTAGGATGTACTCGTATTTGATTTTTCTATCGTGTAACAATGTTTGAACAGAGAAGCTGCGAGACGATTACTATCTGGAGCATTTATAAAATATACGAAGATAATAATAATAATAATAAGAAGAAATATATTTTGTACTCGAGACAATACAGACACTAGTTTCTGAAAATAAATTTCATCTCTAGGAGGAACTAAGTTTAGGCGGTAATAAACGTTGCTATTGAAGCAGCGAAGATTTTAGTTGACACAGACTGCACTTAATAGAGAAAGAGGTTAGAAAAGGATTTGATTCGTTCGTGAGAATTTAACATCGTCTTTGAATCACAGAGTAGGTTAACTTATATTTTCTATGTGAAATTCACAATTGTCCATGAGATCTAGGAAAAAGTTCTTCCTTCTGAAGTATATTTCTTTAACAATATATTACAGTTAACCGCTGTCATCGTTCGGTAGTTACTGAAACACGTTAGTGAAACACGTTCAAGTATTAATTGTATTCGTTCTCATTGATTTCTACTTTCTGTAACTCTTTTTTAGTCGTTTCGATTGTTTCTCACCGATTTCTACCGATTTACAATCTCTCCTCTGATGTAAACACAGCTCCGAAGAGAGCATTTGCTTCTCGATTTTTTCTTTTCATTTTTTTCTTAGTAATTTTTCATCTCAATTTTTGCTTCTCAATTTTTTCTTTTCAATTTTTGCTTCTCAATTTTTTCTTTTCAATTTTTGCTTCTCAATTTTTTCTTTTCAATTTTTGCTTCTCAATTTTTTCTTTTCAATTTTTGCTTCTCAATTTTTTCTACTTCATTTTTTCTTCTCAATTTTTGCTTTTAAATTTTTTCTTCTTCATTTTTTCTTCTCAATTTTTGCTTCTCAATCTTTTCTCCTTCAATTTTTTCTTTTCAATTTTTTCTTAGTAATTTTTTCATCTCAATTTTTGCTTCTCGATTTTTTCTTTTCAATCTTTTCTTCTTCAATTTTTGCTTTTCAATTTTTTCTTAGTAATTTTTTCATCTCAATTTTTGCTTCTCGATTTTTTCTTTTCAATTTTTACTTCTCAATTTTTGCTTTCCAATTCTAGCTTCTCAATTTTTGCTTCTCAATTTTTTCCTCTACATCTCTTCTTCTCAATTCTTTCTTCAATTTTAAATTTCGCCTACCTGTCCTTCAAGTTGTTATAGTTCTCGTCACGACCAAGTAACAATTAATGGGCATTGCTGACCAGCTTTCCCTCAACTTAGTTCGTCTCTTTAAGGATTTAGTGGTCCCCGTTCTAGATGTTCACAAATTTGCAGAATTTTTCCGTGACACTTTAACCGGATTGGGAGGCACTTATACCTATATTGCGACAACGCGTTACAATAAATTAGCGGCGGCTGGGAAGGATGCTGTGTAAGGTTCTTGTAAACTTGCAAACCGATGGTGTAACGTATTATGTAATACTCCGCGGAAGGTGGTTGCAGCGATCGGAGAATATGGATGAAGTAAAAGCCCCAAGTTTTCAAACTTCTCGGAAGTTCCCCTTTAACTTTTGTTTTTAATGAATACTTGATCGTGATGTATCACCTAATACTTCGGATTTAATGGAATGTAGCAGGCAGAGACTTTATAAAAACAAGGATTCAATTTTAGCGAGTCGCCGCGAATTACGAGCGTGTACGTCCCATAGCGAGAATTTCACTGACTTTAACGAAAAAGATGCTAAAAGAACACCATTTTTACGTATTTACCTCGCCTTTTGATCAATTATCGAAGATTATTACTATCAGCTTCAATTTTTGCTTCGTAATTTTTTCTTCTCAATTTTTGCTCCTCAATTTTTTCTTCGTATTTTTTTTTTTCAATTTTTTCTTCATTTTTTCTTCTCAATTTTAGCTTTTTAATTTTTTCTTAGTAATTTTTTCATCTCAATTTTTGTTCTTAACTTTTGCTTCTCAATTTTTTCTTCACAATTTTTGCTCCTCAATTTCTGCTTTGTAATTTTTTCTTCTCAATTTTTTCTTCTCAATTTTTTCTTCTTCATTTTTTCTTCTCAATTTTTTCATCTCAATTTTTTCATCTCAATTTTTTCATCTCAATTTTTGCTTCTCAATTCTTTCTTCTTTATTTTTTCTTCTCAATTTTTGCTTCTCAATTTTTGTTCTCAATTTTTGCTTCCCAATTTTTTCCTCTTCATCTTTTCTCCTCAATTCTTCTTCATTTTCTCTTCTGAGTTTTTTCTTTGTAATTTTCCTTCCTAAATTTTATTCGGCACGTTTGACAAAAAACCAATGGTTCGTAGACTCGTTTCGTACGTTTACTCCAAAAATACTTTCGTTCAATTTTCGATTCATAATACATCCCACGAATATTCGAACTGTCGTTTCTGTTTGTATTGCTCGCGCACGTCGATTCGGTTATACCTCCGTACACACTTGGTCCCTTATTACACACGTAGTCGCTCTACTTGTCCACCAATCGAGCACAATGTTTGCGAATGTTAGCGAAATGTTTTCAAACTTGAATTATTGCTGGTGGAAGCATGGAAATGGGCGTGCAAGCGACACGTACAATATTTCAACGCGAAACGCGTTGCCCAAGAATTGTTCGCGATCCTATTCGTTGATTGTAATCTTCGGCCAAGGATTTCTAGCGGAATTTATAAATATTGCTAACTTAATTGAGAAAATTACACGCTTTCTACTTTGTTTAAAGAAAAACGTACGATTTTTCTGTACTTTTCAATTTTCTTTCGTAGTTGATCACTTAAATGCCATCTATCGCCTAAATGGTCACCGATAAACATAGAAAACAACGATCGATGTATCGAGTCTTTGCAAATCCAAAATTGATAATTTCGGATCGAAATTCACGCGAAATATCTGAAAATATTTCTACTTTCTTATTTTCTAAAAAAAGTAACAAACGATCGAATTTAAATCACGTAGAACGAGGTTCGAATTCTCGGTACACGTTAAGTGTGAAACTCCGGTAATCACGTTTACCGAGTCCACGCATTGAACGCAATCGTTGGAAACTGTGAGCGACGAAATTTTTCCAATCGAAAATAATTCGCTGAAAATAATCGGCGCGAAATTGTACGCGAGATAGCCCCGTTGATAAATGTTAATCATTCTACGGATCCTTCGTCACTTGGCGAAGATATGCGGGCCAAAAAAGACAGAGAAGCGGATTCCACGCGAGTTCAACGACATTCAAAAGCGTAAGTGAATGGAAATAACCTCTTGGTCGCTTCGGAGAAACAAAGAAAATCAATTTTTAAGACAATAGGGGCTCCGTGTGACGGTCGAAAACAATCGGGATAATGGCCGAATGAAGAAAAGCGGGCAAAGCGGGCAAAACGGACGCCAAAACCAGCACTTTCCACGAAAAGAATAACGATCGTCGAACAACGATCGTACGGTGACCAGATTTATTCGTTGTAACGTCCCGAAACTTGGAACAGTGATCGAACGTGGGGAAACGTGTCGCGTCAAATTGAACAAACGTGTTTAATATCAATCGAAAAAGAAATTTTATCCTCGAACAAATTTCCAAGTCGCGGTTGAAAAAAGTTACGCGAACTCTGCATCGAAAGTAAGAGAAGAGTGAATCGTGTTCGTAAAATTGGAAATTGTTGCAACAACGGGTCAACGATACTCTGGAGAAGACGACCGTGCACTTTTTGTTCAAAGAGCTCTACCGTATCTTACGCAACCTCGAAGGAAACAGTTGCCGTTAGATAATTATAGGAAAGTTGGCGATTTAATGCAATTTCTTGCGAAGGAATGTTTCGAACGCGTTTCGTGATACGATTTCATCGCGTTAAGCGTAACTCGCAACAAAACACGAAGAAAAATCACGGATACTCGAGTTTCGTCACTTGCTCGTCGTTTTATCTTTTTTTGCCAACTTTACAGTTCGGATGATTTTTCGGGGAATTGAATCGTTTCGGTAGCGAGGAATAAGACATACTCGATTAAATGGTGTTCCGCGCATCGATCAAACGCGAGAAACGCATAATCGAGGTACAGATTGTTCGTGTCAGTCGTCTCTGGATCACTGACGATCAGCTCCGTATTCCGAGCGACGATGACCCGTTTTCCTTAAACCGTTACGTCGCCAATTTTAGATATTGCCGTGTAGTAGTTTGCAACGAGGCAACATTTCGCTTCGTCGTGTTATGAATTTCATTATTTTCGAACGTTGCTCTTTTCGTTTTCGAAACACGCCGCTTATTTACGAAACACGAATGCGTTTTCAATGATAAACGGAATTTTAAGTAAGACACCGTGATCCACGCGTGATGTCAATACTGTTCGATGTAACGATCGATCGAATCATCGAGCATTGAATCTATCCAAGTTGGATTTGTTTTAATTTTGGAACATTAATGCTTACAAATATGAATTAATTGACGATAATACGCGTGATGTTAATACTGTTCGATGTAACGATCGATCGAATCATCGAGCATCGAATCTATCCAAGTTGGATTCGATTTAATTTTGGGGCATTAATGCTTACAAATATGAATTAATTGACGATAATACGTGTGATGTTAATACGGTTCGATGTAACGATCGATCGAATCATCGAGCATCGAATCTATCCAAGTTGGATTCGATTTAATTTTGGAACATTAATACTTACAAATATGAATTAATTGACGATAATACGCGTGATGTTAATACTGTTCGATGTAACGATCGATCGAATCATCGAGCATCGAATCTATCCAAGTTGGATTCGATTTAATTTTGGGGCATTAATGCTTACAAATATGAATTAATTGACGATAATACGTGTGATGTTAATACGGTTCGATGTAACGATCGATCGAATCATCGAGCATCGAATCTATCCAAGTTGGATTCGATTTAATTTTGGAACATTAATACTTACAAATATGAATTAATTGACGATAATACGCGTGATGTTAATACTGTTCGATGTAACGATCGATCGAATCATCGAGCATCGAATCTATCCAAGTTGGATTTGTTTTAATTTTGGAACATTAATGCTTACAAATATGAATTAATTGACGATAATACGCGTGATGTTAATACGGTTCGATGTAACGATCGATCGAATCATCGAGCATCGAATCTATCCAAGTTGGATTTGTTTTAATTTTGGAACATTAATACTTACAAATATGAATTAATTGACGATAATACGCGTGATGTTAATACTGTTCGATGTAACGATCGATCGAATCATCGAGCATCGAACTCATTCAACTGAGATTCTATTTAATTTTGGAACATTAATACTTACAAATATGAATTAATTGACGATAATACGCGTGATGTTAATACGGTTCGATGTAACGATCGATCGAATCATCGAGCATTGAATCTATCCAAGTTGGATTTGTTTTAATTTTGGAACATTAATGCTTAGAAATATGAATTAATTGACGATAATACGCGTGATGTTAATACTGTTCGATGTAACGATCGATCGAATCATCGAGCATCGAACTCATTCAAGTGAGATTCGATTTAATTTTGGAACATTAATGCTTACAAATATGAATTAATTGACGATAATACGCGTGATGTTAATACTGTTCGATGTAACGATCGATCGAATCATCGAGCATCGAACTCATTCAACTGAGATTCTATTTAATTTTGGAACATTAATACTTACAAATATGAATTAATTGACGATAACGCGCAGTCATCGATAAACTCGGTCGAGTAGAATGTACTGATCGACGTTGGAGCAAACATGGTTATTTTGTAGAAAATTTTCTAAAGAAATTTCAAATTACTTATTCGTTATTAAACGATAATCCGAGAGCTTGGTTGCTGCACGTCGGTGGTTTAATTACGAAACGAAACGTGGGCTTATATTCGAGAAACTTTCTTAGACCAGAAGATTTTTATCCAACGCGCTATATTTTACAATACCAAGGTAATTGATTTTTTTTCAATCATTTAAACGAAGATTTACCTCGGAGTATTTACTTTGGAGTAAAGTGGATACGACGAGGAAAAAAGTTTATCACTCGTCGCGATATCCACGATATATTTCCACGATTTCATTATTTTCGCAATTTGTAAATCTTCCCCCATGTTTCTTATCGCAATCATTCAGTTTCAAGCCGATGTACAACCGATGACGTCAAGATGGAAACGTACAGTGTTAACTATAGTACTCGAAATCACATCGTGATAATTCATCGCGTGGAAAGTGGCGAGAGTTGCGGTAAAATCAAGAAAGTTGCGATCACGAGCATTAAAAATGTCTTTATTGAGAATCTTTTCACGCGTTCGTGTCGTTAGGAGAAAAAAAAAACAACGTTCAGTCAGTTTCGGGCGCGAAAAGAAAGTAATTCCCCGTGGTTAAATATGCTAAAGACCGTTGCGAGTAAACGTTGAACAAAATACGAACGGTCGTAAATTGTTCAAGAAATCGTTTCCTCGCGTTGCCTCCTTTTATTATCCACAACGTTGTTCCCACCGTTTCGCCCGAAGCACGGAATTGAATAAATTCAACGTACGGAGAAGTGCACGCACTTTAATCTGAAAATTTCCCGGCTGGTGTACACTCGAGTCTCGCCGTAAGCTCAGATTGTCGAGACTACAGCGTGCAGAGACGAGCAAATTTTATTCGATTAAAATCAACCTGCAACGCTTTGTTCGTGACATTTACTCGAGTAGATAAATTTCCACTTATCCGTCTCGAATTCCCGCTCAACCGGCAAATTAAATCGTTTTCTTCATCTTTGTACAGTGTTGCTCGACAATTCGTAAATCTATAGAAATTTTCTCCAATTTTTCCATCAACGCGTCGCGAATCGATAACTTTTCGACGCGATTCAAGTTGACACCAAACCTACCGACATTTCGTATATACCTAATCCTACAATTTTGTCAAACGACCGCTCTAAAAAAAAACATATTTATCCAATATAATTTCCTTCTCTCGACGCTCCGTCCGGTCTTTCTTCTTTTCGTCCCCACTACCACGCCCACGGGACTGTATTTTAGTCGTAATATCGAAATTCCATAAATCGATCGGACAGTTTGAAAGTTCCCGTTCGCGATGTCAGTCCTGCTTACTTGATTCGACAGGAATTTCGGCCGAAGTAGGACATACGACTGTTCGGTTTTTCATACCTGTCCGACCTTTGACATTTATGAAAGTGAATCCCCCACGGTACGCGGCAGGGATGCGGTAACTTTCGTCGGAGAACGCGTTTCATGGATGCACCACGGATCGGTGTGCACGACCAATTTACAAGTAGTCCTTCTTAGAAGGGTCCCGGGTCCTTCGAGTTTCTCGACGAATCGGTGACGTGTTTCGCGCGGTGTCTTCGCGTTCGAGGTGTATCGTATCGTTTACACTCGTGTCTCGTCGTAATCTCGGATTGTCGAGACTTCGTCGAGTTAGAGACGAGGAAATTTTATTCGATCGAAAGTGTTGGAACGAATGCAACAACGATCTTAACCCATTTGCATCGAAGCGCGGAATAATCGCGAGTTGCGAGTGTACACTATCACCGAGCGTGGAATAATTCGCGAGCCTACGACTACCGTTTTACCAGTTGCAACAAACTTCAACAAACCAGAGTTCGGTGGCTAGAGTTCCGTGGCCAATTCGCACAAAATATACAACCTGACAACTTTTGCCAACTCTACGCTAAATACAACACTGTTAATTACCACGAGAAGACTTCGTTCTTGAAATTTCCAAGGATCTCGACACCCCTAAGAAGCTGTCGAGAAGTGTGGACGACGAGACGCTCCAATTCAACACCTACGTTGTCCAACGCGCTACAACGACTGTCGACTATCACCAAACGCGGAATAATACGCAAACCTACGATTGTACACTATCATCGAACGCGGAATAATCCACGAGCCTACGACTACCATTTCACCAGTTGCAACTGGTACGTTTAACCATTTCTGAGAACTTTTCGGTGTCATTGGTTTAATATACATCGGTGTATTCTAAACAAGTTTGACTCTTTTGTGAAAATCTTTCAAACTGCCACTACGAGTGTTGCGGCACGCAAAAATCCGCGCGGCAGGCAAAAAAGGCTATAAAAAAATATTTTGCTATACAATATTGTGTATTGATCGTTTTGAACGGTATATCGTTAATAAACTCCAGAAATAATTTTGATGCTCGTTACTGCACATACGATGAACCGCGAGCGGTGATATACTACTAGACACACGAGATCCCTGCATATTATAATAAACTAGATATTATAATCCGAACTTTACAACGAAAAGTAACTTGCAACGCTTTCTTCGTAACGTTTACTCGAGTGGATTGTGGGATTATGGTATTGTTGAGCACAAGAGGAAATGTAAATAGAACGTTTATGTTTAGATAAATATACAATAACTATACTACCAGATACGCGAGATCTCTGCATATTATAATAAACTAGATTATATAATCTGAACTTTACAACGAAAAGCAACCTGCAACGCTTTCTTCGTAACGTTTACTCGAGTGGATTGTGGGATTATGGAATTGTTGAGCACAAGAGAAAATATAACTAGAACGTTTATGTTTAGATAAATATACAGTCTAACAAGAGCGTGTACGGCAAAACTTTTTCCTATGAATTGTTAGCTGGGAAATTGCCACTTGAGCAGGTACCCTGACCCTTCCTCTTAGATGTTTTGCACAAAAATACTCAGTTATCGCCTATTCTTGGTCAGAGCATTACATATTTTGAGAGTTACACATTACGAGTGTCGCATACGCGTCACGTTACGAAGCAGTGTTTCCGTGTTCGAATCCGAAGGACCAAAAGTGTCATACTCAGCGGCTGCTAAGTACACGAGAAAGTCGAAAACATTTGTCAGTGAGTGGGTGAATCGATATTTGGAGGTAAAAAATGTCGATGAGCTGCCAGATCGTGGCGTTACACCAAAGACATCGAAAAAGGACGACGAATCGATACTACGGACATTCGAGAAAAATCATGGTCTGTCCTTACTTTGGGGGCAAGTGATCTTACGTAAAATAGGTGCGAATATATCACGCGAAACCATAAGAAGACGTTTATTGGCCAATAATGTGAAATTTCGTAGCACGTTTAAAAAAACGCTACTGTGCGACAAACGTGTCGAAAAAAGACTCGCTTGGGCGAGAGGAAATTCGGACCACGATTGGGACAACGTCATTTTTTCCGACGAGGATTCTTTTTGGGCAGGTTCTTCGGTAACTCATACTTGGTGTACTCCTGTAAACAGACTCGTGCAACGGACCGTTAAGTACTCGGTAAAGGTGCACGTTTGGGGTTGTTTCTCGAAACAGGAATTCGGGACTTTACACATGTTTACAGACAATCTGAATGCTGCCAAAATGGTTCAAATCTACCAGAGGGCTTTATTGCCGTCTGCTCAAAGCTGGTTTACAAGGAGAAATGAAAATTGTTTATTACAAGAAGACAACGACCCGAAGCATCGAAGCCGACCGTGCACTGCGTGGAACGAAGAAAATGGTGTCGATGTGCTCGATCGTCCTTCACGATCGCCAGATGCAAATACGATCGAAAATGTTTGGGCTGTTATAAAATTCAAGCTCAGGAGAAAGAAAATCTACACAGTTGAGCAGCTGATCCGACAAATTCGACCGGTGTGGAGATCTTTGTCCCAAAATTGTGCAACGAAACTGGTAGAAAGTATGCCTCGGAGATGTCGATTAATTATCGATAACGAGGGCGATTGGACACCGTATTGATAATAAAGCGTCTTGGTCCGTATCGCGAAGAATACGTGTATTTTTTTTCAACTCAATATCCCAAATAGTTTTCGAGTTTTGCCGTACACGCTCTTGTCAGACAGACTGTAACACAGTTGCGCAGCGGAGTATGGTTACGAACAACTGAGAGTGTAACGATCACCTCGGCACACCAATTGAAAAAATAGGAAAGATGGTATCGAACTTATCCACCATGCCTTGACTTCTCAAGCGCTCCATAGTGTCGTTGTATTCCAACGTAGATAAATTTCCACTTATCCGTCACGAATTCTCGCTGAACCGGGCTCAGATCGTTGATCGTGGTGATATGGTTTTATAGGACCGCGCGAAGAGCGAAAGATTTCGTGAAAAGTTGGAGGTTGTAAGCATCCACGGGTTCCGCGGTGCTCGTTTCAGCCGGTGTTGCTGAAAGTGACTTAGAATCGGCTTTCGAGCGGGCAAAAGTTAATCCCGAAGCATCGCTGGTACTTTAGCGGTATAGCGTTGCCGGATAGTCGGGTAATTTCGTTGGGATCTCTTCCGTGTCTCGCCATTCCCGTTGGTTGTTCGAGCTTTGAAGATTCTGATACTCAATCTCCTCGCTGAAGATTCTATTAAAATGTAGATCTTATCGATTGCGAGTTTGCAACGCAAAAGCGTTATCTTGTCAAAGGTGTCGCCACACGGTACGTATTCGGATAGGAGGGAGAGCTCTGTTACTTCCTCTCCCTAATCGTCTCGATTTGATATCACGAGAGCGAGCAAGTGGAAGTCAAACTTGTCCCGATGTGTGCGTGTATTTACATAACAAAAACGATAATACCAAAATACTCATCGAACTCGTCAAATATACATAATAATTGATCTTCTCTAAATAAAATATCTCCTTAAAGATTAATTTAATTGTATCACTGAAAGGTTGAAACAATTCTAAATAACCTACTTTGCTCGTACAACCGCGAGGATAACCACGGTTTGTAATTGGACCACGGATGTTTGGACAAAGGTGTATTTTAATAAGATGAACTCGCTACGAGGGGACCAACTTCGAAATACGTTTCACGCGACGAAACGTTGCCATGGGATCCTGGACACTGGTGGATCGCGATTTATTTTCGCGAAATTTTCTCTTTGCACACGGTGGACCGTTTAAACGGGGATACTTTCACGTTAATTACGGTTCCGTGAAAGAATCCTTCGCGAGGATGTTGCACCGTTTCGATGACGCTGTTCCTTCCTCGAGATCATCTTTCACGAAACTGTAACATGGTTTTGTATGGTTTTGCAATCTGAAATATTCTTCAATTTCAATAATTTTACAAACGGCACCGTTTCAAGGGCCACGATGACGTTGTTCCTTCCTCGAGATCATCTTTCACGAAAATGTAACATCATTTACCTGAAATTTTTTCCAAATTCAATAATTTTACAAACGGCACCGTTTCAAGGGCCATAATGACGCTGTTCCTTCCTCGAGATCATCTTTCATGAAAATGTAAGATTGTTTTGTATGGTTTTGCAATCTGAAATTTTCCTCAATTTCAATAATTTTACAAACAGCACCGTTTCAAGGGCCACGATGACGTTGTTCCTTCCTCGAGATCATCTTTCACAAAAATGTAACATCATTTACCTGAAATTTTTTCCAAATTCAATAATTTTACAAACGGCACCGTTTCGAGGGGCACGATGACGCTGTTTTTTCCTCGAGATCATCTTTCACGAAAATGTAACATCGTTTTGTATCATTTCGCAACTTTAATTTTTTCCCAAATTCCATAATTTTACAAACGGTACCGTCTCAAGGGCCACAATGACGCTGTTCCTTCCTTAAGATCACCTTTCACAAAAATATAACATCATTTACCTGAAATTTTCCCCAAATTCAATAATGTTACAAACAACACCGTTCCGACGTATCTCGAGAATCATTCGTTTAATATTTCCACAATGCGCGGAACTTTTCGCTAACGAACATTTCAAGAATTCCGCTCGAGACATTACCGCGAGTCTGAATTCAAATTTTCCCGCGCGAACGGGAAACGGTACTTACCATACGTTCTGTCCGTCCTTTGTACATTTTCCAAAATGACGCTAACGCTAAAGGAAGGAACAACTGAGAGATTGTTTCCCTCTCGAATCGTTGGTCTCGTTACAGTTCCGGGGACGAGAGAGTTGACTTTGACTTTTAACGCGATCGCGTACGAGGAAGACGTTAGAGAGGTCCGAGAGGGGCTGAAAGCTGTCCGAGATTAGAATCGACGGGCGTGGGATCGGCTCGACGAAAGCGGTAGCTCGCACTCGCTCGATGTGTCTCGTAGCATGCACATCGAGTCGAAGAGCAAGCGCACGATAAAGGAGAGTGTATCGATCCCCGCGTCACGGGACCTTCTTTCGCTCCCTTTGTTTCCCGTTTCGTACCTTTCTCGCATTCCTTTTTCTTATCCGTTTCTCCTTGTACTTTCCCTTTATCCGTACCTTTCCCTACTCTCTTGATCCCCACGATCTCTCCCTCTGTCACACTGGTCTCTCCCTTTCGTCTATTTCGACTTTCTCTTTGTTCACCCCGGATTCACTCCCCGGCACTGATCTCTTCCCCGGCGCCTACTTTGCCAGTGAAAACTGAAGATTGGAGTTTTATTCATTTACCATGCTATCCTGTGATAACGCCGCGACTGTGTTCGAGAATCCTGTACGTGTGTGCTGTGCAAATTCCGCGTTTTATCTCGAGAGCTTTTCTACTTCTCGCGATACCTCTGTGCTTTGATACACTGGCCGCACCGAGAGCTTTGACGATGTAACATCGGGTTACGTTATGCTTCTTATGGAATTTTAGCGGACACTCGAAACCGATGGTAATTATTCGCGTAACGCGTAAACTTGTTTGTCGTTGGAACGATGTTTTTACTTTCGAAGATTTCCTTCGTCGAGTATCGCGAGAAGAGAATTCACGTTCGAATCCATTTGGAAGTCGAACGCGACGAACGAAACGTTTAATTTAACATCGATGGTATTTAATGCTTGGGAACATTCTCAAGCACGCGGAGCGATAAATAAAACCACCGAAACGTTTATTATTCCTTTCGGTGAGCAATATAACTATCTAAAGTCTTGGACACTTATTGCTCTGGATATTACACGATACATTCTCGATGGTACAATAGCTGGGAATTTTCAAGAACGGTCAATTATTCTGACGAGTCGCTTATTTTTAACATTAATAGCCGGTATTAGTAATAACGTATATCGATTTTATAGGTACAGATTACGTACGAACTATACTTTAGAATGTATTCTTTTCACTGGAAGATTGTATTATTTTTTTTCTTCTTTTTTTGGAGAATTTTTCCGTGCCGCGAAAAGAATGGTAATTGACTCCAGGCGCATAATTGTCACTGTTATCGCTCGTTATCCGAGCAATTAGCGTTTGACGAGTGTTTGTAACAGAAGAGCGCTTGTTAAAAATCGGACAAAAACCATTCTGGTTGGTGCTCATCGTCCATTGTATTCATCGCGCAGTGTATAAAAACTAACAAGTTTTGTAATCGTTAGTAACTTTCGCGTTTACCACATTTACGCGACCAATGCGGAATAAAAGTATCGGTGCGTTTATTGAAAATGGAATTTTGTATCGTTGCGATTGAAAATGTGCAGTCATGAAATCGAAGCTCACGATTCGAGGATATTGGTAGAATTACATAGGATTCGAATAAACAACAGGAACAAATTTACATTACTGCAGAAACTCTCCCATCGATACTTCAAAAGATGTTATTTCTTTTTTTTTTTTTCTTCTTCCACGGTTAAAATTCTTGCATCAACCGTTTACTCGATAACGTGTTTCATTAGTCTCCTTCTACTTTTTTTTTTATCTTACCCACGTATATAAACAATTTCTTATTTCGAGATCCAAGAGACCGTGTCGACTTGCATCTATGCACCGATATCTTTTCTGTTCTTTATTATTCGATAAAATAATACGATTACGAATTTTTATCGAGCGTCGATTACAACGCAAATTTTTGAACCTAAGAATTCTAAACCGAACGAACGTATTTTTCGTTAAAAATTCAAATCGGAAGAGAAAAATAGCGATGCTCGAAATGTTGCGTTCACGCTCGATGCGCGACACGTTGCAGTTTGACTGCAGTCGTGAGTGCAACTCGAGAAATTCCAACGCGAGTTCAAAGATACTTTTGCAACGAAGGACACAAGTTCGAGGGATCGTTAAAATTCCGAATGGAAGGATTTGAATAAGGGAATAGAAATTTTACAATTCTTTTGCATGCTAAACACGCTTTGTATACGGAAATCCGGCTGTTACGTTTATCGTTATGTTCGCTAAACATTTATAGGCGATCACTGCACGCAATGCGGCAATGGACTCGGCTCCACGGTTGCCGATAATAATTAAAAAGCTTAATATGCAGAACGATCTTTGGTACGCGAGACCTACTCGAGGAATGAATTTTTCACTTAAAAGTAACGTAACAAGTGCACGTAAACGTGCACTCGGTACGAGTTTGTTTTCGAGCCGTAGAGAGTTTCGCATTTCGGTAATTTCTTTTCTCGAGGCGAGCAATCGCAACCGATTTAATTCTCCATTTACGTTTAGTGCGAGATATCTCGCACTTACGACATTGTTGTCCGTTCTCGAAAAACAACACGGATAGGATAACCAGATCTATAATCGAACGTCTACGAGCTTGCATCGAGACGCTGGACGATCGTTTCGAACATTTATTGCATCGTTTCGAACATTTATTTCATCGTTTCGAAGCATCGAATCCATCACCAAAGTATTTATCACATTTATCACACTCGTTGCACTTTTCTATCGCGAGTACCTCGATCGGTGCATTATCTTGGCACCATATAAATTTTTTTATCCAACCGAGACAAGATCGTCGGTACATCCATCGCACGCAAATCTTTCTTAAGTGTTTCGACAATTTGAACAAATTTTGTCAAATTTTGTGCGTTGAAAAATGTCCGGAACTGCGCGAACTTCGTGGAGAAATATTGAGAAAGAACGGATATCGAATTTGTTGGATTCGTCGCGATTGTGACGTGGATTAGAAACGTGGATCGACTACGTTGGAATATCAGGAGAAAGAGAAAACAAAACAGGAAGAGAAATAACGAACGAATAACAGTGACAAAGTTTTTTCACGGTAATGGAAGATAAAGAGATGAACGTTATTTTCATTCGAAGGTGAACCTTTTACTTTTTCATTTTTCTTCTCCCTTTCTTTTTTTTCTCTCGAGTCACGGAAAGATTAATTGCTCGAGTACGCGACCACGCGAAAGTAAAACAGTTTTATTGCATATACATATATATATATATATATTTTTTTATACAGTAAATATAGACGCCAGATGGCGAGTGAATACCTATACGCAACGAGTGACTGCAGACGTTTAGCAAACACCGCAATTTATTGGATCATACGTCGAATATGTTTGGTTTGGTGGCTGTGCCGTTCGTACTGGCAATTTTCTGTTTGTTATAGTTAGACGATCGACGGCTGACAATATTTGTACGTGTGCGTGCACAACGAGTCCGATTTGTGACGTTACCTTGAGCTTCGCAGAAAGAAAAGAAATAGAAACGTGCACGTTAGATCGACGATGATTTAACAACGTTTGCAAACATTGCATCGAACTTGATTAAAGTCTACCTATCGCGTTCCGTTTCCATCGCGTTATTTATGAAATTATCGTTTATGAAATCGGTACTTTGAAAGCACGAATGCTTTGTTGGAAGAACACACTCGGTGAAAATTCCGTGGCTTTAATTACACGGCACGTTGGAAACTGGATAATTGCGGAGATACGAGATTGAAAATTCTTCTTGGTATCGAAATTCGTGCAATAGTCCAAGTATGCAATTTGGTAAAAAGGAGCCCTGGATACGATTATATTACACGGTCTATACTTACGGTTACACGGTGTACACTTATGGTACCTGTGTATTGGCCTTTTCACGTTTACTTACCGCTAAGTGCATATACTTTTAATCGACGATACGATGCAACGAACGAGATTCGCGTGCAATTATCCAGGTAGCATTTATCGAATTCTGTACTATTATAGAAAATGGGTAAACCCATAGAATCTGTAGTTACTTGTTACAACGTATGTTACTTTTAACGTAAAATTTGTTCGTATTTGTTCGTGTTTGTTCGTGTTTGTTCGTATTTGATCGTATTCGATCGTATTTGTTCGTATTTGTTCATATTTGTTCGTATTTGTTCGTATTTGTTCGTATTTGTTCGAGTTTGTTCGTATTTGTTCGTATTTGTTCGTATTCGTTCGTATTCGTTCGTATTCGTTCGTATTCGTTCGTATTCGTTCGTATTTGTTCGTATTTGTTCGTATTTGTTCGTATTAGTTCGTATTTGTTCGTGTTTGTTCATATTTGTTCGTATTTCTTCGTATTTGTTCGTGTTTGTTCGTGTTTGTTCGTATTTGTTCGTAAAACAGATTCTTTCCAAATAATGGTCTATACAAGTGGCAATACCTTGACGATTGACGTAATAATAATAAATCTAATCGATCTACTTCTTCCAGAAAATTGAAAATGGCAGAACCTCAAATATTTGTCACCAAATTCGAAATTCTGGAGCAAACATCGTCGATCTGTAATCATTGCGAGAACACACTCCTCTGGGAGTATTTAAGACGCGTTAACTATTCAACTGTCGATTCGAGACGAGTTTCAAGGTTTCGACGTGCGTTATTGCAATCACCAACGTTATCTGTGTTTCGAATCAGTCGTTCAGGATTAAATTGACGAGCGGTAGGTTCGATCGAGCGTGTCCATAACGATCGATCTAGTCTTGGTAACTGCTGGAGAATTTTTTTTTTAAATACAAGTAGAACAGTGTATTTTTACACCTGGAGAATAGTTTGCTTGCGATGTATAGATTGTTGGTTAGCAAGTGGGCAAACTAATTTCTTCCAGAAAAGATATTCAATGGAAACGATCTCGAAAATTGAATAGTCACCTTGTAGAGGATTTAGAGACGAATTTATCGATCCAAGGATTGCAGTAAATGTGTCAATAATAGGTGAGTTTGTTGTACACTGATTATACATAAAAAATGACACCTCGGTTCTTTGTTCTCGTCTTTCAATTATTTCGTCGCGATTCGTTCTTCAGCAATGACGAATAAGACAACTACGCGCGTTAAACTCTAAAATGCAACCAAAGTGCATTCGCGAGCCAATGCATCGCATTTGGAAAAGTGTCAATAATAGGTGAGTTTGTTGTACACTGATTATACATAAAAAATGACACCTCGGTTCTTCGTTTTCGTCTTTCGATTATTTCGTCGCGATTCGTTCTCGACCAATCACGAACGAGACAGCAGCCACGCGCGTTAAACTCTAAAATGCAACCAAAGTGCATTCGCGAGCCAATGCATCGCATTTGGAAAATATCTCGAAACGTAGCCCCTGATCGAACTTCGCGAAGTTGTCGGAGAACAGTCGAAACTATTCGACAATTTCAACGGCCAGGACGAACTTGAAACGATCGACAACGTCGAAGAAGACGAATCGATTACGTATTGATACGACGATGCATCAGCCATTGCGACAGCGATCCTCGAACAGACGAAACGATCGGTAAACGCTTTGTATGCGAATATCGACGTAACGTACGACCCTGTTCCGTCCTCGATACAAGTGGAGTATTCTATCAATGTTTGGCCACTTATTCGTGGGACAACTCGTAGAAGAATACCAACCCGGAAATTGTAGACGCTGGTAATGAAATTACTTTAAAGTGAAAGTCCACAGATAGTTGCACGGGAAGAGATTACAGGATTTTAATGAAGAGTGTGTTCAAGTAATGCTGTTTGCTCTCGTCTGCGAATCCATCTTTCCTTCCGCAATCACCGTGGTTGCATTTATCGAGGTATCCACTGTACTTATTTTATTCACGATATTTGATTCGTTCTCCGGAAGTGTACATCCCTCGTAGTCGAAAAGAAACGAAACATCCGAGAAATTCTTACGTCACGCTAGTGGATGATTACCGGTGATGGGATTAAGTGTATTGCAAACATTATCGAAATGGTCTAATAGCGAATCCATGGATATAAAAGATCACGGATTTTGTTTAAGATTTTTGGTCTGGAAAGTTAGCGTTAAAGATCACGATCTTTCTTAATACACTTAAATAATTTTCACGCGTTGTTTTACCGGGTATTTTTCCACGATTAATTTCCCAGCTGTCTAGACGTCGCAGCACTCGTTAAAAGTCTTCGAGCGCGTCCAAGTTCGTGACTTTTATCGAGGAGTACACCTTTTTCCCCGAGAAATAATTTCTTTTCATTTCTGATAGTGTATGTCTCAATTTTGCAATTTCGCACGACGATCCATCAGTGTACTTTTCCACGATTAATTTGCCGTCTGTCTAGATGTCACGTGTCAAGTTTCAGGTTAATCGGTTTGACGGTTTAAAAATAACGCGAAATTCAAATCCACCGGTGACGATTGGGACACCCTGTTAAAATGGCTCCTGTACAGAGGGGGGTGTTCTCTGCTTTAAAATTGAAAAGTAGAAACAAGGGTTGATATTTCTGCAATGTTCCGTCAAAATCAACATCTAACGATTGTTTCCTTCGCGGTTGAAAAATTTAGATCAATTACGATGATTCTCTGCTTTCGAAAAGGGACCATTTACGAGTCCATTGAACAAAGCGAGGGGAATCCTTTTCGAAATGTAAAAAAATATTTCATCGGCGATGGAAAGAAAGAAAGAAAAAAAGAACGAAAAGAAGGGAAATCTTCCGCGCTGATGAACCTACTTTTCCACGATTAATATCCCATCTGTCTAGATGTCACGTGTCGAGTTTTGGGTCAATCGGTTCGACGTTTGAAAAATAGCGGGAAATTCAAATCGACCGGTGACGATCGGGACACCCTATATACTTAGGACAATCGAAACACGTTTAGATCGATTCTCGTGCGTCGATCGATCGTATCGAATACCTCTAGATATAGAGTGTCCCGATCGTCACCGGTCGATTTCCTTTTTGAATAAAACTCAAACGGTTTAAGTACTTTCAATATTTCTTTTTTTATCTAAAAGTACAAACTTGGGAGTTAATAACGGAGTACCTAAATAATTTTTACTCGTAATTTTATCGTGTACTTTTCCCCGATTAACTTCCCATCTATCTGGACGACACACGTCGAGTTTCAGGTTAATCGATTCGACGTTTCAAAAATAGCGGGAAATTCAAATCGACCGGTGATGATCGGGACACCGTATATACTTAGGTTGACACCCGTAGACACCCTTCTAGACATAGTGTCCCGATCGTCACCGGTCGATTTACTTTTTGAATAAAACTCAAACGGTTTAAGTAATTTCGACATTTCTTTTTTTATCTAAAAGTAGAAACTTGGGAGTTAATAACGGACTGCCTGAATAATTTTCACGCGTAATTTCATCCTGTACTTTTCCCCGATTAACTTCCCATCTATCTAGACGACACACGTCGAGTTTCAGGTTGATCGATTCAACGTTTCAAAAATAGCGGGAAATTCAAATCGACCGGTGACGATTGGAACACCCTGTACGATCATTGTACCACCGGGTTACGCGGACCAATCCCTACGCGTTATAACAAACAGTACATCGTAATCCAAATTTGACAACACATCCAACCACAAAGAATCTAAAAGAACAATTTCCACCGAGACAATAATAAATATCTCGCACCGTGGCAACGAGAAGGATCGTTTCGCGCGTGTCCCAAGCGGTCCGCGAGCGTCGGAGCGTCAAGGGATTACAAGAATAGCCGTTTGAAAAAAACAAAAAAAAAAAAAAAAAAAAGAAGAAAATATGCAGCTTTTAGCTCGCTCAAAATCCGTTTACCAGACACCTGTAACCCACCGGTGTGCCATTAATTCCGGCAGCAATATTCCACCACGGATCGTTTGTAATTGGCGTTCTTGTTGCTCGGTTCATAAATACGTTGAACACATTGCCGCGTGACGCGATTTCATTGTACCTAGCGCTCTTTAATTACGAGATCCTTGTCCCGTTGAAAATATAAACGGCGTAGAAGTTTCACAAAGGTTGGTACTGAACGGTTACATCATACGGTGTACGAGAACCGGAAACCGTTTCAAGGAGTGGGGTAACGTAGGGGTGAATTTAACGGTTCGCGAGGCAGCTCTCTGCTACCTCGGTGTGGTTTACCTACGGATGTTATTTGCAGTAGGTCAAGGAAAACTTGGCACGTATTTGTTAATATTTGCAAGCCGCTTTCGAGTTGCGGGGGCATTTTCTCGAAATGTTCGTTCAAGGTAATGACCGCAGTTAGCGCGTGTTCGAAGTTCCCTTCTGGGTGTGCTTTACCGGAAGTAGGCCGGCCTCTGGAAGCAATCCGCGGCCGTACGCTCGCCTCTTCGTTCCAGAAGCGGCGGAAAGTCTGAAATAGCGCGGTAACGTCGGGTTAAGATTATTCTCGACCGTCCGCAATCCTACGAGCAATGTTTTTCTCGAAAAACGCAGAATAGAGACTTTTCCTGGCGGAGGAGGAGGCGGAGGAGGAGGAGGCCGAGGAGGCGGCGCCGTTCCATCGAATTTCTCTTTCCTCGGAGCGTCTACACCGCTCGCGTCTTTGCGCGTGTTCTTACGCGGCTTAAAAGGAAACGCTAACGAACATATTTCCGAGCGAACACATTGGCTCGCCGAATGACTGAAAGAAGCTGGAACTTGGCACCGTTTTCGACGTCCTTACACTTTTTACGCTCAGACGAGAAAGCATTCGGGGGACGAGGCCCCTGTTGTTCACAAACCGGGAACTTCTTGCGATATTGTAGCGTTTATTTATTGCGCACGATTATGCGGCGAACGTGTCTCGAGCGTTCGCTATGGAACGGTTCAATGGGGGATCCCGCGCGGAGAAAAGTCAACAATTTTCGGGAAATTTTGCCGAATTTTTTTGCCCCAACTTACTACGTGAAAAGTTCTTTGAATATTTTTGCGGGGAAAAGTCAACAATTTTGGGGAAATTTTGCGAATTTTTTTTCTCAACTTACTACGTGAAAAGTTCTTTGAATATTTTTGCGGAGAAAAGTCAACAATTTTGGGGAAATTTTGGCGAATTTTTTTTTGAAGTTACTACGTGAAAAGTTCTTTGAATATTTTTGCAGAGAAAAGTCAACAATTTTGGGGAAATTTTGCGAATTTTTTTTCAAGTTACTACGTGAAGAGTTCTTTGAATATTTTTGCGGAGGATATATTGTAGATATAACTTTCAGCTTTGTTGAAAATTTTAATGATTGTAGAAATGCTCCAAGTTTGGAAAACAAACAATTATTTTTGTCCTGTAAAAGGACTTTAAACGTTTGTGAAAAATTAAATAATTAACATGTTGGAAAAATCGTAGGCTACGGTGTAGAATACTCTGTGCAGAATGTTTCTATAAAATTTTAAGTAAATCGGCACACTAACTTTCAGAAAATAAAAAAAAGGGGGCTGTTTTTCTTAAGGAACTTCAAATTTTAACCAAGGGACTCAATTTTTCGGACGAAAATTAATTAATCTGAAACTTGATACACGTTATCTCAAGAGATGGGAAATTAATTGTGGAAAAGTGCACGGTGAAAAAACACGTGAAAATTATTATTTTCCGTATTACGAAAAATCGCGATCTTTAACGTTCACTTTCGCAGACCAAAAATTTTGGGAAAAGATCGGTGGTTTGAAAAACAAACCGAGGTCACCATCCGGAAGATATCTTGTACCGTTATTAACTCCCAAGTTTGTACTTTTAAATAAAAAAAAAAAAATACCAAAATTATTTAAACCGTTCGAGTTTTATTCAAAAAGTAAATCGACCGGTGACGATTGGAACACCTTGTAGTATAAGAAACGCTAACTTTCGCAGACCAAAAATTTTGGGAAAGATCGATGGTCTGTAAAACAAACCGAGATTACCATCCGGAAGATATCTCGTACCGTTATTAACTCCCAAAAGTGTACTTTTAAACGAAAAAAGAAATATCAAGATTACTTAATCAAGATTGAGCCAATTATCTCGTCTCGTCGAGGGAAGAATCGTTAATTATTACTATCCACAGCAGGTATCTATCGCACAAATTGTCAGGTATTTTCTTCTATTGCTAACTCCCAAGTTTGTACTTTTAAACGAAGAAAGAAATATCAAAATTACTCAAACCGTTCAAGCTTTATTCGAAAAGTAAATCGACCGGTGACGATTGGTCTGGATGATTCACAAACCAAAAATTTTGAGAAAAGATCGGTAGCCTATAAAACAAACCGAGGTCACCATCCGGAAGCTATCTCGTACCGTTATTAACTCCCAAGTTTCTACTTTTAGATAAAAAAAGAAATATCAAGATTACTCAAACCGTTCAAGCTTTATTCTCAAAGTAAATCGACCGGTGACGATTGGGACACTCCACAGTATTCCCAAAGTGTAGGATAAAGGTTCGCGCTCACATGGAAACGAAGCTTTTGTATCTTAATCTCGTACCCGATTCAAGCTGTGTCCCTCTACCTTTGAATCCTCTTCGCTGGTAACAAATCAGGCCAGATTTTCTTTTGCTTTTATCCGTGATTGCATTTGATATGGGATACTCGATAAACGAATTACCGAAATCGCGCACAAAAGCGTGAATCCGTTTGTCGCGGCGAATTTTGTTGCTTTTTCATTCTTTTAGGGGTTGAGGGGAGGGGGGCATGGTCTAACGAACGTTGCCAGTCGTTAATTACTACTGCCATTCGTGATCTCAGTTACGGTCCCCGGTCTCCGTTCGTCTTTTTCTCTGGCAGATCCGTTCTTTCGAGAGAATATCATCCCCAGTGACGTATTTAGGCCGATGGCCGGGAAGAGGGTTGAATTTCGCCCTGAAAATCAGAATAATTACTCGAATCTCTGCGCGTCTGCTAGGTTGCGGTTCCCTGACCGATTTAAGAGTCGTTTGACCATCTGAAAATGAATCTCTACTTTTGACGCAGAGACCGCCAATTGCGCTGCTCGAGATGAAAATAAAACCGTGATCGTTCTACACGGTTCTCGTTTCATCGTCGTACTGTTCGTTGATAAAATTACACGATTTTTTTTTTCTTCAATCGGATCGAAGTCACGGCGGAGTTCTCGTTACAAGGTTCTTGTAATTGTTTTCATCGCGAGGTTATAATTACGGGTTTGCAGCGTGCCCGCGTACGTGTACTCGATGCACAATGTCATTCGTTACTATATATTCGAGACAACATTTCCAAGTCATGTATTTCCTCGAGGTTGCATTTTAATATCGTGCCGAGTAGCTGGACCTCGTTACGCTAATTGCCTTATTCGTTGCTATCTCGTATCTGTAGGTTGTCGTTTTAGATAATAAAGACGTTAAGTGAACGTATAAATATATATTTCAATGTGTCGTTAACGATCGTTCGTTATCTTTGGTAATTCGTTTCTGATTGATCAGTGCCTTGAGTGAATAGTTATTGCGTTAGACGTGATTATTTACATCGAAAGAGCAATCGATACGCTATTGTGTAATATATAAAATGTAATGGAAGATTATTAAATTGCCCCGTAATTTATATTTCAAATAAATCGTTCCCCTAATTAATCATGTAACAGTCAAATTTTAACAAATTTTCCTCCAGTTAAGAGAAATAGTAATCGATACTCTATTGTGTAATATATAAAATGTAATAGAAGATTATTAGATTGTCGCGTGATTTATATTTCATGTAACGTTCCCCTAATTAATCTCGTAACAGAGTCAAATTTTAACAAACTTTCCTCCAGTTAAGAGAAATAGTAATCGATACACTATTGTGTAATATATAAAATGTAATGGAAGATTATTAAATTGTCCCGTAATTTATATTTCAAATAAATCGTTCCCCTAATTAATCTCGTAACAGAGTCAAATTTTAACAAACTTTCCTCCAGTTAAGAGAAATAGTAATCGATACACTATTGTGTAATATATAAAATGTAATGGAAGATTATTAAATTGTCGCGTGATTTATATTTCATGTAACGTTCCCCTAATTAATCTCGTAACAGAGTCAAATTTTAACAAACTATTCTCCAGTTAAGAGAAAGAGTAATCGATACACTATTGTGTAATATATAAAATGTAATGGAAGATTATTAAATTCTCCCGTAATTTATATTTCAAATAAATCATTCCCCTAATTAATCACGTAACAGAGTCAAATTTTAACAAACTTTCCTCCAGTTAAGAGAAAGAGTAATCGATACACTATTGTGTAATATATAAAATGTAATGGAAGATTATTAAATTGTCCCGTAATTTATATTTCAAATAAATCGTTCCCCTAATTAATCTCGTAACAGAGTCAAATTTTAACAAACTTTCCTCCAGTTAAGAGAAAGAGTAATCGATACACTATTGTGTAATATATAAAATGTAATGGAAGATTATTAAATTGTCCCGTAATTTATATTTCAAATAAATCGTTCCCCTAATTAATCTTGTAACAGAGTCAAATTTTAACAAACTCTCCTCCAGTTACATTTTCGTTAAAAAAGTATGTACAGATCGAGACCCGTTTACGAGATAGAAACATGCTCGTGTTCGGATTCTTCGTGTTAAAGAACATCGGTAAAAGTCGGTAAATGAAAACGGTAAATAACTTTGTATTGCTGGAATCCACCGTTCCTGGAGGTACGTGTCTCGTCAAATGCAATATTTCATTGGTACGATAACCGTAAATTATGAAACGTAGGTTTCCCAGGCTGAAACGTTTCTGTATTAACCCTGGGCTCTAAATAAAAAAAAGGGTTCACGCGCAGGTAACCTTTTTTTCACAGCTCCGACGTGAGATGATCGTGAGACGAAGATTGTTGATTTTTCGTTAGCGGTCCACGTGAAATTTTATCAATTTTTTCTCCCTCTTTTCGAAAATAGTTCCCCAACCCTTCGTCGCTCGATTTTTTACTACTCGATCGTTCGTATAACGGGACCCATCCATCCGTTCTCGCTGATTAAGGCTAATTATTTGCTCGTCGGACTGTGTATCGTTTGAATCACTTTGAAAATACGTAGCCACGTCTGTTGGACCAGAAACCTATCTCGGTGAATTATCGATCGGTGCTGCAACTGATATGCTCGTGATCGAGAGTACATAAACGGATTTGAGAAAACCGGGTTTCGAACCTTTGTTCCCTTTCTACCGAAACGTACAGTGACTGCATCGATAACTTGGAATACGACTTAGAAGAAATGTATAAAGCAAACGTGACACTCGAGAGCTTTATTTAATCGAGCTACGTTCGGCCGTGTAAGTGAATCAGCTTGCAATTCGTTCTTCGATGATTTTAACAGCAAATACGGATAATCTTTATGCAATTTTTTCTTTGAAATAGTTTCAATTTATTCATTTCTCGATGAGATTCTCACAAATATTCATTTCTTTTTCGAACAATGCGCAACGTTGCTGCTACGGTGTAGCTAGATAATTTAATTTTCGACGAGCTTTCGAATTAACTGTACAAGCTCTTGTTCCGTATACGTCAGAATCCTGAGTTAAAATCGTCCTGACCCACATACAGGTCAGCACACAATCAACTAGATGTTCACTCATAGTTACTCGTCAATCAATTTTATACACGTTCATTACAGACTCGAATTTAGAAGATCTGTATTCCGATTCCTATATTTATATTATATTTGTCAGTTATTTTTACGTTGCGAAATAATAGGTTGTTCGAGAAGTTTTATCGTCCGATAAAACTGGTATGCAAGACGTATCATTTAATTCGATCACTGTAAATTAACTCGCGAATTGTACGTGCCACGAACAAATATTTCCAACGAATCTCTCGCGACACGGTTTACCTACAATTATCAGTTTTTTATTATTTGACTTTCGTATAGAAATAGAAAAGTTGTTTTAATTTCTTCGAATCGGTTCTCGTTGGATATTAAAGGATTCGTTTCGATATTGAAAGAAACGTTTCGAACGTTGAATAAAAATGTATCGATGCATCGATGGTCGTCCAGATGATCTTAAAATAATCTCTGATATCAAGGGTGCTCGAAATGTTGCCCGTTACGCTCAATGCCAGCGCTTGATTGGTTAATGAGTGAGCGTGGTACGCGTTGAAGTGTTCCTGTAGTTATGTCATTACACGTTCCGTAGTGACACGTTCTCGTATGTTTTCAACCATCGACACCATCGGAGAGAAGCTTCTTTATTTAGATTCCAACAAAGAAAGTAGTCATTTCCATTAGAAATTATTCGAAGAATACCTTAACAATCTACTTACTTTTGACTCGAGACACTCCATTACATTTTTACTCCAATTTCGTTCTTTAATCAAGATTACTCAAACAGTTCGAGTTTTATTCAAACAGGAAATCGACCAGTAATAATCTTACGTATGTTACGTAACACAGACAAAGAAAGTAGTAATTTACATTTGAAATTATTTGAAGAATACCTTAACAATTCACTTACTTTTGACTCGATACACTCCATTGCGTTTTTACTCCAATTTCGTTCTGTAATTAAGATTACTCAAACAGTTCGAGTTTTATTCAAACAGGAAATCGACCAGTGATAATTTTACGTAGGTTACGTAACACCGACAAAGAAAGTAGTAATTTCCAATAGAAATTATTCGAAGAATGCCTTAACAATCTACTTACTTTTGACTCGATACACTCCATTGCGTTTTTACTCCAATTTCGTTCTGTAATCAAGATTACTCAAACAGTTCGAGTTTTATTCAAACAGGAAATCGACCAGTGATAATCTTACGTATGTTACGTAACACAGACAAAGAAAGTAGTAATTTACATTTGAAATTATTTGAAGAATACCTTAACAATTCACTTACTTTTGACTCGATACACTCCATTACGTTTTTACTCCAATTTCGTTCTATAATCAAGATTACTCAAACAGTTCGAGTTTTATTCAAACAGTGAATTGACCAGTGACAATTTTTCTTACGTTACGTACGATGTTACGAACACAGACAAAGAAAGTAGTAATACCTTAACAATCTACTTACTTTTGACTCGAGACACTCCATTACGTTTTTACTCCAATTTCGTTCTATAATCAAGATTACTCAAACAGTTCGAGATTTATTCAAACAGGAAATCGACCATAATCTTACGTACGTTACGTACGATGTTACGAACACAGTTCTCTGTGAGAAGGTCTGTTCTCGGACCTTCTTCATTGTCATCTTCGCAGCAACGAACCTTGAACTAGTCCTTACAGCGTTAATTCGTCGTAAGAGCAGGGAGAGATCGTGAGAAAGATCAGCCTCGGATCCGACCGTGAATCTGCGTTGCAACATTAATTAACGCTCGGAATTCTCCTTGGTTCTCAATAGGAATAGATTAATCGTAAATTCATGGGACCGATGGGATTGGATTCAAGGATGGTACGAATCAAACGAAAAACGTACGCGACAGTTCTCTGTATCGACATTTCTCGTACCGGTCACTGGAGGGCTATCCATTCGATCTCTTATTCCGCAAAATGTTCCATCCACCAGCGAATTCTTTACACGGAGGTTTATGTTTCGATCACAGCGTATTGCCTGGAGAGTGATACCTGGCGAAAAAACGAAATTGAAAATGTAGAATAAGTTTTCGAGAAAATCAATTTTTCCGCGCGATTTAATCCGACTTGGCCGACGTGACTGTTTATCGCTGGCTGTTTCTACTTTTGGTGTTTCTGAATATCGATGATGGCGTTGTTGGGTATATTACTGTGTACCTACGGTGGAGGTCAGCTTTTAGAATTCAAAATTCCTCGAACGTTCGTTACCTTGTGGTTTATTTTAACATCGAAACCGATTTATTTCAACTTTCGAAAGAATCGACTAACCCGAATTGGACTCCGAACTCTATGTACATTTAACAATTGAGACGCTGGCTTCGAATGAAATTTGTCTCCGTTATTTTTGCAATTGAGTCGAGATAAGATCGGAAAGCCTGCCCTTTTATTCAATAGTGATTGAAATCTTTTAGAAATTACGGAAAGAAGGTAGGGAGAACAGAGGAGGTTGAGACAGAGGTGAAAGAGGTCGTGAAGAAATTTTTCTTCTCCTTCGTTTTATATACGTGTGATTATTTCTATTCAAAAGGCAGTAGAAATGTTTTATATTCCCATACAAAACTTGTAGTCTTCTGCAATTTTATTATTTTATTATTTGTAGCTGTTGAATTCTCTGCGAAACTGAAATCTGTCGAATTCATTTTGTTTTTCTTTCGTCAAAATTTCTCCCGTCTCTCTTTCTCTTTATCGGTTCGAAATCTGTCGAATTGATTTTGTTTTTCTTTCGTCAAAATTTCTCCCTCTTTCTTTCACTTTAACGGTTCGAAATGTGTCGAATTCATTTTGTTTTTCTTTCGTCAAAATTTCTCCCGGTTTTCTTTCTCTTTATCAGTTCGAAATCTGTCGAATTGATTTTGTTTTTCTTTCGTGAAAATTTCTCTCGTTTTTCTTTCTCTTTATCGGTTCGAATAACTATTCGAAATCTGTCGAATTCGTTTTGTTTTTCTTTCGTTAAAATTTCTCCCGTCTTTCTTTCTCTTTATCGGTTCGAAATCTGTCGAATTCATTTTGTTTTTCTTTCGTCAAAATTTCTCCCAGTTTTCTTTCTCTTTATCGGTTCGAATAACTGTTCGAAATCTGTCGAATTCGTTTTGTTTTTCTTTCGTCAAAACTTCTCCCGTCTCTCTTTCTCTTTATCGGTTCGAAATCTGTCGAATTGATTTTGTTTCCTTTCGTCAAAATTTCCCCCGTCTCTCTTTCTCTACATCGGTTCGAACAACGTTGGATTTTACCCGAATAGGTGAACGTTTCGAAGAAATTCGATTTCCTAACGGATATTCGCGCAGCTTCGAACTTTGTTTGAAGTATCATTCGATTAAGCGATATTTACGAGCGTAACGAATGATAAACGAACCGAGGTGCACGTATCATTTTCGAAATTGCATTTCTAGCGAGCCGTGCGACGACACCGGCAATGTTTTTAAGCGCCTCAGCGACTCCCGAGAAAATAGGATGAGAAAAGCTATGCCGGGCCGACGTTATCACGATAAACGGACGACCATATTTTTCTGAGACGTGCCGGGTTCCATTACACCCTCTCGTTAATGTTCTCGCGCAGAAAGTGCACCGAAGTATCGTAACGATGCTGGTCCCAGCACTTTATTAACTTCTCATCGCAATCAAGCTTCAACGTACCTATTTTTTTTTTCTCTCGAAGAGAGAACCAACAAAAAAAAAAAATGTCTCTTTCGTCGATTCGCGTTAGTCACGCCCGAACGGGCTGAGAATTTTAGATCATCTCTTTATCGACTCGCAGACGATATCGTGGAATTTTACGTCACTGCTGTTGCATCGTTTTGGCAATATCGACGAGAGGTGCCTGTTGTCGAGGGAAACAGGGCCTCGAGACGAGAACACGGGTCGTTCGGTGCAACTGTCACCGTGTAATTGTGAAGTTTCCCTTTCTGTTCTCTGTATATTAATTTACCTGAAAAATCTGCTTAGTTTTTCGTTGCACGAGTGTCTGAATTAACCTCGTCGTTTCGAGGAACACGAGGATTATTTTTAATTGAGTTTCTTCAACGAATTTTCAATTTTACACGATTTTCTACGCAACTTTGGACGTGAACTTTCAATTTTACACGATTTTCTACGCAACTTTGGACGTGAACTTCGAATTAGAAAATTCTGGATAAATGAAACTCGAAACTCGAATACGATGTAATAGAAATTAACTGCAACGAGATCGGAAATATGCGGTACAATAATTTTCCTACCTGTTTTCGTCCGGTTCGTAGTGTATATTAATTTTCAAACAATTTATCAGATAGTTGGTTTCGAAAGCGGATAATACCTAGTTTATTATTGGAATTCGATAGTTCGGCTGCATATTTTTACGGTTCCCTTGGAGAAAAATTTGAACAATTAGAAAGGTATCAGAATTGGTGAGACGACATTTTTTCTGGAATATAAACAACGAGAGTTTTAATCGACCGATCTTTACGGCACGACAAGTGAATAAATATTGCAACAGATTTTTCAGAAGTTTTTCGGAGCTTCATTTTACGTACACATCTTGAGTATTGAATTTTTCGAGGGAATGTTAAATCGAATCTGTCGGTTCGGAATTCCCTAAAAATTGATCGATTACCATGGTCGATGTGTGCCAAATATTTTGGCTGCTCGAGGTCACTGCGTGCGACATCATTGTCGTAGTATCACAACGATGATCAACATTCTTCGTTTACACAAATGTGCGTGTTTCAATTTATATTTGACAATACTAACACTAATTAGGTAAATTACTCTACCTAAGTGTCGGTGTAGAGTAACCTTTGTTCGTCTTGGAACAGTTAATAATACCTTCGTCTTTTTCAATCATTCTCACGGTTACTCTCGCACAAATGTTTGTTTCGTCGAGGTTTCGATGTCTCGATTTCTTTCTTATTGGTCTCAAAGTAAACAATGAAGTCGAACGAAGAGATCGAAAGCCACAACAGCTGAGCGAGTAAACGATACAGTTGGATTCACCATTCGGTAACCACGAGCGGCCAAAATATTTGGCATCGACCTTGGAAAATCGTGGAAACTAAATATTTTAATATGGTAACATCGTGATATTTCGATATCACGAAAATATTGAATAAAGCACAGTCGTGGTTCAACGATTCAAGTATATAATTAATAATTCATGAAACGTAATAATTAAAATACGTAATAATTTAATAATGCAATCATTTAAATACGAAAGTGTTTTCGTTTCTTTTGCGTACACGAGCAAAGTTTTCGGTGTGAATTCAATCGAGACACGTTCGATATTCATTGAAGCGATGGAAAAATAACGAATCTGTACAACTCGTACAACAATGTGAACTTGATCTCTTCGGGCAACGATAAAGTTAGGATGTTTGGACGTGTGTAGGTAATTCGTGAAATATTTTATTCATACGGTAAAGCAATTTAAGCTCCGGTGGACTCAAGTGATCTTTCCACCGCACGATTGTAAGTCTGTTTCTATTTTTTTTTATTTTTCAATCGAAGAGATAAAAAAGAGATACGATCGTGCGTCAGAAAATCACTCTCGTGCGTCAAATTTTATATTCTTCCTCCCTAGTATATTCTATTTCCTGTTTTTTTTATATTTAAAACGGTCATTGAGAAACAACGCTCGATTTAAATTAGACTCGTCGCTTTGATTTCGAACGAGCGCGAAACACGCGTTTAAACTGTTGGATACAACGGATAATTACGAATACACGTATTTAGTTACACGTCTACTTGGAAAATTAACCTTTTTTTACGCAACATTGTACTTGGATATTCAATATCCCAATAATCGATTCTTTGGTCCCGCTGGTATTAAAATTCCCTCTATCGAACAGAAATTCATAACATTCGTTGACACAATTTCGCGTTTGTAATTACCCGTTCGTTACGAACTTGTTTCCACGATAAAACTCACTTTTGAAGAAGTTCCGAACTAGGCGCGGAAATGTAAATTACTCGTTTTAAATTTCTCCGCGACGACTATCTCGTTTAAACGTTATTTGCTAATTCCGCGAGCGTATCTTGTTATTCGAGAATGAATAGCCGTCAAAATTTACGTACTTATTATCGACGAATATCGGGCAGTTAATTAGTACGCGTCTTTGGAAAACTTGCCGGGGCAATGCATCACCACGCCATCGGTGAATGACATCAATTAGTTTTCATAAGTTGAGTGTGATGAATACGAAAAGTACTTTGAACTTGTTCGAAAGTTACCAGCCGATTACGTAGAATCTGTTATCGCCAAGTTACTAGACTACCTTATTCAATCAAGTGGTCCTGTTCATTGTAACAGCAAATCGATAAGTTGTAAAGTAAGATTTCGACCCTCTTGAACGCACGGAATTATACGCGAGGCGCCATTTTGTCTATGTAAACTCAATGTACAGACTGTACAGAGTCCTTGTAAACACGTACTTGCAATTCTACTTATTATTACAAGCCATATGATCCTGTTTACTGTAATTGCAACTCGATAAATTGTAAAGTAGGATTTCAACCCTTTCGAACGCATGGAATTATACACAAAGCGCCATTTTGTCTATGTAAACTCAATGTACAGACTGTACAGAGACCTTATATATACGTACTTGCAATTCTACTTATTATTACAGACCATGTGATCTAGTTCACTGTAATAGCAACTCGATAAATTGTAAAGTAGGATTTCAACCCTTTCGAACGCACGGAATTATTCGTGAGGCGCCATTTTGTATATGTAAACTCAATGTACAGACTGTACAGAGACCTTATATATACGTACTTGCAATTCTACTTATTATTACAAGCCATATGATCCTGTTCACTGTAATAGCAACTGGATAAATTGTAAAGTAGGATTTCAACCCTTTTCAACGCATGGAATTATACGCGAGGCGCCATTTTGTCTATCTGAACTCGATGTACACACTGTACAGAGACCTTATATATACTTACTTGCAATTATACTTATTATTACAGGCCATATGATCTTGTTCACTGTAATAGCAACTCGATAAATTGTAAAGTAGGATTTCAACCCTTCTCAATGAATGGAATTATACACGACGCGCCATTTTGTTTATCTGAACTCAATGTACAGACTGTACAGAGTCCTTGTATACACGTACTTGCAATTCTACTTATTATTACAGGCCATATGATCTTGTTCACTGTAATAGCAACTCGATAAATTGTAAAGTAGGATTTCAACCCTTCTCAATGAATGGAATTATACACGACGCGCCATTTTGTTTATCTGAACTCAATGTACAGACTGTACAGAGTCCTTGTATACACGTACTTGCAATTCTACTTATTATTACAAGCCATATGATCCTGTTCACTGTAATAGCAACTCGATAAATTGTAAAGTAGGATTTCAACCCTTTTCAACGCACGGAATTATTCGCGAGGCGCCATTTTGTCTATGTAAACTCAATGTACACAGTGTACAGAGATCTTATAAACACGTACTTACAATTCTAGTTATTATTATCATTCGATGTACCCCATTCGGTGGTGAGGAACGATCGAGAGGTCTCGTGTTTTCCGGGGGTGGTTTCCTTAATGATCCAAGTAAATGAGAATGACTGGCGTTTAAAGTGCAATCGCCAGTTTTATAGCGAGACTGTACGTGTTCGGCACGATAAGATATCGGCGTCGTTTATATTAATTCCGGAAGCACAGTGAAGTCTTTTCGTAACGATCGGGTGATTTAAGGCCGATCGCCCGTTCGACGTTTTTACACCGTGATTTATTCCAACAGCGATCCCTTCTCGATGGTTTTGAAAATAAATCCGTTGCTGTAAATAGGATGCACGCGGAGTGACGGTTACTTTGCTCTTCGTCATTTTTCAGCCTGTTGATCGTGCTGTTTCTTCGATAGAAACGCGTAAATATATATGAAAAAACCTTCGTGAAAATACACAAAAACCTCATCAACGATCGAACGATCATTGGAAGGATGTCGTACGAAATGTCTCTCGAACGATCTTTTCGTTACGATCCTTGGAAGAAGAGCGGGAAATTCAAATCGTCCGGTGATGAGACACCCTGTACAGAACAGAGAAAAAGAAACAAAAAAAGGTGCAAACAGTCTCCAAATTCGTATATTCAAACAGAATATCCCACGCTGAGAAAGATACACCACCGAGAATCCATTCGTGAATCTTGATTTCAAAACCACGAAGTAGATATACAAAAATAATTCACACTCGTGACGAAGACACCGATTTCGAACTTGGACTGATACTTCGTACCGAAAAATCAAGACGGACCACGAGATCCGTGAATTTCCAGTCTTTCGACTCGGACGCGTAAACAATACCCTCGTGTTCGACGTTTCGTTCCAAACGGAGAAACAATAACGCGGAATGATTCTTCGCGGGAATTTCGAATGCTACGATTTCGTAATCGACGCCTCTTACACCCACTGAGAACTGAAACTTAACTTTTTTTATATTTACGTGGCTGCAAATACGAACAGGACGTGTTGGCTCTGGACAATTGATAACGCACGACGAGGTATTAATTTATTATTATTGATTATTAATTAACTATTAATTTGTCGGCCAGCAGGGACAAATGGCGCGCAGTCTCGAGAATGTACCGTGATCGCGGATTGTTCCGCGCCGTGCGTAAAGTTATGGAAATAACCCGTAGGTGAAAGATGACACAGTTTCGTTGGTGTGAGAGTGTCGTCGGGCCTGTTGGTCGTTCTAATTAGACATTTCACGAATACCGTGGGGCACGGTACGGGTGTCGTTCGTACGTTTAAATCGGTTTATTACAGCGTCAGAGCGTGCACCGTGTGCGACGCTAGTCACGGTCCGGCAATGTGTTGCAAATTACACAAGCGAATCGCTTTCACTTGGCACATACTGGCTGTCGCGTTTATGTATAGACGTTCGCGTGCGTCGTCTATTCGCCCGTGTGCTATTTCGGTGTTCCCTATCCCTTACCCGTTTTCCCGCGCTAACTGTATCGGGGCCAGGACTTACGCGCACCCGTACGTTCTAATTTAACGTTCTAATTTGACGTAACCGCGTTAGAGCTCTCGGTCGCCGGCTATAAGTGCTCCGCTAAAGCTTACGAACCTAATTACGGTCTTTAAAACGGCCGAGGAAAAAGGACGCGAACGAATCGGCGCGTATGAATTGGCTCGAGCACCGACCTTCCTCGCTTACTACGCTCCATCGTCGCGTGTAACGAAACCTTCTTTTTTTTTTCACTCCTTTTCTTTTTTTTCATTTTTCTTTTTTTTTTCTATCTCGTTTCAAACGGTTATTTGCGGTGTAACGTCCAGTATTTCGACTCGCACGCGTAAACGACACTCTCGTGTTCGACGTTTCGTTTCTGGGACTCGAAACGTGTTCCTTGCGTTCCAAACGGAGAAACAACGACACGGAATGATTCTTCGCGGGTTTGGGGTGCTACGATTTCGTAATCGACGCCTTTGACACCCGCTGAGAAGAACTCGAACTTGAGTTCTTTTATATTTACGTGGTTGTAAATATGTTTGGCGGCTCTATGTTGTGAATGTATGCGAGAAGGGAATAAGGAGTGGGGAGAAACGTCACAGGTTTCATCCTGGGTCTGCTAGTGGACTCGTCATTAAGGCATCCTAGCAGGCCCTGCCTTATACGCCAGGACATTGGAAGATCGGTAAGAGATCGTATATATACCGATCGGAGCAGGTACGGGAACTTGCGGGAAACGGTTGGTGGTGAGTTTCCCTCTGGTGGCAAGCGTGGGTAGCGCTGTCACATATGTATAGGACGTATTGGCGCTCTAATGGAAACAATTATCGATACCAGATCGTGGACAAATATTCGGTTCTCGGACAATTACGAACGAAGTGTATATATACAGGGTGGTTGGTAACTGGTGGTACAAGCGGAAAGGGGGTGATTCTACGATAAAGAAGAATCATCTCCATTGATATTTCTGCGAAAAAAGAAGTCGAAAATATAGAATAAAAATGTTTCGTTCGAGGCTTTCTTTTCGAGAAAATCGACTTTGAATTTTCGCTCGGTACACGTGCACTTTATCACGTTTCGTTGTAACGGATCTCACTGTAGATCGTTGTCTCGATGGATATTATCGCAGTTAGAGGAAGTTTCATTTTTCAACAAGACGGTGCACCGCCACATTTTAGTCGTCGTGTGAGAGATTTTTTCAACCAACATTACCAAGGCTGGATCGGTCGTGCTGGAACAATAGCTCGGCCACCACGCTCTCCTGACTCAACTCCGCTTGACTTTTATTTACGGAGCCATATTAAATCGATTGTCCATTCCGAAGAAATCGCAAGTTGCGAGCAATCGAAAGAAAAGATTATCGTAGCCTTTCGTACTTTAAAACAATCGAATACGTTGGAAAGTGTTCGTAGAAATTTAATTAGAAATGCAGAAGTATGCGTTCGGCAGAACGGGAAACATTTTCAGCAATTTTTGTAATAATAAACTTTACGATTACTTCGTATTATTTCATTATGTATTCCTAATTTCCGTTACTGCGAAAAGAAACTTAAACTGCGATAATATCCATCGAGACAACGATATACAGTGAGATACAGTTATAACGAGACGTGATAAAGTGCACGCGTACCGAGCGAAAATTCAAAGTCGATTTTCTCGAAAACAAAACCTCGAACGAACAATTTTTATTCTATATTTTCGACTTCTCTTTTCGCGTAGAATCACCCCCTTTTCGCTTGTACCACCAGTTACCAACCACCCTGTATATATGCAGGTGTTTCGTATGCGTGTTCAATGACGTTGTTTTGTTTTTTTCATTTCAACGGTTCACGTTTCCCGTGATAAAATTAGCGAACTCGTTAAACGTGTACGCGAGAGCATATATCAGAATAGAGGACGAGCCAGGATTTCGATGAACCGGATTCGAATTTACACTTTCTCGATTATCCGAGTTTCTATTACCCCCGAAATCTCCATTATTCCATGAACATAACGGATCACAATTGTGACCCCGTTTTAAATTGTTTTAATTTACATATTCCGGAGCTGCGCTGGTTGATGGTTGATACTGTCTACCGTTTCAGAATTATTAATGGTCACACTAGCGCGCCTTTTACCTTAAGTCTGATAAATTTCAATGCATGTTACAGATCCGTTCCTAGACGTCTCGGTTTAGATCTTGTCGCTCGATCTCGGAAACTGTTGATCCTGCGTCGAGAACTCTCATTACAGATACAGTATTTAGCAGTTAACTTGAACTTTTACCATCACCTTTTTTCTACCAAATATATTTTTCCCCCTTTACGGTTTCGTTTTATCCATATCGCTCTCGATCCTTAACCGTACAGCCATTAGACGTGTATTTATCGTAAGTTGAATCGTAATCTCGCGTTTGTAATAATAAGAATGGAGCTTGTAACGGTACCAATAATAACAAGAACCGTAGAAATAACAGTAACGGTAACAACAACGATAATAATAACGACAACAATCACGATGACGACGATGATAACGATAATGGCGACGATGTAAACGATGTCTACGATTTGAATGACATCAACAATTATACAACGTCTACGATATCAATGACGGGTATATTAATTGCAACGATATGAAATTGACCATTTATTTTCGAAACTTTTTGCACAAACAATAATTTTGTAAATGTAGTCGTTTGTCTCTACGATTCCATTTTTCGTTATTTCTCAACGATTACCATCCCGAATTTGTTGATCGGTGATACATCGCGGCTGACGAACGTTCCGTGAAAAATTGACGACTTTAAAAACCGAGAAACTCGCTCCGGTTTGGAAAACATGTTCTTCTTTTCTTCCGGTTTCGCTAACCTACATTCTCTCTCGCTCGCGAATCTAAATTTTCCGGCTTTCGACCTGCCGTTCAAAATAATTACGTGGCCCAAATTCGGGTTACACGACGAGATTTGCGATACGGCACCGCGCTCAAATTATGCAATACTCGTTAATACGGTTAAGGGAACAGTCCGATAAAAATCGATTCTCTCTCAAAGATTCGAACTAAAAACTAGTAATAAGTTTCATCCAACGACGAAACTTATCGAACAACCTAGTATTTCATTTAATTGTACATTACCCATTCTGTTAATTTATACATTCTTTATAGATACGTACAACAATCTATATATACAATCTATACATTACTCAAAACATTACCCAGTCTGTTAGAAACTCTCGATTTTCATTCGAACACGCGATACCTCTTCTCGAATTTGTTTTCAGTTATTCTTCTTCGTAGAAAATCAAAGAGTATTTCATTAAATTATACATTACCCAATCTGTTAATTTATACATTCTTTATAGATACATACAACAATCTATACATACAATCTATACATTACCCAAAACATTACCCAGTCTGTTAATTTTCATTGATATTTTTGCACAGAAAACAAGCTTTTCGTGAAACTCTCGATTTTCATTCCAACACGCTATACCTCTTTCTGAATTTGTTTTCAGTTATTCTTCTTCGTAGAAAATCAAAGAGTATTTCATTAAATTATACATTACCCAATAGGTTAATTTATACATTCTTTATACAATAATCTATACATACAATCTATACATTACCCAAAACATTACCCAGTCTGTTAATTTTCATTGATATTTCTGCACAGAAAACATGCGATACCTCTTTCTGAATTTATTTTCAGTTATTCTTCTCTACAGAAAATCAAAGAGTATTTCATTAAACCATACATTACCCAATCTGTTAATTTACACATTCTTTATACAATAATCTATACACACAATCTATACATTACCCAAAACATTACCCAGTCTGTTAATTTTCATTGATATTTCTGCAAAGAAAACAAGCTTTTCGTGAAACTCTCGATTTTCATTCCAACACACGATACCTCTTTCTGAATTTATTTTCAGTTATTCTTCTCTACAGAAAATCAAAGAGTATTTCATTAAACTGTACATTACCCAATCTGTTAATTTATACATTCTTTATACAATAATCTATACATTACTCAGTCTGTTAATTTCCATTGATATTTCCGCAAAGAAAACAAGCTTTCCGTAAAACCCTCGATTCCCATTCCAGCGATACCTCTCCTCGAATACGTTTTCAATTATACTTCTCCGTAGAAAATGAAAGAGTTCCGTGAAAATCCACGCATTTCGTTCGGAAATACCGTACTCCCCCCGAATTCGTTTCCAATTATTTCTCTCTACGTAGAGTAACAAAAATTTCGCCGAAGCCACGATTTTGACTCGAAAATATCCGATTCCCATCTCGAAACGCGGCGAGTCGCTGTTAATGGTCGAGCCTGTCCGAATTAAACGACCGCCACCTGTTTCTGATTTTCCACGCGTTCGTCATACGCTCTGTATTCGAGCGTGCGTCTCGTTCCCGCTCGAATCGTGCGTCGTAAAAGGATTTTACGATCTCCCGAATGGCTGGTTCGTTTCCCAGCCGGGTGCGTCTCGCGCACTTTTCACAGGATTATTCAACGGATTCGACGGATGAGGCTTCATCTTGAAAACGTCTCGCCGGAGCGTAGGTATTCTATAATTGGTCCGCGCGACTATGCGAGACACGTCGCGTTCCAGTTTCGTGCACGCTCGTTTCGTTCAGCTCTCTTAGCGACGAATCTTCAAACGGTCGGTGGCTGTCGGGGCGGTGTCGTTGCGAGTTTGACGATGTTCGCGAAAAAAGTAGGGGGGACGAAAAAAAAAAGAGGAAGAAAAAAAAAATAGAGATACACGGTACGCGTTCACGTGGCTGCGGTGTTCCGCTAGGAGAACCCGCGCGGAACCTTTGAAAACGGTCGATTTTTATGGGACGACGCGCACGAAGGAGCGCAAAGTGTGTGGACTGTGGTTCGCTGCGCATGTCGCGTGCAGTCCTCTACCCCCGTTTCAAAGCAATGTTTATGTCGGCTCTTTCGAGTGTTTACCTTAAATGGAACCAGAACTCTGTTTCTTATTTCGTCGTAGTTTTCCCCCTTGTGTTCTTTTCCCCCCAAAAACAATTTATTCTTATACTTTTGATTCGAAGCTGTGTCGATCAATTTTCCATTTGGTTAAGAAACTTGTCCTCGAAAGAATTTCGTTCGTATTTTTTTCCGTCAAAATAACGAATTATTCTTATAATTATGATTCCTACCATTCGAAGCTGCGTCGATCAATATTCGATTTGTTTAAGAAACTCGTCCTCGAAAGAATTTTCTTCGTATTTTTTTCCCTTGTGTTCTTTTTTCCCTAAACAACGAATTGTTCTTTTACTTTTGATTCTTATCATCTGAAGCTGCGTCGATTAATTTTCGATTTGTTTAAGAAACTCGTCTTCGAAAGAATTTTCTTCGTATTTTTTCCCCTTGTGTTCTTTCCCCCCAAAAATAACGAATTATTCTTATAATTTTGAATCCTACTATTCGAAGCTACGTCGATCAATTTTCGATGTGATTAAGAAATTCGTCCTCGAAAGAATTTTCTTCGTATCTTTTTCCCTTGTGTTCTTTTTCCCCAAAATAACGAATTATTTTTACAATTTTGAATCCTACCATTCGAAGCTACGTCGATCAATTTTCCATTTGTTTAAGAAACTCGTCCTCGATGGAATTTCATTCGTATTTTTTTCCCTTGTGTTCTTTTTCCCCAAAATAACGAATTATTTTTACAATTTTGAATCCTACCATTCGAAGCTATGCCGATCAACTTTCCATTTGTTTAAGAAACTCGTCCTCGATGGAATTTCGTTCGTATTGTTTTTTCTCGGTTCAAAGTGACTTAAGATCACTTTCGTTCGCGTAAATTTTCATCGAGGCGTTTCTTTGTACGCTCGATGAAAATTTCATGGATGTGTACAGTGTGTCCCAATCGTCACCGGTCGATTTGAATTTCGCGCTATTTTTCAAACGTCGAACCGATTAATTTGAAAGTTGAAATGTGTCGTCTAAATAGATGAGAAATTAATCGTGGAAAAGTACACGAATGGATCGTCGCTCAAAATTGCGAAGTTCCATCTTCTCCGAATCGGAGAAGCCGAGAAGCACACTCTCAGAAATAAAAAGAAATTTTTTTCTCGGACGAAAGGTGTACTTCTCGATAAAAGTCGCGACCTCGGGCGCGCTCGACGACTTTTAACGAGTGCTACGGCGTATAGAAAGATGGGAAATTAATCGTGGAAAAGTACACGGTGAAAGAACGCGTGCAAGTTATTCAGACATTCCATTACAAACTCCCAAGATTCTACTTTCAAATAAAAGAAAAAATATCAAGATTACTTAATCCGTTCGAGTTTCGTTCAAAAAATAAATCAACCGGTGACGATTGGGACACCAGTGTAGTGTTCCCACATCAAACGCGTAATTTCTCGAAGAGGTGGTGTCAATTTGCTACAAAAATCATGCGATTTGACACACCTTTGGATCATTTTCTTCGTTCCGAAATTTATACATAATCAACCAAAGATTCTGTGCTCTATAAATTCCCGAAAGCATTCCTTGTTTCGGAAGATTCAAACCCAAACGGAAAATATTAATTTACAATCAGATCGGTTATGACACTTGGTATCGAGATTCGCGTAATTGCACTTGAAACGTCGAACAAGAATACTGTATCTGTATCACAGTTTAAACAATACGTTTTAGAACCGATCGAGGATCAACCCTATCAAAGATGGACAACGTTCCGCGAAGAAGAGACTTTTCACGGGGAACGAGCAAGAAATTTGTACGATTTCGTTCGCGGTATGAATTTCCTTCGAATTTCTTACTTTGTAGAGAATGAAATGAATTCACCGATGCGGAAGATCCGCGCTCGTTGATGAAAATACGCGTGGTTCCGCTCGTTCATTTTGACCACGAGCGAGAGTCACCGTTTCGAAGTTGAATTCGTTCGATGAATGCGTCGTCAAGTGTGATGCATCGACAGCTGACGTTTTGAGATTCTCCGTATTCGTGCGACTGGTTGCATTTAGCGAGAAAAGGGGTGAAGGGGCGCCTTGAGTGGGACAGAATTTAAATTCTTCCGGTAAAATGAGCTCGAAGGTAGCGCGAACTCTGTTGCAAGAGTTGTTGTTTTTTTCTCTCTTTTTTTTTGTTCGAGAAACTGCACGCGCAAAAACGTCTCTACGTTGGCGCGCTGCACCGTGATGCAATTGACGAGGTACCAGGTGCCTCGGTAGCCTCTTTCGAATTGACATTACCGATGAACTCGAACGTCCGCGATCGAAGACCTCCGCTTCCCGAAGCGTTTCAAACGGCGTGCAATTTTCTCCCGCGACGATACTCCCGATTCCCATTTACTCGCAAACGCATGATTATTTATGCCGTCGAGAAGGATAATAATTTACCATCGTCCACGGTTACAGGAAGAGACCTGTTATACGGACGAGTTACACGTTCTTGCGTAACAGGTTGTAATTTTCGGTGAAACTACGGAACTTTTCGTTCGGTGAATCCTTTATCGTAGTAACATTTTGTTAAAGAGTTTTTTTCACTACCTAAACACACTGTAGATGTGTCTGCGAACGATGTTCCACTCTAAATAATTATTTATACCATCGAGAAGGATAATAATTTCTCATCGTTATCGGTTAGAGGAAACCTGTTATACAGAAGACGTTACAAGTTATAATTTTCGGTGAAACTTCAGAATTTTTCATTCGATGAAACCTTTATCGTAGTAACATTTTGTTAAAGAGGTTTTTCCACTACCCAAACACACTGTAGATGTGTCTTAGAACGATATTCCAGTCTAAATAATTATTTATGCCATCGAGAAGGATAAGAATTTCCCATCGTCATCGGTTACAGGAAGTGACCTGTTATACGGACGAGTTACACGTTGTAACGTAACAAGTTGTAATTTTCGAAGAAATTTAAGAATTTTTCATTCGGTGAAACCTTTATAATAGTAATATTTTGTTAAAGCGTTTTTTCCACTACCCAAACACATTGTAAATGTGTCTTCGAATGATGTTCCAGTCTAAATAGTTATTTTTTATTTAATTAATTATTATTATTTTTTATAATTATTTTAAAATTAATAATTTCCCATAGTCGTCGGTTGGAGGATGAAACCTTTATTATGATGAAACTTTTATCATAGTAACATTTTGTTAAAGAGTTTTTTCCACTACCCAAACACACTGTAGATGTGAAACTCCAGAATTTTTCATTCGGTGAAACCTTTATCGTAATAACATTTTGTTAAAGAGTTTTTTTTCCACTACTCCGTATACGTATCTGCGAACGGTGTCCCAGTCTACGGATACAAGGCGTCGGTGCAATAAGCGGGCAAACTTTAAGAACGAATTCGTAAACTAATCTAAATTAATAATCTTCCGAAGTTTTGATCGTTGGATCGACGGTTTCCCCCGTGAACGTGCTCGTCGTTGAAGCAGATTACTTTTTCCTCCTCGTATTTTCAACGAAGGAAATACTAATAAAATATTCTTTTGGGAAAATATAGTAGTACGTGTCTCTTAAAATTACATTGCACAATGTCTGCGCCTGGTAATTTTCATTTATATTCAATTATTCTTTCGTAGGAAAAAGGATCATTACAGATTTGTAAAAACGTGTGAAAAATTTGCGAAAGTTTACACGAAATAATATTTGTGACAATTACCATTATCTATTGAGTTCTTTGGAAAGTTATTTCCTTTTTTTTTTTAATGATAATGAAACATAATTTTTTCAGAGTGTGTAAACATTCGATTAAATTATATATTCTCCAAATTGGAAAACGAAACACCCCAATTGGAAAACGAAACACCCAAATTGGAAAACGAAACACCCAAATTGGAAAACGAAACACCCCAATTGGAAAACGAAACACCCCAATTGGGTTTTCGAACAACCAAATGGTAAAGAAAGCGGTATCTTTTCGATATTTCGCAAAATCGTGAAACAACGAACGACAACTGTCTCTATTCACCCAACAATATTATTCGAATCTGTTTCGATTCTTACATATCTTTCCCTAATTACCGTCACGCATTCGCGAACCATTTTGTACAATCCACGAGTGGTGGAATCCAGTTACCCAGGTCTGAACGTTGTCCAAGTTCAACGACCTCTCTCCCCTTGTATAATTTGAGAACGGTTCGCGGCAATATTCCTCGAACGTATAATATTCCGTTTTTTTTCGTGCTCGCGTAAATATTTATACGTAAAATCGCGAAATCGGTAGGAATTCTCGTTGGGAATGGGACGCGTTGAAGGTTCGCGGCGTGTCGTCTCCTCTCGCTCGGTGACTCGGTCTCGTTTCCTTCTTCCTGTTTACAACGCGACGCGGTGCCGACCGTGTTGGCTTTTTGCCGACGAGCTTGTCACGTTACGTGGTTCTTTTTTTTTTCTTTTTTTTTCTCCCTCCTCCGTTGTGTTTCCGTCGCTGTCATTGACACAAACCTCGTTACTCAATCTCGGACTTCCAGGTTGAAACGTTCCACGGGAAAAAAACGGTTACTTGGCTGCAATTAATGTCGCTCGTTTAATTCCCTTTAATCGATCCGATTGAATTAAGCAGCGGCGAATAATTTACTCGATTACCGACTGTTCCTCTGTCCCGAGGAACGCGCGCACGATTCGCGTCTATGACCACCGGTACGAATAAGAAACCTGTTATAAAGACGAGTTACAAACTGTAACGTAACAAGTTGTAATTTTCGATGAAACTTTAGAACTTAGAACAGACCTAACCCAGACACACTGTAGATGTGTCTTCGAACGATGTTCCAGTCTAAATAATTATTTATGTCGTCGAGAAGGATAAGAATTTCCCATCGTCGTTAGTGGATGAAACCTTTATTACGATGAAACTTTTATCATAGTAATATTTTGTTAAAGAATTTTCTTTACTACCCAGACACACTGTAGATGTGTCTGCGAACGATGTTCCGGTCTAAATGATTATTTATGTCGTCGAGAAGGATAATAATTTCCCATCGTCGTCGGTTAGAGAAAACCTGTTATACAGATGACGTTACAAGTTATAATTTTCGGTGAAACTTCAACATTTTTCATTCGGTGAAACCTTTATCGTAGTAACATTTTGTTACAGAATTTTTTTCACTAGCTCGTAGACGTGTCTGCGAACGATGTTCCGGTCTGAATAATTATCAATACCGTCGAGAATGATAATATTGGGTTGTTCGGAAAGTGATTTCGTTTTCCAAAATGGAGAATGTATAATTTAATAAAATGTTTCTACACTCGAAAAAAATCGGGTTTCATTTTCACGAAAAAAAAAAATTAAACGACTATCCGAACGATCTAATAATTTCCTATTGTCAGTTACAAGCTGTAACGTAACAAATTGTAATTTTCGATGAAATTTTAGAACTTTTCATTCGGTGAAACTTTGATCGTAGTAATATTTTGTTAAAGAGTTTTTTCCACTAACCAAACACACTGTAGATGTGTCTTCGAACGATGTTCCAGTCTAAATAATTAATAATCACGGAACCTGTGACGTTCTGAGCGTTGCGAATTGTTGACGTTGTTGAATCGAGAAGGTGTGAACAGATGGTTGTAGGTAAAATTAGAAATAAAAATTCTCGCAAGGATTCGGAGTAAAATCGAATTTTCTCGTGAGGAATTCAAATAATACAAACCGACAAAATTAAATACAATGATCAAGAGATCGAATTGTTTGTCGAAGTATCGCTATGGAATTTTTATTCGCACTTTCTGTAAAATATAGCATTTAAAAAGAATACCCAAAAACTATATATTTCTTTTTTAGAAAAGTACCCAATTTTCATAAAATTTTAGAAAATTAATCTACTCTACGCAACTTGTTTAAAATTTTCATTTCTTTTTCTCAAAAAGATTCGTAAATTTACAGTTTTTTTTTCTTAGATTGCCCGAAGTGTTGTAAAATTATTTATTATTCCAAAGCATGGAAAATTTTCATAATACGCGTGGAACATTTACCGATTTGATAAATCTCGAGTGAAACAATACAATCTTATCCAGAGAATTTCAAATTAAATTCTCTACGTATAAAACCCGTACTGTTTGTTGATTGTTCATCGATAATTACCCACGAAGTATCGCTATGGAATTTTTATTCATACTTTCTGTAAAATATATGCCACGTAGAAGCATTTAAAAAGAATACCCAAAGACTATACATTTCTTTTTTAGAAAAGTACCCCATTTTCATAAAATTTTAAAAAATTAACCCACTTTACCCAACTTGCTTAAAATTTTCATTTCTTTTTCCCAAAAAGATTCGTAAATTTACAGTTTTTTTCTTAGATTGCCCGAAGTGTTGTAAAATTATTTATTATTCCAAAGCATGGAAAATTTTCATAATAGGCGTGGAACATTTACCGATTTGATAAATCTCGAGTGAAACAATACAATCTTATCCAGAGAATTTCAAATTAAATTCTCTATGTATAAAACCCTTGCTTGTTGATTGTTCATCGATAAGTACCCACGAAGCATTAATTATCCACGTATTCAGAAACGAAGTTTCACAAGATTTCAACAAGATCTGTTACACCGTTCGAGTCGACTTTATCACGTCGATAAATCTGGTACTCGTTCGAACAATTTTCCAAAGTGCGGTAAATTCGTTATTTAGATTCGTATTAAAACGTTCTAACTTGAACTTTTCATTAGAGAATCTTCGTTGAAAAGTACCAAGAGAACTTCGCCATTATCGAGTACTGTGAACTTCTCGAAGAACTTGTCACAGATTACACCGACCTCGAAAACAAAAAAAAACCTAACACGTTTTCGCGTCGCTTTTCATTTTACACACGAACGAAAAATTTGATAAAAAACATCGCTCGAGTGTCACCAAATGAAAGAAAATATAAATATTTTACCAGCAACGAGAGAAAAAGATACTGTATCTTCCCATTGAACGAAAAGGGGAGGATTGAGACGAGTAGTTCGATGTAAGAAAAACTAGCAACTAATTGTAAGGGAAACGACGAAATTACCAAGAGCGCGGTCCTGTTGAAGTTTCCGAGCAGTTTGCATCTTAATTAACTAATGACATTCGCGCATAGGGCAGTGGATGAAAGCACGGCTTAGTCCTGAACGCGGCCACGCTGCCAGATGCATTCAACTGGAAGTATCAATGTCGACTTTGAACTAATTTTCGCAACTTGGATTAGCCTGATGCTGCTGCAACGTGATTCGCGTATCTGTGCAGTGAATTAAACAGCGTTATTAATTCGTGATCGTTCGAAACGACACCGATTTCTCGATAAAATAACGTTTCGGTATAATTTTCCTCCAATTTCCGGATACGTTTTTTCTTCAAAAGGCTGCACTTTTTGCACATTTATCGTCGAACGATCGATTCTTCGTCGCGATTAATTTCCCGTCCGTCCAGATGACGTGCGTCAAGTTTCGAGTTAATCGGTTCTACGTTCGAAAACTAACTGGAAATTGAAATCGACCGGCGATGAACGAGACACTCTCGTACATCTATTCGGGTAACTCCGATAATTCGTAAATCCATACACGCGGCTTCGGCGAGAAAGCAACGCGTCGATTGGTACGCGAGATTGGTATTTGCGTCGCGATTCGTTTTCGAGTAATCGACGAGAAGGAAACTTGAAACGATTCGTTGCTTTCGACGAGCAACGAACGTGCATTCGATTCGTTGATTCATCGATTCGAGGTTGAGACATTTTTATCGGGAACCACCGTGGTGGTGGGTGTATAGCGGTGGTGGTGGTGGTGGTGGTTCTTCGCTGTTGAAATCCGTTTAGTTCGTGCAATTTCTGAAATTACACACTCGGAGCGTTCGCGATTCCACGGATTTACACGCGTCGCGGGCGTCGAACTGTTCCTACGGCGATACATCTCGAAACGGAACACCTGTATCGTATTTAGCGTAGGAGGCGCGAGCTTGTAACGAGGTACCGGTTATTTTCGTCGCGAGGATTCAATTTCGAGCAGCGAATTTCTTTTAAAATCTCGCCGACGGCGACGCACGCTTTTTACCGCTTATGCTTGGACGAGCAGTTTTCCAATCCGATAAAGCGTTTCGCGGAGGACGCATTTCCGACGTCGTTGAAATGTCGCCGGAGCGGAAAAGAATTTTCCGTACAGAAGGATCACGATTTTGTGCATCGCATTACGCGACCGGGTATTGTGGAATGCGCATTTCATGGGAATGTTTCGGAATTATTCGCGGAAACGCGTCTCCGGTTTGTCTCGGTAACGTCGACCAATTCTACCAGGAGCGTTTACCCGCCTCGAACTGGAACACCGTGGATAAAAAAGAACCTGACGTCCATGGGAAAATATTTCGACGATTTTCGAAGATGTTCGCGCGAATCTCGTACCGCGGTAAGGGGGCTTTTTACGTAATGAAAGTAACGCTTTCTGGGGGACAGTCGCGTGTGGAAAATTTTCAAGTCGTCTCTCGTGCTTTTCTTTTTTTTTTTCAATTTTTTTCTTTCAATTTTTTCTTTTTTTGTCACGCAACACGATGAACACTTCGCGCGAAACCAGTGAACGGAGATAGCTAGAACCTGGTAACGAGATTAGAAATAAGTCGTGCATTTATAAAAATTTTCAAGTCGTCTCTTGTGCTTTTCTTCTTTTTTTCTTTCAATTTTTTTTTCTTTCAATATTTTTCTTTCAATTTTTTTTCTTTTTTTTTGTCACGCAACACGGTGAACACTTCGCGCGAAACCAGTGAACGGAGATAGCTAGAACCTGGTAACGAGATTAGAAATAAGTCGTGCATTTATGAAAATTTTCAAGTCGTCTCTTGTGCTTTTCTTCTTTTTTTCTTTCAATTTTTTTCTTTCAAATTTTTTTTCTTTCAATTTTTTTTTTTTGTCATGCAACACGGTGAACACTTCGCGCGAAACCAGTGAACGGAGATAGCTAGAACCTGGTAACGAGATTAGAAATAAGTCGTGCATTTATGAAAATTTTCAAGTCGTCTCTTGTGCTTTTCTTCTTTTTTTCTTTCAATTTTTTTTCTTTCAAATTTTTTTTCTTTCAATTTTTTTTTTCAATTGCGCGAAACCAGTGAACGGAGATAGCTAGAACCTGGTAACGAGATTAAAAATAAGTCGTACATTTATGAAAATTTTCAAGTCGTCTTTTGTGCTTTTCTTCTTTTTTTCTTTCAATTTTTTTTCTTTCAAATTTTTTTTCTTTCAATTTTTTTTTTCAATTGCGCGAAACCAGTGAACGGAGATAGCTAGAACCTGGTAACGAGATTAGAAATAAGTCGTGCCTTTATGAAAATTTTCAAGTCGTCTTTTGTGCTTTTCTTCTTTTTTTCTTTCTTTTTTTTCGTCACGCAACACGGTGAACACTTCGCGCGAAACCAGTGAACAGAGGTAACTAGAACCTGGTAACGAGATTAGAAATAAATCGTGCATTTATGAAAATTTACTTTGTTGTTTTTCCGGTGCTGAATCGAATCAATAAGGGAACCTTGGACCAGAAACGAATAAATGTTTCACGGAAATTTTGTTATACGACGACACATCTTATTGAAAGTCTTTCGAACGACGAACGAGTTCAATGTAATTATCTAGTGTAAATGTAATCACGTTTGTGGAATAAAGTTAGGAATTGTGTAGAATTATCGTTTTACGAGTGAACTCGTATTAATGTAGGCTAATAAGACAAACTATCTATATAGATTAAATTTATTAATAGACTAAAATATTAGCCTCGAACAATCAAGTTTTATGCATTATGTTATTACCTACTTTGTATTATGTATAATGTGCGCGATAAGATTTCCATTATCGGAACCCTTACTTTGAATGCTATTATTCGATCATTTTTCTATCTGAGCTGAGCATGGTACAGTGTCGTTTATAATTCTGATCGTAATACGATTCGATCGTAGTACTATTAATAGTAGAAATAATACGAAATAATTCGTATCTGAAATTTAACAAGAACGTAATACTATAATAAAGAAAAAGTTTCAATCAATAGCATTGGATACGTCGCCATTGAGAACGATCGAAGCAATCGTGGTGTTTAAAAGTTTAAAAAACAAAGAGCGTGTAATTTTGTGGAATTGATTATGTTAAAAAGTGTACGGATTTCGGTAAATTTTAAACAACCGTGTTCTCTACAGGTATTTTTGTTTCATTTCTATTTTTTCTATAATATGCAATAACCAACGTAGGTAAAGCGAGTATTTTATTATACAAACTGTCGTCTATTTGTAAACTTAAAAGTCTTCGAATTAAATATAATTTAAATTACCATTCTCTGTGCGTTCGTACTTATTGTTCGTGATATTAACGGGAAATAATATGCTTGTTTGTTACAAAGAGCCATGTTACTCGGTTCTATTAAACAATTTTTAATTAAGACCATTTCGTGAGTGTAGAAAAACGAACGACCCTCGTATTTTGTAGAACAGAATTTCGTTTCTGTATTATTCCAAGAATAAGTCAACAATCTCGCATTTTCACCATTGAATTCTCGATTTGTCTCTATTTGTGTCTCTTTTTTACATCAAATTGTAGTATAGTAAAAATAGCCCTTTATCGTGGTGATACGTTTTAATTCAGGCTCTGTTCGACAATAAAATTACTTGAATCAAATAAATGAATAAAATAATCAAGTTACGGTGCAATTAAACGTTCAATGCTTCAATGATTATTTAGTATTTCAATTTCAATTCCGATGTGCTTTTCGTAAGGTTGGTTCGAGAACTAACGCGTTGTTCGTGATATCTAAACGTGGTCCGATGTACCGTGATGTCTAAATGTAGTCTGATGGATTTGTTAACGATGTTTACACGTATTCCCATGTGTTGTTCGTGATATCTGAACGTGGTCCGATGTATTGTGATGTCTAAATGTAGTCTGATGGATTTGGTATTATGGATTATTCGCGATGTTTAAATGTATTTCGATCTGTTCGATGTGGAACTGAGTTTTTCATAAAATATCAACGTTACCTTTCGTTAACTTTCTTTTTCTTACTGTCTCGAAATTCCAAGATAATCTTTCGTTGCACAAAAGACACTGTGATTGCAATTGGCGCACATGTGGTCTTCGATCGTCCAGAAGTCTCGAGTGTCTCTCAATTTTTCAGACAATGTTCCAACTGTTAGAAACAAGTGCTTCGACCTCGCTTGTTTAACAGCTGGAAGAACGAACAGTCGATCGTAAATTATATTTATAGTCGATCGGGTGCTTGCTTGTGCGACTAGTTTTTGTTCAACTCACAGACACTGAGATAATCATTTTTTTGCGAGTGGATGTTTTTTCAGGGATCACAAGGTTGTCTCTATTTGTTCAACAACGGGACTAACTTTCTTTTCTTCGGATTGGAAGATGTTTCAACGATTTCCACGACTCGTAATTGAAGATCGTTTAAAGATACATAGAAATAAAACAATTCTATCCACGAGAAAATTATTCTCATCGTACAACTTTTGGGTATACGGTTCTGTCGTATCTCGAAAAATAAGAGAATGATAATTTAAATTATATTCAATTCGAAGCTTTTTAAGTTTACAAATAGACGACAGTTTGAACAATAAAATACTCACTTTACCTACGTTGGTATTGTACGTTATAGGAAAAATAAAAATAAAACATAGAGATCAAAGATGTCGCATTACCGTGTAAATACAATTTAATAAACGTCGTCGACGTTTACCGATTCGTTCCTTCGAAACAAATTCACAGGATCCACTTTATCCCTGAAATTCGAAGTAAATTCAGCGTTAGTTACCGCGACCTGTTCGCCCACTTAATTTCCACACGGTTGTATTTAAAGTTATGTGTAACCGGTTCAAGCCGGTCGAACTTTTGAACTTGAATCCGTGGATAATTCCTACGAGGGCAATCCACCAATAGTTGGTTCGGATAGAAGTCGAGGTAGACATCTTCTCTGATAGCTCGCGTGTCCTGGATGAACGTACGTGTAACGTTACGTTCAACGAAAGATTATCTTGGAATTTCGAGACAGTAAGAAAAAGAAAGTTAACGTTTTCCTTCTCTTTCAAGAATTTTACCGAACACGTTGCACACTGTTAACGTTGATGTTTTATGAAAAACTTAGTTCCACATCGAACAGATCGAAATAAATTTAAACATCGCGAATAATCCATAATACCAAATCCATCAGACTACGTTTAGACATCACGTTACTGTGTAACGTTCGTTCGTACGATTTGGATCTTTATATTCTTCGTAACATAACCTCTTAATTTCCGGCCAGGTGACTGCTTTCACCTCGTATGCATTTGGAGAATTGCTTGTGTTTACGATACACGGTAAACTTCGTGGTACCCTTCCATCGTTGATGGAACGATCGCACAACGTGGAGAATCGATTTTACCGGTCAAACAGACAACTTATTATTATTATCGGTGTGGTTGTTTCTCTTTTCAAATTCTTAACGGTTCGATGTACAATAGATAAAGTCGTGCAGGGTAATAGTCGCTTTCGAGTAACAAGGTCCGTCAAATTGATCTAAAAGCGGGGTAGTCGACCATTTTGTCCACAATATTACAGATCTGAAGTTGTTCGTCAGTTTCATTTAGAAATATTTTGGAGAAACGATAGTATTCGGTAGTTTCCGCTTTTAAGAAACAAGATCGAGACCGTCTTTTTACTTGAAAGCGGGGTGAGTAGTTCAATTCTTCATCGGTTCGATTTAGAACTATTTTGGAAAGGGAACAATAGAGTTCATCGAACACAAATGCACACAAAATTGTGATCAAGTATTTACTAAGGTTTGCAAAAGTTTAATATTAATTAAGTGTATTATTAATATTTAATATTAAGTTTACCATTAATATTTATAAACATAATACAAAATAAGTATTTATATTTATAAATAAGTATAAATATAAGTATAAATATAATATTAATACTAAATGTATATTTACTAACATTAAATGTGTAAATAGTCGTTCAACAATATTGTACAATTCGCAGTGTATTTTCATTTCGTATACCGTCTAACATGGATGCACGTAGATTCGTTTGATCGACTGCATTAGGTTTACGGATGCAATAGTTTTACAAGCCCTCGGATACTAGAGTTATGGTTATTTTACAATCTCGTTGGGTTTGCTGACCCGAGATACAACGAACTCGCGAACCTTGCTCCACATACACCGATGTTCACGGTAAAAAAGAAACCGGAAACAAGGAGTCAATCGATCTCTGTCAATCTCGGTTAACGGTGGCCATTTTCGAACAATTCTGTCTTCGTCAATTTCACGACCGCTACTTTACACAAACGTTGTCTTCGACTCGCTGGAGGTCTTCGCTATCCAAACGTTGTGCAATTCGAACAGAGTGTTTCGTCAACTGTACGCAAACCGTATTTTCCCGGAGTGTTCCCTCCCCTAATACAATCTTGTAATTAATTACCATTCTATGTTAGATACACGCGTAACGTTCACTTCCTTCTGCAGCGATGTCCTGTAATACTTGGTCGAACGTTCAGAAACTCGACTCTCGTTTCTCTTGCATGAAATCGAAAGAAACGAATGAACTAGAATCAGCAGCAAATAATACAGACGGGGGCATCGGAACTTGCAATTTTGCACAGAATACCGGGGTACGAGGGCTATGGTAAAGTTGACGTAATAGAGTGCTTTCAGTCCGATGAAAACGATAATGATCGGGTGCACTCGTTCGATGATAATATTGTTCGAAGACGTAAAGTGAATACGTAGACGTATTTTCTCATTTCGAAACATTTGTAACTCTGGAGAAAGAGCCTAGGTGGTTCGAAGCATCCGAGTATTGCAATACCAACACGGTAAAATTTATACAAATTTATGGAATTTAGCGACCGAATACACACTTGATATTTAAGTTTTTACGCAAATATTTCCTTTGTTCTATCTTGTCCAAAATAATTTTGCCAAGAAATCTTACCGTTCTATTGTTAGAAGATTCGTTTATCCCAACATTAAAGTTGGAAATTTTATAAATTTTTTAGGATATACTTTCTTCCTTTATAAATTTGGAAGAAGGATCTTATAAATTTTTATTGTAATATTTGTATTCAACGTTAAGACAATAAGTTCCTATAAATACAGTGATGAAGGGAAATGGGAGATTATTTGGAAGTTCGTTGTTTATTTCAAATATAAAATACAAATTGATGACATTGTAAAATACAAATTGGTGACTTTGTAAAATACAAATTGGTGATATTGTAAAATACAAATTGGTAACATTGTAAGATACAAATTGGTGACATTGTAAAATACAAATTGGTGACATTGTAAAATACAAATTGGTGACATTGTAAAATACAAATTGGTAACATTGTAAGATACAAATTGGTGACATTGTAAAATACAAATTGGTGACATTGTAAGATACAAAAGTGGTGACATTGTGAAATACAAATTGGTGACATTGTAAAATACAAATTGGTGACATTGTAGAATACAAATTGGTGACATTGTAAAATCCAAATTGGGGATATTGTAAAATACAAATTGGTGACATTGTAAAATACAAAAGTGGTGACATTGTAAAATACAAATTGGTGACATTAAAAACTACAAATTGGTGACATTGTAAAATACAAATTGGTGACATTAAAAACTACAAATTGGTGACATTGTAAAATACAAATTGGTGACATTGTAAAATACAAAAGTAGTGACATTGTAAAATACAAATTGGTAACATTGTAAAATACAAATTGGTGACATTGTAAAATCCAAATTGGTGACATTGTAAAATACAAATTGGTGACATTGTACAATACAAATTGGTGACATTGTAAAATACAAAAGTGGTGACATTGTAAAATCCAAATTGGTGACATTGTAAACTACAAAAGTGGCGACAGGTTCTCGTAAATAGAATAATAGAGGAAAATGGGACTAATTTGAGATTTGATTAAGTAAATCTGAAACTTTCGCAAGGTCTATGAACTGTTTCGTATTTCCTGCTATTTTTCCACGGAGGTGCGACGTGTTTCTTACTAAATCTTGGAGAAACTGTACGTACCGGTCGGGAAGGTCCAGAGTGGTTAGTCTGAAAGAAGTATCGCGACAAGCTGGACAGGTAACAAGCGAGACAGGATCTGAATTAACTCTTAAAGTTCTCAGCTGGCTCTCACCTACCCCAGTCACGCAAGATTAAGTTCTTGCGACCGATGCGAGCATAGAGAATAGCTGCGAAAGCTGATTGGTCAAAGACATTGGTGCGATGACAGGGCAAATGAGAATATGGCAGTCTGCGTGGAAAGTGATCAAGAGAAAAGGCACTGATTATTTATTAAGGGTTGTTTACCACTCTGACGAGTGAAAAAAAATTTTTCTTATTATTTTCTTAAACTTTGAAGCGCACAGAGTGTTACTTCGAAAAGATATTTCGAAATTCAAACGTTCAGCGAAGTTGCAGCGATAAATATACTCGTTTCATGTTTTTCTCAGGTAATAGAGTATTGTACAATCTAACGCACGATTTTATTAATGTAATAATTATTTAATTTTTCGTAAACGTTTAAAGTCGTTTTCTTTGGATAAAAATGATCGTTTCTTCTTCAAACTTCGACCATTTCTATATTTATTGAAAATTTTTGAAAAATTGTACCCTATGTTTTAAATAAGTCTCTAGTTTACGAATCGAGAATATTTTTTTATTTCAAACCTTCCAGTTCTTGGCAACTGTGGTGGTTCCAGGAATAGAGAATAATTTTGTCATTTTGTACGAGTTTTAATTTTATTTTTTATAAAACGAAACTGAAAATTGCATTTGTATTCTCGGAGAAAGACTAGATTTTTTATTTAGTGACTACTTGGGAAAAGAATTCGCAAAATTTACCCATTTTTTCACGTTTCGGAGTGGTCTGTCCCGTTAATCGGATTAGTGCCACTAGGAGTTGAAAGCTGACATTTTGACATGACAGCAAATAGCAGTTTTGTAGCCTAGAACCGTTGTACACATTAATCGGTACGATACGATATGTTTTTTTTATGCTCGAAACATATGTATAAATACGAACGTTGCGAAAGCTGCGATATCTACTTGTTTTTAAAATATCACGCCGAGAGTTTTCTCCAGAAAGTTTACGATAACATTTTCATTTCATATATTTGCAGAGTAAATATCGGCGTGGATTGTGAGAATGAAAAAATACGTATCGTGTATAAATACGATAAAAAATACGTTCGTGTATTAACATTGTAGAATAATTCGAACGTAAAAGTTGCGAGCATTGGTTCTTCCTGTATTTAAATTTTTCTAGAACATTCAAATACATTAAAATACCTGTTTCATCGTGACGATAGATGTTGATTTTCAATTACGTAAATTTATCAAGAATGTTCAACGTGAATCGTAACGTCAAAGTAATCTATTAAATAATTTTGTCCGATTTGCTTCGAAAACCAATAAAAAATATTTTTCTAATTCCTTGTTCTACTAATATCGCGACAATGCAAGTTAATTCATCATTGGATAGTTTTAGTTGATTTACGTGTCACATTTTCCTCGAGAAAATCCACGCGAAAAATTACAACGTCCAGAAAGAGTAAGAAATTGTTATATTGTTCCAATTGGTCTATACGGCTGTCGTTGTTACAACATTTACCTATTTGTCGTTTCGCTTCGGAGAATTTTCTCAAACAGCAACGATACACGTTTCAGCTGAATAAATACTTGAAGAGGTATCAGCGAACGAGCTGAAAATGAAATTCTATGGTCGACCAATAAAAAATCGTGACAAAAGTTCCGTGTACCTTATTTTACCTTCACGGTAGTTTCTGTAAGATGTCGAGTAGACGGGTTTCATCGTTCGAAAAACTCGAGAAAAGTCAGTCTCGAAGAAGTCTTGTAACAAGTTCGACAGATACCAAGTGAGATATCCGGACTAAACCCCGAACTTGTTAGTCGAAGTTTCACCGTATAATTTTCACCGGTCGTGGAAGTTTAATTTAGCGTGAGACGCGTAGGTCACAGTGACCTACATCCTACTTGCAAAAATCACCGTAACGGGAACGATAAGTTGAATTCGATTATTCTTACGTACGTTGGTCGCACAAGGGACCGTTTACCCTCTAACCCAGTCGAATGCAACGACTGCTAATTACCAAGTCATTAGAATCCTATTATACGTACTGGTAATTGTGTTCATAATTATATTACCGAGCGTTTCGTCTACGGTTAGCCGGTCGTACGTTTCAGCTATACTTTGGACGCTGTTTAACAATTTACCGCACAATTCACAAAGCTCGACCAATTATCGAACACACCGAATGCTCGATTTACACATTTTGCACGCCACTTACTTAAATTGCCCGACTTTGGTTTGAAGCGTGCGAAAAATTACGAAAATATTTCGCGTCGATCGACAGAGCTTCGGTTCGACTGTGTTTTGAAATACGATGGTAATTAACGTTGATTAAATATGTGTGACGAATCGAGAAGAAATAAAAAATAAGATTTGAAAGAAGGTCATTGAAGTCTTTGATAAACGAATTAGAAAAAGAAACCAGGAGCGAGGAAGTTAGCAACTGAAAACGATACAAATGACTTTCAACTCGAAAGGAAGAGAGCATTCTGTTTCCACGAACTTAAAGTTGTAATTTCGTAAAATTTATGTTCACACGTTTTTGCAAAGTATTTTACGTTTCTTAAAATTTCAAGTTCCTTTAGATCGATTTCTTGAAATTGTTCTACCAATAGTGGATTGTTCTATTTCTTCGGTTCGATTGAAAAATACGATCAATTAAAAAAAAAAAAGGATAAACAAGTAAAAAACCGTGTTTTTTATATTTCGTTGGGAAATATGAAATTTTTCTAGGATTTTTGGACAAGTTTAATTTCCGTTTCTTGACATTTACAGAGTATTATTCGTTCGTAACCGTTTGAAAATAGAATCGAATTTTTTAGGTAATAGTTTTTCCATTTTTTCTGAACAAATAACATCGATTCGTAGCCAGTTATATTCTTCATTGACGAAGATAAAAAATCATAGATAGAAAGATTGAAAACTGAAAATTTTCGTCGGTAAAACTCGTAATAATTTCCCGGTACTAGAATCGAAAATTTTTGCGAACCAGCAACACCCGTCCATGTTGGTACGATACTGCAGCTGCTGTAATTAAAAAGCAACATTGTTGTTTGGACAACGACACTGGTCGTATTATATAGCGCGACGCGTTTAAAACAGATCCCTGAAACAATTCGTTTACTCACAGCGATAGAGAGAAATCTTGCCCGGTTCCAAAGAACATTTCTACCGTCAAAGATCGCGATTTTTCTTAACACGTTTGAATAATTTCTACGCGTTCTTTCATCTTGTACTTTTCCACAATTAATTCCCCATCTGTCTAAATAACGCACGTGGAATTTCAGGCGAATCGGTTGAATATTTGCAAAATAGCGGGAAATTCAAACCGACCGGTGACGATCGGGACACCCTATACACCTAGGACAATCGAAACACGTTTAGATCGATTCTCGTGGGTCGATCGATTGTATCGAATACTTTCTAGATATGGGGTGTCCCGATCGTCACCGGTCGATTTACTTTTTGAATAAAACTCAAACACTTTAAGTAATTTCGATATTTCTTTTTTTATCTAAAAGTAGAAACTTGGGAGTTAATAACGGAATAAGATATCTTCCAAATGGCCGCCTCGGTTTTTTTACAAACAACAGATCTTTTTCCAAAATTTCTGGACTGCAAAAGTTAGCGTTAAAGATCGCAATTTTTTGTAATGCGCCTGAATAATTTTCACGCGTTCTTTCACCGTGTACTTTTCCACGATTAATTTCCCATCTGTCTACATGACACTTGTCAAGTTTCAGGTTAATCGGTTGAACATTTGAAAAATAGCGGGAAATTCAAACCGACCGGTGACGATCGGGACACCCTACATACCTAGGACAATCGAAACACGTTTAGATCGATTCTCGTGCGTCAATAGATTGTATCGAATACCTTTTAAATATAGAGTGTCCCGATCGTCACCGGTCGATTTACTTTTTGAATAAACCTCAAACACTTTAAGTAATTTCGATATTTCTTTTTTTGTCTAAAAGTAGAAACTTGGGAGTTAATAACAAAATTCACGCATTACTTCATCGTGTACCTTTCCCCGATTAACTTCCCATCTCTCTAAACAACACACGTCGAGTTTCAGGTTAATCATTCGAACATTTGAAAAATAGCGGGAAATTCAAATCGACCGGTAACGATACTTGTTCATTTCCTACCCCAATTAAACGCATTTCTATTCCCCGTAAGAACATGCTAAAAACCGCCAGATAGCTCAACATACGTCGAAACATACGTTTACCTATTGGATTGAAACATTGTCGAAGGAAGATTCTTTTCTCGAATCGATCAACGTCGCGAAACGTTTCTCCGGCACGCGCAACTTCGATCGGAGTAGTCGATCCCTGTACGGGCTCAGCCAACAATTCCTCCACATTCATCAAAGCCTTATCCCATTCAAGTCGCGAGTATTCGCGCTCCAAGCCTTCGAAATTTCCCTTCCCACACGGACGGTCTTGCTTCGCTTATGAAACAAGCGTCTCGTTTCCCGGAGCAAATAGCTGTGGTAGACGAGGTTCGTGTGGCCAGGAAACCGCTACGAGGCAACGCCAGCAACACACGCCTAAACTAACCAACCTAGAAACTAACCGAGCTACGGTAAGCCTTGGCCGGGACTATCGCTGGACAGTCAACAGAGACAGGGTATCTGGCGGCCGGGTACGATCGGCGTTCCAATTCGCTCGTGTTCTTCTCGTCGTTCTTTTTCACTCGCGCCTCTCTTTGTCTCGTTCCCGCGTGCACGCGACCACTCTAATTCCAAAGGTTGTAACACGCATCGTTGAACAGAGACAAGCGAAATTTCTATCCGTATCGAAGCCTCGAACAAAAGGTAAAACCACCTTTTTGTTCGTTGCTCGTTCAATGGAAATTAGAACGAAATCAGTACGAAATATTTCAACCAACAGAATTTATACCTCGAATCGGTTAACGAACGAGTGATAGGACGATCGGGTTCAAGCGCGGACCGATTTTTGATTTTTACGGGGAAAATTTTTTGTACGCTTTCGAGAACAAACTTTCGTAATCGGATTGTTATCATAGTAAGTTTCCTCGCGCGGAGTTTTCCAAAGCGAGGGGCCGCGATCCCCGTGAGATTGGTTTACAGTCCAGGGGGAAATTTGCAATATGGATAACGTAGGTAACTAAGCTTCTCTTTCTATTGACACATCGATCGTGGAAATTCAACAACCGGAGGATTGTACATTTGATTCATTTTTTGATCGTTCGTTTCTTTATTTTTTTTTTTTTTTTTTTTTTAAAGAAAGAATAGAATACGTCGTTCCGTGTGTTGCGTTTATTATTCTTGCCTGTCGTAACACTCTGGGATAAATAATAAATACGCGACACGTGTATGACATATTGTATGAATGTGTAAAGTATCTTTTGCAATTTTAAAAACGAGGAACGTTGCGCTGATCGTATGAAAGGTCGAGAAAGGACAAGAAGAGAAAGAAAAGCTGGGAAAGATAATAAACGGTGAAATTTCTAGCGTAAAGTACAAATTTATAAATCAACAAATGTAAAAGTACTGCAATGTCCAAGTATTGAATATGCAACCGTGTTACGAGTAACCGTGTTACGCAATAATGTAGTATCGAAATTTTCTGCTCCGACTCGAGCCGGCTTGGAAACCCGGCTTAGTGTAATGTGTCTTTTGTCCTGTCCGGTGGAAATGTAGAGTGTTTGGAAAGACTAGCAATCGAGATGGCGTCGGACCGGGAAACTGTGGGTGAACGTGATTAGATGCACGGAGTGAGAAAGGTTCACGATCGGAATGAAAGGATGAATGAACGCGCGCAAGAGCATAGGATGCGGAAGCAGCGTGTTTGAGAGCGATAGGGCAGTTGGAGTTGTTGCAAAGAGGCGTGTAGAGGAAACGGAGCAGTCGTAAGGAAGACGTAGTTGTTGGAAAGAGGCGTGTAGAGAAAACGGAGCAGTCGTAAAGAAGACGTAGTTGTTGCAAAGAGGCGTGTAGAGAAAACGGAGCAGTTGTAAAGAAGACGCAGTTGTTGCAAAGATACGTGTAGAGAAAACGGAGTAGTTGTAAAGAAGACGCAGTTGTTGCAAAGATACGTGTAGAGAAAACGGAGCAGTTGTAAGAAAGACACAGTTGTTGCAAAGACGCGTGTAGAGAAAACGGAGCAGGTGTAAAAAAGACTCAGTTGTTGCAAAGACAGGTGTAGAGAAAACGAAGCAGTTGTGAAGAAGACACAGTTGTTGCAAAGACGCAGTTGTAAAGAAGGCGCAGTTATTGCAAAGACGCTGCTGTTGCAAAGACGTTGCTATTGCAAATATGCAGTTGTTGCAAATATGCAGTTGTTGCAAAGACGCAGTTGTTGCAATGACGCGTGTAGAGAAAACGGAGCAGTTGTAAAGAAGACGCAGTTGTTGCAAAGACAGGTGTGGAGAAAACGGAGTAGTTGTGAAGAAGACGCAGTTGTTGCAAAGACGCAGTTATAAAGAAGACGTAATTGTTGCAAAGACGCTGCTGTTGCAAATATACAGTTGTTGCAAAGACGCTGTTGTTTCAAAGACGCAGTTCTTTCAAAGACGCGTGTAGAGAAGACGGAGCAGTTGTAAAGAAGACGCAGTTGTTGCAAAGACAGGTGTAGAGAAAACGGAGCAGTTGTAAAGGAGACGCAGTTGTTGCAAAGACAGGTGTGGGGAAAACGGAGCAGTTGTAAAGAAGACACAGTTGTAAAGAAGACGTAGTAGTTGCAAAGACGCTGCTGTTGGAAATATGCAGTTGTTGCAAAGGCGCAGTTGTTGCAAAGGCGCAGTTGTTGCAAAGACGCGTGTAGAGAAGACGGAGCAATTGTGAAGAAGACACAGTTGTTGCGAAGACGCTGTTGTAAAGAAGACGTAGTTGTTGCAAAGACAGGTGTAGAGAAAATGGAGCAGTTGTAAAGGAGACGCAGTTGTTGCAAAGACAGGTGTAGAGAAATCGGAGCAGTTGTAAAAAAGACACAGTTGTTGCAAAGACGCAGTTGTTGCAAAGACAGGTGTAGAGGAAACGGAGCAATTGTACAGAAGACACAGTTGTTGCGAAGACGCTGTTAATGCAAAGATTCAGTTGTTGCAAAGAAGTCACAGTTGTTGCAAATAAGTCACAGTTGTTGCAAACAAGTCACAGTTGTTGCAAAGAAGTCACAGTTGTTGCAAACAAGTCACAGTTGTTGCAAAGAAGTCACAGTTGTTGCAAACAAGTCACAGTTGTTGCAAAGACGTGTGTCGAAGGCACCAAGACGCTCGGCTTACACAGTTTCGTCCGAAAATACTTCGTCTACGTAATTAATCCAGTAAACAAGTCTATTTCTGGTACGCAAAGGAAAACCAATTTCAGCACCAGGTTCTAACGGAACTATCACCACGATAAAAAAAATGCAAAATTCAAAATTCCCGCGAAATATCTCTGCTTTGTGAAACTTGTTCGCGCGCATTCGGATTCGTGTCGCGCGAGTATTCGTTATCGAGAGTCTCGATCGTTCGAGACCGTTGGCAGTTCGTGAATGGACGAGGATCGTAAGCGGAGGGTCCGAAACGGCACGTCGAAACCCTCGAATGGCAAAACGCCAACGCAAACAGCCGGTGCGGCGTGGCTCTTAATTAGCGAATCAATACCGAAGAATGTCCATTACGTTCCCGCGTATTTAGCCGCGTGCCGGGTGTCGGGTCGCGATGCACCCCGCATAGAGAAACAGGAGCCGCGGATCCTGGATTTATCGACACGTGAACAGCTATCCGGTAAAGGACGTCGAAGGAAGGCGCCGTGAACGCGTCCATTGATTTGTTTTCAAATACGAAGCGCGAGCGTGTTCTATAAGCGTCGATAAGAAAAAAAAAAAGAAAAATACGCGACGGGAAGGTCGACTATAAACGCTGCGACGTTACGAGCAAATATCGACGTAACATAGCACAGGTAACAACGTATATTGTGTATCACGGAACACGAAACGTCCACCGTGTGCACGTTGCAAAATTCTCCTAAGAGATGAATTCTCCTACACGGACACGTCCACGCGTATTTCATTCGGAACACTTGCGTCTGGCGAACGACTCTCGAACCGACTCTCGTTCGACTCTCGTTCGACTCTCGTTCGACTCTCGAACCGTGGATCTCTCGTAAATCTCGATTTTTTCCCCCGCGGTTGCATCGATCGAGAGGATTCGAGACGTCCCAGGAGAAACGAAGCAATTTTTACCCAACAGGTAACGTCACGACGATACGTCGAGTCGAGGTTGTTCCACGATTCGGGTAAGGCCTTTTCGCTTTGTTCGCGGTGGGCTGTTCGCTCGAGTATATTTCGAGCATCGATGTCTCCTTTCGTTTCTGTCTACGCATAGAGCGATGGTCGAAGATGGCCGATCGCGCGGCCATAAGGGTGGTTCGCGCTTGCTCGTTCGTTCGCGCCGCGTTACGAGGCGTGGGAGTATCGAGCGCGGTAAACCGATCCCGCCCGAAGTCCACAAGCCGGTTCTTCTCGTGGAAGTTCGCCTCGCTTCGCCTTAAACGAGACCCTCGAGTCGCGCGTACACCGGAGAAACCACCTGAGCTCTTAACCGGGAACGAGCACCGCCCCCACTCCTTCCTACTCCGTTCTCTTTCTCCTGGGAATCGCGAAAGGTGGCCCTTGGAAAGCGATACGCGGCTCGGTTAACCCCTTAGTGCTCGGTTTTATGGTCGCGACGTTGTAAATGCATTAAGAGCAGCCACCGATACGCCCACGGTATCGCCGCGGGGAAATTACTCGGGAGACGGACATTTTTCGGTGACCCGATAATGGACAACGTAATCGCCCACCTTGGAACTTTTAACCCGTTTGCATCATCGGTCTGTTTAGGCTGCCGCGTTCAAACATCAGCGACGTTCAACTGATGACCAATCCGTATCACCGCGAGCGGTTCATCGTATGTGCAGTAACGAGTATCGAAATTATTTATGGAGTTTATTAACGATATACCGTTTAAAACGATCAATACACAATATTGTATAGCAAAATATTTTTTTATAGCCTTTTTTGTGCGCCGCGCGGATTTTTGCGTGCCGCAACACTCGTTGTGGCAGTTTGAAAGGTTTTCACAAAGAGTCAAACTTATTTAGAATACACCGATGTATATTAAACCAATGGAACCGAAAAGTTCTCAGAAATGGTTAAACGTACCAGTTGCAACTGGTAAAATGGTAGTCGTAGGGTCGAGGATTATTCCGCGCTCGGTGATAGTGGACAGTCGTAGGTTCGCGTATTATTCCGCGGTTGGTGATAGTCGACAGTCGTTGTAGCGCGTTGGACGACGGGAGGTGTTGAATTGGAGCGTCTCGTCGTCCGCACTTCTCGACAGCTTTTTAGGGGTGTCGAGATCGCCGGAAATTTCAAGAACGAAGTCTCATCGTGGTAATTAACAGTGTTGTATTTAGCGTAGAGTTGGCAAAAGTTGTTAGGTTGTATATTTTGTGTGAACTGGCCACCGAACTCTAGCCACCGGACTCTGGTTTGTTGAAGTTTGTTTGTCGAACTCTTGTAACTAGCGTTGAGCTCTTGTGTTTTGTGTAACTGTCGAACTTGTATGTTTCTTGTAGCGTTTAACTGATGTCGAAATTGTTTAGTCGAGTGAACTGTGTCTTGGCAGAAGTTGTTTGACCGTGTTAACTGTACGTTGCACAGTGTCAGACTTGTTGGTAGAATTGTGTCTGAATGTTTACCCTGTTGCACTGTGTTACACTCTGTTTTGAGTGTTGCACTCTGTTGCACTGTTGCACTGCTGCACAGTTTGCTGAGTGTTGCACTCTGTTGCACTGTTGCACTGCTGCACAGTTTGCTGAGTGTTGCACTCTGTTGCACTGTTGCACTGCTGCACAGTTTGTTGAGTGTTGCACTCTGTTGCACTGTTGCACTGCTGCACAGTTTGTTGAGTGTTGCACTCTGTTGCACTGCTGCACAGTTTGCTGAGTGTTGCACTTTGTTGCACTGTTGCACTGCTGCACAGTTTGCTGAGTGTTGTACTCTGTTGCACTGTTGCACTGCTGCACAGTTTGTTGAATGTTGCACTCCTGCCCTGTTGCACTGTTGCACAGTTTTACTGTTTTACTGTTTTACTGTTTTACTGTTTTATTGTTTACTCCGCATGTCAACCCTGCGTTTTTATGCGTTCGGCTTGAAATCCGATTGACTGAGGTATTTGGGAGGTTGACAACTATTTCGGAGGAAAGGGAAGCCTAGAGTGGGACTATTAGTTGCAAACCGAGTTCCTGGAAGTTCCTGGAAGTGAAAAATTGCTAAAAACCATAAAGAGGCGAAAGTCGCCTTAATGATCTCGCAGCTGCTTAGTAGATCTCCAAGAACTCAGGTAGGGTTGTTAGTTTGCGCAACAGTCGCCACTCGCGGATTATTCCGCACTCGATGATAGTGTACAGTCGCGACTCGTGGATTATTCCGCGTTTTGATGCAAATGGTTTAAACACCGATGGAGAACCGATGCTCCCCGCCGATTTCAAATACGCTTTTGTTTGTCGCGTTTCCATCATCCTTCAGATCCGATCCTATTGCGTCGCCACGAACGAGGAATTCGGAGCGACTTTTTCTTTTAACATCGGTGACGACCGCGAGCATGGTTCCCACCGTACCGGGAAGATACGAGACGCTTTAGCATTCGCGTCGCACCGATGGAATACCAAAACCCATCGCGATAAACATCAACGGGTGTTGAGCCGAGTTTGCGACCACGGGAGATAAACGAAAACATTTCTTCGACGAAACGATGGGCAGGACTCGTTCGAGGTACGAGTCGGGCCAGTGAGTGTCGATTATTATGGATGATTTTAGAACGTGGTTTGTGTTTGTATATATCCTGGGGAAAGTGTCATTTCTTTTTATCGATACTAAATTATATTTACAGCTTCGTTGAGCTGCTAATTTGGTGAATTGAAGATACGACTTGCGTGTGGTAAACGCTTCGTAGCGTTGGTGTTAATATTATATGCGGTGTTTCTTCTAATGGGGGAATGTTGGGAGTATTATTGTTATTTTGTGAACTTTGAAGTGTAATATTGTAAATTGTGATAACTGCTCGATCGAGGTAGTGCTGTGATAGGAGTGGAATTATCGAAAGAGAAATCGGTTGAGATTGATACGGAACTCGTTGAACAATTTTTTTTAAAATATTAGATTACGATCGAACGTGGATTATCGTTGTGAAAAATTTGAAATTGATCTTGGAATCTTCTCGACAGCTTCGCGTGATAGAAGCTGATTGGGACTGAGAGTGATCCTCAATGAAATATAATACTTGGATTTTGTGCAACTTTGTTCGGTAGCGTCTATATTTTTGAAAATATCGAGTCGTTGGGAAACCGATTCGAAGAACTCGACGGTGAATAATCAGTAAGTTAATTTTTCAAGGAGAAATTGTTTTTAATAAAAGGTTCGCGGTATCGAGACGTGACTGGTTTCTTTTCATCCGTTTCATCGAAGTAAGAAGCTCACCCGCGACTTTGCGAACGAAGCACTCAACGTTTCATTCGGGAATTTAAAACCGTATCGAACGGAGATCGGAAAGAGGTATCGAGCCATCGAACGTTAATAGCGAGAATATCGGTAAAATGATATTAATTTTGTTGTACTTGCTTCGATAGTAAATATAGTAATATTTTTGTACTTGTTTTGTCAGTATATACTAATATTTTTATATTTGTTTCGGCAGTAAGTATACTAATATTTTTTTACTTGCTTTGGGAGGGAGTATATATACTAATATTTTTGTACTTACTTCGACAGTAAGTATACTAATATTTTTACACTTGTTTCGGCAGTAAATATACTAATATTTTTGTACTTATTTCGACAGTAAATATACTAATATTTTTGTACTTGCTTCGACAGTAAATATACTAATATTTTTGTACTTAGGTCGACAGTAAATGTACTAATATTTTTGTATTTGCTTTAGTAATACTTATACTAATATTTTTGTACTTATTTCGACAGTAAACATACTAATATTTTTGTACTTCGACAGTAAATATACTAATATTTTTGTATTTGCTTCGACAGTAAATATACTAATATTTTTGTATTTGCTTTAGTAGTACTTATACTAATTTTTTTGTACTTATTTCGTCAGTAGATACTAATATTTTTGTACTTATTTGGTCAGTAGATAGTAATATTTTTGTACTTACTTCGACAGTAAATATACTAATATTTTTGTACTTAATTCGACAGTAAATATACTAATATTTTTGTATTTGCTTCTGTAGTACTTATACTAATATTTTTGTATTCACTTCGACAGTAAATATACTAATATTTTTGTATTTGCTTTAGTAGTACTTATACTAATATTTTTGTACTTATTTGGTCAGTAGATACTAATATTTTCGTACTTACTTCGACAGTAAATATACTAATAGTTTTCTACTTATTTGGTCAGTAGATACTAATATTTTTGTACTTATTTCGACGGTAAACATACTAATATTTTTGCACTTCGACAGTAAATATACTAATATCTTTGTATTTGCTTCGACAGTAAATATACTAATATTTTTGTACTTACTTCGACCGTAAATATACTAATTTTAAGTAATGATGAAATTGCCGTCTGTTGCATTCCATGCACGCGGATAATCGACGAATGAGCGTCAGAGATACTTAAAGTGGAATATTTGGAGTTGCAGCAGCACGTGTCTAGGGCAACGTCCCCGAGGACATGAAATAGTAACACGATATGCGGTGGTCGATCGTGCACTTAAGTAAAATTAATGTCGTAAAGACTAATTGAGGTTAGATGGTGCGAATTGTGGCGAAGAAACAGCGCACACGAGAACTCAAACGGACCGAGTGTATTTACACAGTTAAAATTCTTACAAAAATTACGAACACGATACGATCTAAATTCTATATCAAACGATACTCGATCTTGTTCTATTTCTTCTATATTTAACACGTTGAACACCATTCAAAGAGTTCACAAAGAACGAACTTCGATATCTGTAAACTTTTAAATAACCTCACAATCATTGCTATAAAATAACAAGTACACTGACAGTGAGACAAGTACATCGACAAACTATCGAATATTTTTACTTTCCACGCTACAGTTTGAATAAATATTCGAGAAAATCTTCAATTACGTGAAACCAGTGCGATAGTCAACCCATTAACTCTCTTTTTATATTTCTCAATCGTTTGTTCTCCAACGCGAACGATAAACAATAATTGCATCTCTTACAGTGTTCTCCGATGCACCTGAAATACAATCATTTTTGCGTTTCGTTGGAACGAATGCAACAATGATCTTAAGGGTGCCAGATGTCGATGTCAGTTTTAAGAACTGTCTCTTTTTTAGTCGAGTTCCAAGTCCAGAGTCAGAAAGACCACACAACACTGTCCTCGTTCACATCAAGACATATCATATCGACGTGACATATCATATGATCATACGATCGACATCACATATATAGAAACATCAAACATATATGTATAATGTCTTATTTCGTCTGCAGGTTCTTGGTGGAAAATGGGTTGAATTGTTTCTATAATAACAACGAAACAACATGCAATGTTATTATTCACACCGTTATTTTCCTGATAACTTTTCTCACATGTCTGTATGATTTTCACTTTGTCTTATCTTCTCTCACTCCCGCCACATGTCTACTCATTCACTTGTCTTCCTACCAATCGAGATTTAACTTATCGTCGCTAACTTCACTATAACTGAGGGTGCTTTCCTTACATATGTATACGCATTTGTTCGAACTTTATATTCTTATATATACAATAACTACACTAGTAGATACGCGAGATCCCTGCATATTATAACAAACCATATATTATAATCTGAACTTTACAACACGTTTCCCTTCGATCGCGCAGCCATCGGTCCACGATAACTGCGAATCGGCTTACGAATTTAATTGTTCGAATGACCCGTGTTCTAGTTTGCACATAAGGTAGAGATCCGTCCGAGAATCCCAGGTTAGGATGTTTCGAAGGCAATAAAGCTAAGCCCCGGGCGTGACTGTCTTCAGGCCTCTGGCTGCCTGATTTACGAGGCAACACGCGTCTAGCGGCAGCAGTCTCTTGGAAATTACCATTTACAATTCAGGATCTGTGACTCATTATCCTTAAAAGGACGTCTTCCAACGGCCAATCGAATTAGACGAAAACCTTCGCCACGCGAATCAATTTTCATCTTCCACGTCTTCTTCCATTTTCAGACGCGAGAGTTTCAACTATTTGTACAAAATGGCTCGTGTCTTGATTAGTACTTGGTTACTTCTGCAGATGGTACTTCAGTTGTTGATGTATCAGCAACGTTGTTTCGTTTAAATATTAATACACACGCGTACGCAAAATAATTGTCCATCGATCATCTTCTTCTCGAGTCGACGAATACCGATCGGTAGACCGAGATCGATTGTTCGAGTTAGGTCTGAATCATCTACGTACACGTGTCGAGTTTATCATAGTGGGATTCAAAATAGCTATCTTGTGTATTAACAATTGCCCGTAGAAGGAAACAAGAGTCTATCTGTACGCTTAAACACTGTGTTCCTGTTTGAATCAGAAGTTTGCGTTACGAAGTATGCAAATACTTACGAAATGGTCCCATACTTGGCCATTTGGGTTTATAAGGTATATCTAACGGTACAGTACAGGTTGTAACAATTATATAACGCATCCAAGAGTACGAAATATTTATTTAATTTCGATTTAATTCTTCCTGCAATTCTTTTGTCGTTCGTCCAATATTTTTCTAAACAGATATAATATCCTTTAGGAATATAATCCAGAATATAATCCTTTAGAATTATATTAATATTAGGATCAATATTAATATTAAATTCTATTCGACGTTTCGGGGTACGTCACATTCTCGAACAATAATTATAATCTTGAACACGAACCGGATAAAATTGTACGAACAGGTACGTAGAAAACAAATACAAGAATCGTTAATTTTCTTTATTCAATTTTCCATTCGATGCCTTTACGTTCGAACGATTTCTCATTCGAGGCTTCCTTAAACAAACCTACGCGTGTTTCTCACGGAATTGTATTGCCTATTAATTTACGAAAAATAAAAGAAACTCGGTAACTCGTGTTCGTTGGTCGTATTTTCGCGCGGCAATTTCACCGGCAGGTTCCCTTCCGATCGGCAAACAGATTTACGTATCGGGGAACAATTTGTTCCGCGGGATCCGACGCGATCAATTTCCCGAGTATATTTATTACGCAACTATAATACGCGCATGAATTTTGACTTTGAATAACCGGCTGATAGATGGAAAAGAAAGGCCCGGGGAGCATTTATTTCTCGCGCGGCGGTGCTCGTATCTGCAAGAAGGTACAGAATTCTCGACCGAGCGTATCGCGTGAAAAATGACGGGTCAGTTTAATAAAAACGAAGTATTATACGTGCGCTGCACATGGTAGAGCTATTTGTCGAGGTCGCCACGATGTCGAGAGACATTTGACAAGCACGAGAGGCCAACTGTTCAACGTGAAAAGTTTTAGAAATATTTCCCGCTGACCCTCTCTTTCTCTCTCTCTCTTCTTCACTCTCTTTCGTTCTCTCTCTGTGTATCGATTCACCTGATCCTCGTTCGACGATTCCTCGCTCCGTGTACGAAAGAAATTGCGCCAACATTTCTTTTCGTCGAGAATGGACGTTTTACGAGTGGCACGACACGATGGATACGCTTTGACAACGCGTCGTTTCGCGAGTTAAAAATAGAACGACGCGAGATGTTGTCCGGTGTCGCGACGTCTAATAAAATACTGATAAAAAACCGTCGGTCAAGTCTAAGACGCCGTAAAGGCGGCGTTCTCTTTTCGTCCACGGTGTCGCGGAGGAATTTTTCACCCGTTTCCTTTTCTCGTCAGGCTTGTCCCGCTCGGGGCGATCCGATTCCTCTCGTTCCAGCGCTGGGAATAGTTCCCGCGTTTACTTTGATTTTACGTCCTTTCGACGAGTCCGGTCATTAATTACCCGGGCCGTGTCATCGTATAAATTTAATGAAAATTTCTGTCGCGTATCGCGCGGCGATTGACGCGCGATTGCATTGTCACGACTATGCTAATGAAACCCGGTAAACTACACACACACGCACGTACACACTGTCCAACGACCTTTGTCGCGGCTATTGCATTTTCATTCACGCGTTTGTGCGAATTTATCGATACGAATACGCTCGCCTCGCCGGAATGTATCGCGATAACACAAAAGCCACGCGTTTGCAGTTCAATGAGCGATGTGGCGAGAATCTACACGCTGATTATCGAATTCAACCTTTCGACGTAAGGGTGACCCGTGCTGTGCGAAAATAAAGCTTGTCACGATCGTCAATGATCGATTTACTTTTTGGACGAAATTCGAATTGGTTCGAGTGATCTTGAGATTTCTCTTTTTTTATTTAAAAGTAGTGGGTCGTTTCGTTTTCCAAAATGGAGAATGTATTATTTAATCAAATGTTTGAACACTTGTAAAAAAATAGTGTTTCATTTTCACAAAAAAAAAAAATGAAAGAACTTTCTGAACAAGCTGATCGAAACTTGAGAGTTAATAATGGAAGATTGAAGAAGTTGGTTACGTGTATTGAATTGTGTGTCACTTATATTAAGTTGTCCAGCACTGGTGTCGTCTGTATGGGGATTTGACAAGTTTGACGTCGTTTATGTTGGTTTTCAAGGGTGTCCCAATCGTCACCGGTCGATTTACTTTTCGAACAAAACTCAAACGGTGTAAGTAATCTTGATGTTTTTTTTTTTAATTAAAAATACAAACTTGATAGTTAATAATGGAACAAGATAAAAGAATTTGGTTACTTGTGTCGAATTGTGTGTCACTTATATCGAGTTGTGCAGCACTGGTGTCGTCTATATGGGGATTTGGCAAGTTTGACGTCGTTTACGTTGGTTTTAATTGGTGTCCCAATCATCACCGGTCGATTTACTTTTCGAATGAAACTCGAACGGTGTAAGTAATCTTGGTATTTTTTATTTTATTTAAAAGTACAAACTTGGGAGTTAATAACGGAATAAGATATCTTCTAAATGGTCGCCTCGATTTTTTTACAGACGACGGATCTTTTTACAAAATTTCTGGACTGCAAAAGTTAACGTTAAAAATCGCAATTTTTCTTAATGCGCCTGAATAATTTTCACGCGTTTTTTCACCGTGTACTTTTCCACGATTAATTTCCCATCTGTCTACATGACACTTGTCAAGTTTCGGGTTAATCGGTTCGACGTTTGAAAAATAGCGGGAAATTTAAATCGACCGGTGACGATTGGGACACCCTGGGCACACTTTATACTTTAAGAAAATAAAAATAAAGAAAATCTAAATAAGAAAAGAGTGGGAAATTCAAATCGACTGATGACGATCAGGACACCCTGTAAGAGGTGTCTTTGGAGAGACATAGTTTTGTTTTATTTCGGGTTTATGGTGTGCGTAACTGCGGGTACGTATCAACTTACTTTTCGAACACAACTCAAACAGTGTAGATAATCTTGATATTTTTTTTTTTATTTAAAAATACAAACTTCATAGTTAATAACGGAACAAGATAGAAGAAGTTGGTTACGTGTGTCGAATTATGTGTCACTTACATCGACTTGTCCAACACTTTTAGAGTGTCAGGTAAATCGGTTCGTCGTTTGAAAAATAGCGGGAAATTCAAATCGACCGGTGACAATCTGGACACTTTTAGATTTTAGACTCCGGAGAGAGGTTTATGTTGTACGTAACTACGGGTACGTTTGCTCATGAGTGTCGTCTCATGGAATTTCAACCGGATCGTTCATGTTTATATTTATTCGAAGTTTTATCTCGGATAGGTACTTTGAGCTTCGGGCTAGATTGGTCGTCGTATTTGTTCGAAGTTCGGACCGAATGAAGCTGTCCTCGCACGCGTATAGGGTTGGTAGCGGGATTTTTGCGCGATCCAGAAAAATTAGATGGCCTTCCGTGCGGAACGCGGCCATTCCGCGAAGAACGAAAGAAGAAAATGGAAGTCGGTGTCGCGATTGCCGCGGAGATACGGGCGGCAGAGGGCGCGGAACGGGGGACAGACCAGCGGGTAAAAACACTTAGGGGATCCGGAACACTGGAAGCGGAGTTTTCGAGCCCATGGCAGCAGCCGGGACGGTGGCAGTCTCTCGGAGCCCATCACGGCCGCTTTTTCGCCGCGCGTGCGGAAGACAAAAGTGCTTTTAATGCTTTAACGAGCGCCGCTGAACTATTGTTCCCCTATTCCGACTCGCCTCGCGACGAGTCAATGCCGAAACGTTTTTGCCCCGACCGTTCTCTCGGTTATCGTCTTTTCCTTTGGCAACTTATTTCCGCGTCCTCCTTTCTGCTTCTGTTTTTTCTTTTTTCCTTTTTTTTTCTTCTTTTATCCAACGTGCCCGTGGACGCGTGTCTCGCGTTAGTCGACACTTTCGGACGATCTCGGTCAACGGTCGAAACAATTTAGAATCGAGGGTATATCGCTCGCGGCGCTTTTAATCTTTCGTGTGTACAGGGTGTCGCAGAGTTTTTTCTCGACACTTAGGTCGAACCGTGTTCCACTCGCGAGAATAATATCATTTGTATTTCGAAAACCAAGGTATACATGGTGTACAGCTCGGATTATATTTTTTATTCGCCTAGACGCGCAGAGTCAACCTCTGAAGTAGGTACACGTATTTCTGAATCACCTTGTATCTCTTTCTCTTTCTATTTTACTTTTTTCTTCTCTCTTTCTCGTTGTCCTGCCTTTCATTCCCATCGTGTAATTGCACCGCGTATTGTTACGGTCTTCGTTCGTCGATTCATACTCCCCTTGCCTCCGGGACGGGCAATCTTAATTTTTTCGAGGACGATTGTTCCAATTACCCCCCGTCTTTCATTTCGAAACACCGTTTTTCGCGAAATGACAGAGCCACGCGCCACGAGCCATTAGAGATCCGGCGCCAAAATGGCCGACAGATTGGACCACGCGACACACCGAAGAACAACGTGGATCGCTGCTGGCAATTGTCACGTGCCTACCATTGCTGGTCGGTACGTGCAATCTCGCGGGTTTTCCGATCGAATTTTGTCGCGACATTCGGGAGACGAACTGTGGAAAAGTTTTCCAAATCGCGAATTCATGTAATGGAGACTGTTCTCAATGGAATCGGCTAGCAAGTCTTGGGGAATGATCAAACGAGTGTCGAATTGTAGTGTATTGTATAGTAAATCATTTTTGGGTACGCGATTAGATGCGACAATGTAGGATAATCTACCAGTCCTCGAATCGACATTGAATGGTAGGTTGTAGAATAAATTTTCTCGTTTTTTCCATTGTCTGAAGATACTATGAATTTTAAATATTCGAACGAGTTTTGATCTGCATGAAACTTCACACATGTTCGTCGAACAGTAGTACAATCTTTAGAGAAATAAAATGATAAATCGAATAGCTGTATTTCTTATCAAAAACGAAACAATTTCCTCTTAAGCTGGATATTCTCGTTGCTGGGTACAACGAATTGGTAAGAGAGAAAATACTAGGTTGTTCGATAAATTTTCTCATTTTTTCCATTGTCAAAAGATACTATGAATTTTAAATATTCGAACGAGGTTTGAACTACATGAAACTTCACACATGTTCATCGAACAGTAATACAATCTTTAGAAAAATAATCGACGAATCTAATAGCTGTATTTCTTATCGAAAACAAAACAATTTCCTCTTAAGCTGGATATTCTCGTTGCTGGGTACAACGAATTGGTGAGAAAGAAAATACTAGGTTGTTTAATAAATTTTCTCGTCTTTTCCACTGTAAAAAAATACTATGAACTTTGAACAACGTACCGTGGCAAAATTTTCATAATCACGTGTCCACGTAATGGACACCACGTCAATGGAGACTGTTCTCAACAGAATCGGCGAGCAAATCTTGGGAAATGATCGAACGAGTGTCGAATTATAGTGTATTGTATAGTAAATAATTTTTGGGTACACGATTAGGTGCGACAATGTCGTAGGATAATCTACGAGTCCTCGAATCGATATTGAACACTCACAGCATCGAATTTTCCAAGACCAGTGACTTCATTTGTCCTTTCCTTGGTGACGAAGACGCTTTCGGGAAAGGATAAGGTGAAGTCTAGGCCAATAGTTACATTTACGTACCTATCGCGGCAAAGTTTTTGAAATCGCGAGTCCACGAAAATACTAGGTTGTTTAATAAGTTTACTCGTTTTTCCACTGTAAAAAAATACTATGAACTTTGAACAACGTTTCGTGACAAAATTTTCGTAATCGCGAGTCCACGTAATTAACACCACGTCGATGGAAATCGTTGTTCTCAACGAAATCGGCGAGCAAGACTTGGAGCAAGATAGGGTTGAGTCTAGGCCAATAGTTACATTTACGATTTGGAAATCGTGACTCCACCCTGAGGGAGGGACTCGAATTAAAGTGTATTCGTCAGGGGGTATTCGTTCGATCGGAGCAGTATGTTGGAATAAAAAACCTCGAAAAGTCTTATCCCACGTTAGGTTTCGTAACCTCTAGTACGCATTTAATTACCAGAATCGTGTAACAATTTCGAACGAGCCACAATGATAGGAATCTCTCGATGTATATTAAAAATACACGTCGAGTATATTTCAATCGATGGAAAATAAACTAGTTTCTTCAAATTTCTGCAGATCGAATCGCTCGATCGTCCAATAAAAAAAATTCTTACATCTTTAAACGAACATTCTTTAAATTCGGTGTGTTCGCACAATTTCCTTTGAATGATCCCGAATTTCACGAACCGGGGCGTTCGTTAAACGAGACAAGCGGCACACTCGAAACACGCTCCAAGTTTTACGTAATTCGAGTTATTCGGAATTTTCCGCGTTAAAAATTCTCCTCGACGCCCTTCTCCCTCGAGACGCGTAAGCGCTTTCGTTTAGGGGGGAATATCGTGTACCCTTCCCTCTCTCTACGAATTTCCCGGTAACCAGGGTTTCTCTCGAGGAAACGTAAACCGAACGAGCGGAAGGTCGCGCCGCTACCAAAGGGTTGGTTAGGTCTCTCGTTGGTCCCGATCGAAAGGGTCCGATGGCACGCGGTAACGGACGATTCCCTTCGTGGGGATTGCAGCGAGCTATCCCGAATTAAAGAGGTAAGTGGGAGTTCCGACGAGCGCAATTGGAAAGAACGGTTTACGAGAGGGTTGGAAGATTATACGACGCGTGTTAACGGTGAGGTTGTGCGCGTGTTGTCAAAAATAACAAATGCTCGAACGACGCTGAATTTCTCAAAACTTATACACTCTAAAAAGATCGTGTATTATTTTCACCAAAAAAAGTGGAGAAAAAGGTTAGAGTGTTTGTACACTCTAAAAAAAATCGTGTTTCATTTTCACCGAAAAAAGTGGAGAATATCTAATTTAATAAAATGTTTGTACACTTTAAAAAAAATCGTGTTTCATTTTCACCAAAAAAAGAAAAGGAAACGAAACGACTATCCGAACAATAGATATAACTTTGTGTAATCTGGATTGTTCCGAATTACAACTGTACCTTAGGAAGAGTATTTCTGATAAAGTTATGATAAAAGTACACCATATCATGTATTGGGTTGTTCCCAAAGTCATTTCGTTTCTTTCGGTGAAAAGGAAACACAATTTTTTTAGAGTGTATAAACATTTCATTAAATTATATACTCTCCATCTTGGAAAACAAAATGACTTTCCGTACAACCCAATAGATACAACTTTATCTAATCTGGATTGTTCCAGATTACAACTGTACCTTAGGAAGAGTATTTCTGATAAAGTTACGATAAAAGTACACAACCTGATGTATTTTCCATTTAATCGTGGCAAAGAAATATTTCCAAAGAAGGACACTTTTTTACAAATACCATCGTTTTCATTTCTGAAAACTTGAACGAGACGCGTAACACCAGGGGACGTGAAACGTTCGTCGCTGGTAAACGTCGAATTAATGTCGCGAAAGTTATACTTTCCTCGTGCCCGTATACGAGAGTCCAACATCGAAAATTTCAGCTCGAACCTAAGGGAAGCAACTTAACGTACTCGTACGTAAAGCGTTAAATTATTTCCCCGGAAGCTCGTTACACACTGTTTCGAATACCAGCGCGTTTATCGGCTACTTTGGCTTTGTCGCAGCATCCATTGGATAAAACGGGGAGAGTGGTTCGCGTTGTGAATTTTTGTCGTCTCGAGGCACGATGCAAAGCGAATCCATTACCGAGTTACGCGCAGTCTTCTATTATGTCACTGTTGACGGTACACCGAACCGTGGAAGCGCGTTTTAAGCGACGAAACCCGGCCCAACGTGTACCCAGAATCGAAAACAAGATTCCGTCCGCGAGATCGAGTCGGAACTCTAGAATGAACGCTTTTTATATGGGTGAAGGGGTAAGGGTGGAGGCTACCTATCAGAGAAGATTAATTTCGAAAATTTGCGCGCGTACGTCCACACGTAAAACGGATCCCACGGATCTCAACGCGGGTAAATATTTTAGCTCGCGTCGATCTTTTGAAATGGTGGAAACGATGCCGTGGAAATCGCAAGCTTGTAAATTGGTTCGCCATGCGACCGAGTTCCTGGTAAACGAAGCCTGGCTTCTACTCGTTAAACGAAAGGCTACGTCAAACGTTACGGATCGATGGAAAAATCTTTGAAACGGATTGGAAATATATTAAAGTGTATCGTAAGGAAATGAAACGACGACATTGGTGTATTTAGATACGCTCGTCTACCGGAATTTCGTACTAATTGGTTCCAGAATCGAAAACGAGACAGCTCGGGATAAATACGATGCGCGTACACACGGGATGCTCGTATTAACATTTTATTGGATCGAAAACAGATTTCTCCACTAATTGGCAAAAGTGTCGTATAAGGTAAAGTTCGGCGTATGTTTGTGTTCGTGATTGTGAAGTATGCACGATCGAAACGAAAAATCGTACGTGTGTATCGCGCGTGTATAACTTTGTGCAAATTGTTTCAATTACGAGAACGATCGATTTGTGAATTGAATGCGACAAAGAACGACGCTGAAAATTACACACGTGGAATCAATGCGGGCGTTGATGAAAGAAACGACGAAAGTCGGAGGACGACGGTATTCGTAAAAAAATGTCTTTGTTTGGAAATATTTCGTTGTCATGATTAAATAGAAAATACATCACGTGGTGTACTTTTATCGTAAATTTATCAGAAATACTCTTCCTAAGGTACAGTTGTAATCCGAAACAATCCAGATTACACAAAGTTGTATCTATTGGGTTGTACGGAAAATCGTTTCGTTTTCCAAGATGGAGAGTATATAATTTAATGAAATGTTTATACACTCTAAAACAATTGTGTTTCATTTTCACCAAAAGAAACGAAATGACTTTTGGAACAACCCAATACATGATATGGTGTACTTTTATCATAAGTTTATCAGAAATACTCTTCCTAAGGTACAGTAGTAATCCGGAACAATCCAGATTAAACAAAGTTGTATCTATTGGGTTGTTCGGATAGTTATTTCGTTTTTTTTTCTTTTTTTTTGGTGAAAATAAAACTCGATTTTTTTTAGAGTGTACAAACATTTTATTAAATTGTATATTCTCCATTTTGGAAAACGAAATTACTTTACGAACAACCCAATAGTTGCACAGATGTCGCGTGATATTTTCGTTTACCGATTTATCCAAATTCTTTCCGTTATAATATCGACAAATTTTTTGCATAAAATTCGTCCAGTATTTAATTTCGTGGAAGTCGATTCACGATCGAAACGCATAGTCTTGTCTTCAGGATCGAACATTGTTTCGTTTCGCATTCCTCGATCTTTAAATTTGTCGAAAAGCAAGATGGAGAGGAATAAGTGGTTGACACAAATTGTTTGCATAAAATTCGTCCAGTATTTGATTTCGTGGAACTCGATCCACGATCAAAACGCATAGTCTTGTCTTCGGAATGGAACATTGGTTCATTTCACATCCCTCGACCTTCGAATTTGTCGAAAAGCAAGATGGAGGGGAATAAGCGGCCGACACAACCTTTTTGCAGAAAATTCGTCCAGTATTTGATTTCGTCGAACTCGATCTACGATCTAAACGATCGAAATTACAACTAGTCTGGTCTTCGACATTGAACATTGATTCGTATCGCATCCCTCGACCTTCGAATGTGTCTAGAAGCAAGATGGAGGGTTCGAGAAACCGTACGAAAGAACGTTGCATCTTTCCATTGTGCGGGAAGTCGTGTTGGAAAAAGTTTGATTGGCACGATGTTCGTGTAGGCAGAAAACAAAACTTACCGCGCGAAACTCGTCCTATTAGATGGATTCTTGGCACTCGAAGACGCAGCCTATCGAGAGCGATTTCGTGCGGGGTCACCGTTCGCAAAACTTCGAAATCTCGATCTAACTTTATGAAGTGCGGCGCCAGCCTCGCTGGCAGTTCGTGCCAGTGGCATCACGTTCGACGGCTACCGACCCGGGGAACTCGCCCCTAATTTTACCCCCACCCCTCCCGCGGAACTGTCGGGACGATTTGCTTCCAGCCGTAAAAACAGTTTACGTTCGTTACAAGTTGACGGCGCCACGGAAGATTTCATCGGAAGCAATCGAGTTTAATGGTTTCTCGTGGCGATTATGCGCTCGTCTTCATCGCGGACGAAATTCACCGGGTGAAATTTTTCTTTCGCGCGTCACTGTGACGCTTCGTACGTTGCTAGTGACCGCTTGCGCGCGACCTACGTCGCTCGAGTTGCAATACCCGAGTACTCGACCGAACTGGCTGCACGGATCGTTCGAAAACATCCGTGTTTTTTCTTCGTTGAGTTTTAAAAAAATTGCTGAGAATCGTCCACGAAAGTCAAACACATTTGTAGAAATTTATTTAGCGTTGGTGGTTATACAATAAGGGTAAATAAAGTTGGAGGTAGTAGGAACAAAACATTAACAAAGCACACAATTAATAACTACGCGACACGACGATTTTCCAACAATGAATGTTGTACTAAACACTTTTATTTCCTCACACGCATTCATTCTCTTTCATTCTAATTCTTAATCTCAATGACTCCATGCTTCTGGTCACTTATACCGAAAATTTTCCAGTATGGCGCTATCTCAATCGCTCTTCTTTCACACTTCACTCGCTCGTCTTCATCGCGGACGAAATTCTCGGGTGAAATTTTTCTTTCGCGCGTCACTGTGACGCTTCGTACGTTGCTAGTGACCGTTTGCGCGCGACCTACGTCCCTCGAGTTGCAATACCCGAGTACTCGACCGAACTGGCTGCACGGATCGTTCGAAAATATCCGTGTTTTTTCCACGTTGAGTTTTACAAAATTTCTGAAAATCGTCCACGAAAGTCGAACACATTTGTAGGAATTTATTTAGCGCTGGTTGTTATAAAATAAGAGTGAATAAAGTTCTAGGATATACGTGTATTGAATGAGGTAGTAGGAACAAAACATTAACAAAGCACACAATTAATAACTACGCGGCACGACAATTTTTCAACAATGAATGTTGTACTAAACACTTTTATTTCCTGTCATTCTAATTCTTAATCTCTCTCACTCCATGCTTCTGGTCACTTATATCGAAAATTTTCCAGTATGGCGCTATCTCAATGGCTCTTCTTTCACACTTCGCTCGCTCTATTCCAAACACTTCAGATTCTCTCTAAACCACACGCATTACCACATATTCGGTAATTTCATCAACTCGAGACCTAGAATAATAATATTGTCCAGGCAGTATTCGTCAAAAAAGAAGATCCATTAATGCATCAATCAAATGACCAATCACCGAAATACATCTTTCTTCCTCGTTTCGCACTTATCGAAAATCTCAATGGAAAAACTATTGTTCCAATCGTTCTAAGAAACCACGAGAATAGTTCCCCTCCACGTTTCTCGACAAAGCGCGTAAAACGAATCCACGATTGACTCGTTAGTGGAATCCGTCGAAATATTTTCACGAGGTCCGTTTACACCGTGACTGGTGGTTGTCGAGTGATCGTCGCTGAGCAAACAGATAGGGCGGTACTACGTGCAATAACAACCGTACGATCCGGCAAGAAGTGAATTTCCATGAACACGGTAATAGCGTCTGATCTCGTTTACGCGCAACGAGCTTACGGCATCTATGCGAGAACAGTTTCTAACAGGCTTAACGAGAGTATCGCGGCTAGCGAAATGACATCAACCGCCAGTGACGGGCGCGAAGAACGATTGTTATTGACGGATCTATGGATACGTCGTGTTGCAGAGAGACGGTGGGAATACCGATCTTGTAACGAACACCGTGCGGACGGGCCGTGTTCAAGGATGACATTTATTAGGGGGATTACGACAAGGCCGGGCTACATATTGGATAATTCGCGGTAAACTATTCCACGGGTTCGGATGTATCCGGTAATGAGGATCGCTCGGCGTATGCGCGATGCACGATCGTCGAAACGATGAACTTCGATAAGCAAATTCGCGCGTGTGTGGCCCTTTCCGGTGCAGTTGCTACGTAATCGACGTGGATCCGTTCTTGTGACATAAACTGCGCTAATATTCCAAAAGGGCAATATGCTCGCAACGAGGGAATTACCGGGAGAAGTTGCGACAGTAATGACTCCCTAAGCTTGTTTCAACGATGTCGTTCCACTTACGGCGGTTGTTCCCATTCAGGTTTCAGAAAAATCGATTCCAAACCGGCGGTCAAATGGCCGTACGAGTGGATCGTAAAGGGTACTCGTGGTACACCGAGTCAAAGCGCGACTTCCTTCTGTTCCTAGCGACTTTTCATCGCGGCGCGCCTACCTTCGCCGATGGAACCATCGATAAGCATTTTCGCGTGCTTAAAAGCTACAGAGCGACGTTATCTCCTCGTGTAAAAGCGCGGTGACATTCCCGTTGCCAGAAACTCGGAACTTGAGACGCTTTTGAGTCGCGACCGGGCCACGGAAGTGAGTAGTAAGAAATGGCTCGATAAGTTTTCTCGTTTTTACCATTGTGGAAAAAGTACCGTGACACTTCAACGTTCGAACAATTGTGAATATAGGAACGAATCGATGGATCTGCGTGAAACTTCGCACGTCTTTGTCAAACAGTGGTACCATTTTTAGAAAAATAAAACGACGAATCTAATAGTGACATTTCTTATCGAAAATGAAACAATCTCGTCTTAAGCTGGATATTCTCGGTACAACGGATCGGTGAGAGAGAGAATACTAGGTTGTTGGATAAATTTTCTCGTTTTTTCCATTGTAAAAAATACTATGAACTTTGAACAACTGTAAATATACAAACGAGTTTTTATCTACATGAAACTTCACATATGTTCATTGAATAGTAGTACCATTTTCAGAGAAATAAAATGACGAACCTAATAGTGACATTTCTTATCGAAAACGAAACAATCTTCTCTTAAGCTGGATACTCTTGTTGCTCGGTACAACGGATCGGTGAGAAAGAATATACTATGTTGTTGGATAAATTTTTTCGTTTTTTCCATTGTAAAAAAATTCTATGAATTTTAAATATTCGAACGAGTTTTGATCTACATGAAACTTCACACATGTTCATCGAACAGTAGTACAATTTTTAGAAAAATAAAACGATGAATCTAATAACTGTATTTCTTATCGAAAACGAAACAATCTCATTTTAAGCTGGACATTCTTGGTACAACGGATCGGTGAGAGAGAAAATACTAGGTTGTTCGATAAATTTTCTCGTTTTTTCCATTGTAAAAAATACTATGAACTTTGAACAACTGTAAATATACGAACTTCACACATGTTCATCGAACAGTAGTACAATTTTTAGAAAAATAAACCGATGAATCTACCAACTTCGTTTCTCATCGAACGACGAAACTTATCGAGCAACCTATTACATCGCGATAAAATAGTTTCTAGTCGAATTCTCCTGTTGATCGAACAGTAGTAAAATTTTTAGAGAAATAAACCGACGAATCTACTAACTCCGTTTCTTATCGAACGACGAAACTTATCGAGCAAGCTATTACATCGCGATAAAATAGTTTCCAGTCGAATTCTCCTGTTGAGGTTGAAGCGCGTCGTATGGTGTAAAATCTGACTCGATTGTATATCGTTATCGGTGAATCGAGGACCACCGTTAATTGGTCAGTTCTGAAACGCGGGACTGATTATAATTACCGCTCGTCGAGGGAATCTTTAGCAAAGAATTTTGTACACAGAACCGAGATGATTGCAGGAGAATCTTGTTCGTTGCATTGTATCGACGAGTGGAAGGGACGGTCGCTTAGCAGCGAGGAAAGTTACCTTTGGAAGTCGTAGTAAGGGATATACAGTCTAAGTAGGATTCCTCTTTATTGGTTCGATTGCCTCGGTCGTTAAACAAATCTCGATACTTGCAGGAATTTTTTAGCTCCGTTTCCCCGCAATAATCGAGACCGAACTGTACTTCCAACTTCGTTTCGAGGTATCGTAACGTAATTTTTCGAATTCGAGCTCCGATCGTGGGATTATAAAATCGGCGAGTTTCTTAAAATACGTACAGAATTAAAAAGATTACCGCTAATTGAATTGAATTGTTCGTATCGATGGTATCGAGACGCGAGACTTTTGTCCACGAGTTGAAATTCCGCGCTGTTAGTGAATTTTATATTTATCTCGACGTTTGAAGAGGAATTAAAGAAAATCGTTATACCGAAAATAGAGTAATCGTGATTAACGATAATTCTTAAACGATGTATAATAATCGTTGAAGTTAATATATACATTTGTTTGCAGAATGGAAAGACATAATCGCTATGTCGCTGTATTAAAATCTAAAGCGATAAATCCTCTTAATAACAATCATATTTACGTTTATTGAGCACACATTTCACGAGTATCGTATACATTTTATAAAATACACTTGGAGAGAATATTAGTAATAATTGTTTCCCGATTTATTTGGGTAGACGTCAATCACTGTGACTCGATTTCATCGAAAAGAGATACGCGTATCGGATGGCGGGTCTTTATGAAACCAAATGATCGAAATTAAAATACGCTCGAAAATAATACGTAATTTTAAAGAACACCGTCATTTTAACGAAACCGGCACCATCGTCGATGAAAATTAATTAAATCGTTCGCGACGAGGCAACACACCCGACAAACTTACCAAACATATTAAACTGCCAATTTTGCCTAGCACTTCACTCGGTTAAAAAACAATATCTCTAAATACAAGGTTCTTCGTTTTTGAAAACTCTCGCGAACTTTCAATGAACAATGTACATTAACGATCAGACGTTTGCCCGGCGAGAGAAAGTTGCGTTAAACTAATTACGCTCAACGGAGGATTCGTAAATTCAACTCGATTTATCCGTGTAAATCTCTCGAAGAAAAAGCTTTTCTAACGGGAAACTTCTTTAATTTTTCCAACGTAGGAAGCGATCTATTATTTACACCTGCAAGAATATGAAAATACTTTTCCAATTGGTAAGAATTTATAGTGTACGAACGAGTGAAATGAACGAATATTCGTGACAGAAATTGTGTCGTTATGGGTTACATAAACGTGTAGAAAAAGTTGTGAGATCAGTGGGGTGCGTTAATGTTGCGACAGAGGGATTGTAAATATAATTTCCAACGTAGAAAACGATCTGTTATTTACACGTGCAAGAATATGAAAATACTTTTCCAGTTGGTAAGAATTTATAGTATACGAACGAAATTGTGTCGTTATGGGTTACATAAACGTGTAGAAAAAGTTGTGAGATCAGTGGGGTGCGTTAATGTTGCGACAGAGGGATTGTAAATATAATTTCCAACGTAGAAAACGATCTGTTATTTACACGTGCAAGAATATGAAAATACTTCTCCAGTTGGTAAGTATAATATTTATAGTGTACGAACGAGTGAAACGAACGAATATTCGTGACAGAAATTGTGTCTTTATGGGTCATATAAACGTGTACAAAAAGTTGTGAGATCAGTGGAGTGCGTTAATGTTGCGACAGAGGGATTGTAAATATAATTTCCAACGTAGAAAGTTATCTATTATTTACACGTGAAAGAATAGGAAAATACTTCTCCAGTTGGTAAGAATTTATAGTATACGAACGAAATTGTGTCGTTATGGGTTATATAAACGTGTAGAAAAAGTTGTGAGATCAGTGGGGTGCGTTAATGTTGCGACAGAGGGATTGTAAATATAATTTCCAACGTAGAAAGCGATCTATTATTTACACGTGCAAGAATATGAAAATACTTCTCTAGTTGGTAAGAATTTATAGTATACGAACGAAATTGTGTCGTTATGGGTTATATAAACGTGTAGAAAAAGTTGTGAGATCAGTGGGGTGCGTTAATGTAGCGACAGAGGGGTTGTGAATATAATTGATGAAATTTTTATATTAAAAGCAGAGTTTCCAACGATCGTTGTAGGTATTCGTGACGTCGACGAAGCCTCCAAGATTTCACAATTTAATTCGAACATATATCCGTGTATACACAGAGCCGCGTTAATCCGTTCCCCTTTGAAGGACTCATGGCTCGCTTCGCGTTAACTCTGCTACCTCGTGTTATGCGTCTAGTTGTCGCTTGTCATACGGCTGAAACGCTAGATGCAATGTCTACAACCGTATGATGTAGAACGCAGAATCATTCAGCTCCCGATCGCGCGATACGGTGGCACGGATCGACCGAAACGTTTCACCTAAATGCGGCTAATCTATGCGCGACAAGTCGCATAAATCGTTACGAAATAATCTATCAAGAGTTCCACGATGCTCGAACATCGAAACCGATCAAACGTACAAATTAGGGCTTATTAAATTTGAATCATCGCACTTTGATAACGGACCAGACTAGAATAGATGTCCCGGTAACTGTAAATGGTCCTATAATTGCGATTCAATTGTTTCATTTAATAACGGAACGATGCACGAAGAGTCTCGAATAAAACAATTTCAATAACGGATTTCAAATTCGTTTTTACGTAACCAATACACGTCGCGTATTTATTTATACTTGATAGTTGAAAGTGAGTAGTAGAAACTAAACGTGTCGTTCTAGCATAAGAAATCAATACGAATAGAAAGTATGGGAATTGTCATAACGTAGCAAAGACTATAATTTTAACTTGTTACAAAAATTTTATTACTAATGTCTAGGAATCGTTTCTATTCGAACGAGAACATTTCGAGGGACAGTTGCAGGGACATTGGACTTTGTTGTAAATTTTCGATTAATTGGTAATCAATTCGTTACAATAGTCAACATCTGAACAAATTTTCACTAGTGAAAAAGACGTCGAGCAACGTTACGCACTGGAAGGATTTTTAAGTCGAATAACTTCTAAAATAATCGAACGAAGTTACACGATGCACTTTTCACCTACGATGCATCGTATCTATGCAATTCGATTTATCCGATCAGTCGAGGACTCGCTGCACTTTTATTCAAGGACGTTCCCAGAAAGACAATCTACCCAGAATGCACCGAATACTAGAATAAATGCACGTCCAAATTACGTTAAACAATTAAGGCCGTTACTCACCGAGATTACAAACAAGTACAGTTGCAATTAATCGGTATCTCATCCAACGTAGAGAGTATGTTTCATTTCTATGACGTACAGTGTTTCTCGGATAACCAGACCGGAGTCATTTTCATCACTGTTTTTGTTTACTCGTAGCAAACGACCCGACGAGTCGCACGACCAGTGCTTGCAGACTGGAGCGATAAGGCACGCACGTAGAATCGAATTTCGTCCATTAATGAAAATTAAAATTCGTATATTTTTCGTTATATCCACGTGAGAGCATTACCAGTGAGTTGTCAAGATTACGCCGATGAAAACGAGTCCAAACACGACCATATTCGGAATACATTTAGTTGTACACGAATTGAATCACTTTACCGATTACGTGTAATTAAATATACTCCAAACGAGATCGTGTTTGGATTCGTTGTTATCGGGACCAATTCATCGTTAACAATATCGCGAAGACGTAGCGAAAAATATACAAATTTTCATTTTCATTGACGAATTACACGAGCCACGCCGTGGTAAACCAAAATTTCATACAATTAACCAAAATGTATTCTAATTGCATTATTTTGTGTCTGTCTGTTTCTCTTTAAACGTTTAAGATCATCCTTTCACGCAAAAAGTCATAAATTGTCTTTTAGTTATTCGTTGTGACTTCTAAACGGATAATATCGATGGAAAATGCCTAATTAAGAATTCCAATTTGTCGAATTACTTTTTAGGGAACGCTGTCGTTTCAATTTTCCATAAAAATGTATATTACCGCTTTTGTGTATAATAGATCATTCCGCAGGATCAGTTTAGGGTTTCTCCTGTGTTCTAGACGGATATCCTCTCGACCTAACATCTGACCTTCTTCTCCCTTGTCTACCTACGTACTTTGTTCAAACTTAGACCAAGTAATCGCGAAACCTGATTTCCTGTACTTTGGAATTTACAAAGATTATAAACTACAACGCGAAATTAATCCCGAAAATAATGAGAGAATAAATCTGTAATAGAAAACTATTACATACTATGCTCCGAGCAGCGTAATACGCGAACTATGCTCGAATTTGCAGAAAACGCGAACAATGCGTAATTAATAAATACCTAAAGTATCCGTTGAATATTTACGTGGAATAATTCTGGAAACTATTACTCGCCGTGTTTCTTCGATAATTGCGGATTAAAAAGAAGAATAAATAACAAAATTGAATCTGACTTCTCATCGCTGCACTTTTCTGGTAAATGCATCCGATGCACTTTCGACCTTATATTTTTACCACGTATACTTTCACCAGCAGAATAACGAAAAGAATCGATTTGTAAATAATTATCGAAACAAATTTACAATTGTGTTGAAAAAAAAACACATACAGACATACACACGGTGCATATGTACCTTGCAATTGCATCCTTAAGTAAGAAAGTTGCATCCTATCATTTCTCTACAATTGGAGAAAAGATAGGGCTGGCTCGAGTTTAAATAATCACTCTGTACTTTGTTAATTCGAAGAAGCAAATTAACCAGGGCCCTTCGTTCACCAAACGACGTCTCCGCCCAATGAAATTACCGCGTTCTCGTATCTACCACTTAAAAATTCACCATCTTTTCGTTCATAGACCGATCTCTGTCGCTTCGCGCGTTTAAATTACACCGTTATAACTCGTCGAGGGAAGGTCGCAGGTGTCCCCTTAGTCTAGCGATCGTATTTCCACGAAACGTTTGAGAGGTGATCCTCAACGAAGTTACAAAGTGGCTTCATTCCCCATTTTCGAACGAAGAAACGTTTAAGTTTCTGTTTTGTGTTCACACTGGTTCCGATAAAAATTGCATCGTGGCTGATACTCTTGCGGGTATCCAAAAGCTACAACACCAACTATGATAAATTCACGACGTTGGAGATCGTCTAGATAAATAACTACAACTGTATTTCATCTTTTATAATATTTTCTTGTAATCGTGATGTTGAAAGGTTGTATATAATAAATTAATGGCGTTGGAGATAGACTGGTTAAATAAATAACTACAACTGTATTTCATCTATGATATAATATTTTCTTGTAATCGTGATGTTAAAAGGTTGTATATGGTAAATTAACAACGTTGGAGATGGACTAGATAAATAACTACAACTGTATTTCATCTATGATACAAAATTTTCTTGCGTTCGTGGTGTTGAAAAGTTGTATATAATAAATTAACAACATTGGAGATGGACCGGCTAAATAAATAACTACAACTGTATTTCATCTATGATATAATATTTTCTTGTAATCGTGATGTTAAAAGGTTGTATATGGTAAATTAACGACGTTGGAGATGGATCGGTTAGATAAATAATTACAACACTATTTCATCTATGATACAAAATTTTCTTGTAATCGTGATGTTAAAAGTTTGTATATGGTAAATTAACGACGTTGGAGATGGTCTAGATAAATAACTACAACTGTATTTCATCTATGATATAATATTTTCTTGCAATCGTGATGTTAAAAGGTTGTATATGGTAAATTAACGACGTTGGAGATGGACTAGATAAATAACTACAACTGCATTTCATCTATGGTACAAAAAATTTTCTTGCGATCGTATTATTAAATACGTTACATAGGTCTCTGTTGTACGATCTCTTGACGATCTTGGTGTTACGAAGTTGTACGTATTTTCCACGAGTCACGGGTACGGTATATTTTCTTTTCCACGCGAGTGCACGTTTTCCAAGTCCCAGCTTGGAAATTAATTTCGAAGAATCGTGCGATATTTTCAGACTTTGCTCGAGATCTTGACTCGACGGGCAACCGAAGCGTAACGCAGCTTTAACCGTGGTTACCATTATTGGATACCCTCTGGACCAATGATTTCAATAGACGGGAGAGTCTGTCGGTGATAGTTGACAAACTTTCTTCCTGGCATACCTCCGTTAGGACTTGAAAGTCAAACTGGGTCAAATGTAGTCACCGAAGGACGAGAGAGCGAGATGGACGACGAAAAAGGGATTGGTCGAGGATTCGTTTCGTCCTGGATCTGCTGCTATTTAGTGATCTGGTTGGTAAAGCTACCTAACAGGATCCGCGGTGATATTCGGTGGTCGATTGAGAAATATATATATATAAATATATAAATTCGTGGCGAGAAGTTACAAAAAAGGGATTGGTGGAATGTTTCGTTCATCGACTATTGTGCACAGCTGAGAAGTTGCTCTCTCAGAGAGCAGATAGAACGTTCTAATCGAACCAGGAAGGCTTACGAGTCAGCAAAAATTAATCGACACTGTCCACATTCCTTGGTGCCACATTCCCCATATGGCACTACAATCCTCTTAACTCGAGAATGATCTATACTAGTTACACGCATTACCCTTTCGCTTACTCTAACCGATCGAATCGGTTGTATGGAATTTTTAGACACACACTGTCTATTTACATCATGGTCAATCTGAACTGTAGTTGATTGGTTTTTTGGAAATATAAAAAGGAGGTTGCAGGTTGATTTTTAAAAGAAAAAATGAAGGTTGATGTTTGAAAATCAAAAATAAAGGTTGATGTTTGAAAATCAAAAGTAAAGGTTGATGTTTGAAAATCAAAAAAGGAAGGTTGATGTTTGGAAATAAAAAATGAAGTTCATGGTTGAAAATCAAAAATGGAGATCGATGTTTGCAAATCAAAAATGAAGGTTGACGTTTGAAAATCAAAAATGAAGGTTGATATTTGAAAATTAAAATGGAAGGTTGATATATGAAAATCATAAATGAAGGTTGATATTTGAAAATTAAAATGGAAGGTTGATATATGAAAATCAAAAATGAAGGTTGATTTTTGAAAATCAAAAGTAAAGGTTGATGTTTGAAAATCAAAAAAGAAAGGTTGATGTTTGGAAATAAATAATAAAGTTGATGGTTGAAAATCAAAAATGGAGATTGATGTTTGTAAATCAAAAATGAAGGTTGACGTTTGAAAATCGAAAATGAAGGTTGATTTTTGAAAATCAAAAATAAAGGTTGATATTTGAAAATAAAAAAAGGAAGGTTGACGTTTGAAAATCAAAAGTAAAGGTTGATGTTTGAAAATCAAAAATGAAGTTTGATGTTTGAAAATGAAAAAAGAATCCTGTCTCTTTTATGAAAGATGTTAAAGTGTGGTAATCGCATCCTGAATCCTCTCTTGACGATACTTGTACGATCATTGATGAGTCATGTTAGTTTTTCTTGTATAAATTGTACCGCCGCGTGAACAACCTCGTATCTGAAATAACCTAAGTAAATCCACTGAGTATTTTCTGTCTCCAATTTCAATAATTCTACACTCTACTTGCAACAAAAGACCCACTATGAAACACGCCAACAGCCTACGTTTACGCGAACTCGCGAGTATAACCGAAACGTTGCGCGTATACACTTAATAGAACGGTACGATTGAAATCATAATTCTTTGCAACGTACCGCAATAGTTACACTTGCTTACACGCTGCTGTATTATACTCGGATGAATTACAAAGCTGAATGGATTACCGTGTCCGTGTTTGCGCGTTCGCTGTATCGAGTGCCAAAGCGTTGAAAGTTCGCCGATCGCGAAAAACATCAACATGGACGTGCTGATACACCGAAAATTAACTCTAACCCTCGATCAACCATAGAGACGAGATGTTCGTTCACCGCGTAGTGAAAATCGTGCGTGAAAAATTGTTAACGATATTTTTTTATACGCCCAAAGAAACGAAACACTCTCAAAGCGAGCACGGAATAACGGTCGCGCCAAATCCAAAGTAGAGTCGTACTTCAGGAATAAAGTAAAAATAAAAAAATTCGATAAAAACATTCGTTTCGCCGGTCGAATAATTCCGGGTAAAGAGTACTGTGTTTTACCATTGTAAAACGCGGAATCGTAATTCGAAAGCCTTTAATTTCAGGAAATTTCAAAGAACTTTACGAGTACTTTACCGATTACGCGTACTGGCACTGGATATTTCAATTTCGATGAAATCTTCCAATAGAAAATTTACCGATTTGGACTAGTTATACACAAAGGAAACACGATCAATTTTTGATATCATTTGGCGCTATTGGTCCTGGGTGTACGTTTATTTTTTATAATACCGATATATTTACTCTGCAACCTTTCGACCATAATACTGCATTGCGATACGTCGTTGCACCATCTTCCACGATATTTTACCCAACTTTTGTTACATCCACGTACCGTAAAAGCAACGATGTACAACGACAGGGATCGTTCAGCATCCGATCGCCATTCTCTGGCCCAGCAACAGATTTTTCCCGGTTGCCATATTGGTTATGCATTTTTCACACGTATAACGTTGCCTCGGGCCGCATTTTTACGTCGCGGTAATGGAGATAGCGTGTGGGTAACGATTTGGCACCAGGAGCTGATCTTAGATAAGCTCGGCCTAGTCCGACTCTGACGTTCACGTGGATTTACGATACGACGAAACTTCAAGGTATCCAAGTTTCTAATTAGACCTCGAACTTTTCCTACCCGAAAATGAGCAAAATGCCCAAATAAAAATCCAGAAAAATCCCTCATCCGAGAAACCACGAAGAAGTCTTATCCGCGTTGCAAACTCGATCCACGCTCCAGACCCATTAAGTACCAGTGTCCTATTTAGAGGACATCCGGGGAAACAATTTTTTACACCCATTAAAATATATCCGAATATCGTGCAATTTTTAAATCACGATCTCGAGCCCCGTAGAAAGTGCGCTGTAATTTTGCGTGATCTTTTTTGCAGTATATTACAAATAAAAAAAAGAGAAATATTACACTCGGTTATCGATCTCTCGAGCTTTTTAGCATTAACCACAGATTTTGGCTCGGTGAAACTAATTCTGCATTAGGTTCTTACGATTTCACGATTCTTCGTTAAAATAACAAATGTTTGTAGAAACTTACTACTGTTGTTAATTTTATAAACGTACACTGAATCAATGTAGCAACGATAGTGTACACACGTGTCTCTCTTCCAAAAATCGTACACAAATGTTTCGTAAACAGAAATACAAACTCGAGTACGTTCGACAATAAAATATTTGTTTCGATCGACAATAGAATATATATTTCACTCGTACAGTTTCTTACATTACACGTAGCTACTTTTCATTAAATTTATTTATACTCCGACAGTGTTCTCGACATTGACGACTGCCGGTGAAATTAATTCTGAAAAAACGAGGGATGGGGACTTTTCACCGTTTTCCTTTTCACGTTGCTCCGAAATTGCTCATTTTAGATCTATACTAATCTCCCCGGAGCTGCGGATTTATTAAACTCTACGTTTCACGAAATGTATTCTATCGTGGAAACGCGAACACAGTGAATAGCGAGTATTCACCGATGAATTATTCGCGGTATGCATCACATATGTATTCGTTTCATCCTGTAACGTCATTTCGACCTTTATCAAGTACGTGGAATTCAAGGGAAAAGAGAAAAAGAGGAATGCATTCAGGCTTTTCACCGAGATTCTTTTATAGATTCGAACTTTCGGTGTACCGTGATTCTTTCGGATATTTCTTTACCGTAAAATGGCGGTGCTTTTTACGGTGTATCGTTTTCACCGACATCGATTTTTTTTTTTTTTTTCGTCACATTCACGATTGTGCAACCAAATTGAACGCTAACGAAATCACACCTTTCCTGCTCGAGTTTCGCGATACTTTTATTTCTTTCTACACCTGTCTGAGCTACTTTGGAACGTGACGCGTGAAAGTAAAGACGAAATTATAGAAAAAAAAAAAGAAAAATATATTGAACATTGTAAAACGATCGTTCGGGTGTTACAGCAAGTGCACCGTGTAATTTATTTCGGAAAATAAATTCGCAATTTGAACGTTGCAAAAGCTTCAAGGTACAAAGAACACGAAACGAATGTTGATATCGAAATATGCAAAAATTGCCTTCTTCAAAGGCAAAGTATCAATTTTTTGATACTGATACCGATCTGTGACGTTTATCGATCTTGCGACGATAATCATCGTTACGTCATTGGAAAGTTTTCATTGACAATTTCAGTGACTGCTTCCATGTTGTAATATTTGGTCACGTGTGCGCCAGTACCTTTGAAGAGATTATTGTGCTACGTGAATGCAATACGTTACACTGGCGATACATTATACGTCTAAACGTCCTATTGTCGTAAAATTTCAAATCAACTGCTCCATAATGTACAATAATTTCGAATAGAAGGGATTCAAGGTATATTTACCACGAAATATCGGGGTTTGTACTTATTTTTCAAGAAATTTATGCCATCTGCACACGAGAACGATGTTCCATACAGGTATTTTCCTTCTTAAAGAGAAATCCAATATTACGACTGTTTCATGCATATACAGACAAGTTCTTCGTGCAATTATTTGCAAACGAAACGAGAATTTTTACCAAATATTATAAAATTCTAAGTTACACGTATTTTTTGGATACGTTTCGTATCAAATGGAAAGTCACGATTTCTTTCGGGTTTGTTTCAATTTTTCAAAAATTCGATTACCAAAAATTTTTGGTAATACAGTTTCGATGGTATAGTTTCGATTTACCAAAAATTTTTGGTAATATAGTTTCGATTGTATAATTTCGATTTACCAAAAATTTTTTCTCATTTGTCTCGAGTGTCCTCTCATAATATCATTCAACAATTTTTAACTATTCGTGTTACGCAGTGACGATAAATGTATCCGTACGTTTCCTTAGAAGAAAATTAAACGAATGTAAATTGTCCCTCTCCAAGAATTTCATGAACTCGATCGTTAGAACAATTATTATCATTTACCCGAACCCTGTATCCTTTGATACGATAAGAGATAACGTAAACGCTGAACGTACAAATAGAAGCGTGTACAGATGAGATAAGGTACGACCGATAATAGGTGAATTGCCTGGTCGTTAAGGGTCCTGGCAAACGGGACATCGGTGCATCTGTTCATGAATCTGGAATTAAGATGGCCCACGGGCAATTGCACCGAACACGGGACTCGAGTATCCGTTAAATTTGTTTATTCCAGGGTTCTTGGACTCGTTCTCGCAAACTGCTCACGATTCCCAATTATGTGAAAACTTTCACGAAGAGATCAAGAGTATCAATGGGATTAAAAACGTTCTTACGTAGCGATGATCGCGAGCTCGAAACGTTTGAGAATCAACGAAGGAAAACTTACGAGGAAATAAAAGATCCGACGTCTTTCAAGGGTATTCAACATCGAAACGGATCTCGCGACTAGTCTGTTCGACTATAATCCAATACGGTGCCGTTTTGCCACTTCTGCGGAGCTGGATATTCCATCCAGACGCAACACAGACCGCAAACCGCACAAAGGGAATTAATACCAACGTCAGACGCGAATCCGTCTTCCAGTGAGATTTGACGCCCGTGAACTGCCAAGCAGCCTTTGCGTTCTCCCTTCGCGCGTTTGCTTGAAAATTATACGTATACACGCTCAACCGACCGAGCTACGACGCAGAGGAGACTAAGACTCGATTCTGCAGCTGGTAGCAATTAGCACCACAGAACACCGCGGCCCGTACTTTACATTCGTATGCATGGAAGGCAAATCGTCGCCGGTGGAGCCAGATCTACGTGACTCTCGCTTTAACACCGAATCGTGGACCCGTCCTCCGACATTCGACTTGCTTTTTTCCTCGATAATCGATCCTTGAATCCGGAGGGATTCAATTCGACCGTAAATAAAAGTATCACGGGATTTCAACGACGTTCACGATCACTCCAATGCCCCGAGGCGAATCGGTCTAAATTCTCGTCGAGGAGTTACTTTACTTCGAATCAAATTTGCGTTTTAGTTTCTCACGAAGTCATCTTCGAAGTATCTTTTAGAAAGATTTTAGTAATATCGGTGAAAGTAGGGGTAATTGTTTTACAAGCGCTAGGTACGGTACACTTGGACAATAGGGAGTGTCCCAATCGTTACCGGTCGATTTACTTTTTGTATGAAACTAGAACGGTTTAAGTAATCTTCATGTGTTTTCTTTCGGTTAAAGTACAATCTAGGGAGTTAATAATAGAAGAAAATACCTGACAATTTGTGCGATAGATACCTGCTGTGGATAGTAATAATTAACGATTCTTCCCTCGACGAGACGAGATAATTGGCTCTATTTCCAACGGAGTTCACCGATCGCGTACGGTGAAACCGCATTGATAAACCGTATGGATCGGTGTTCGAGATCATCGATGCGTTAACAGTGTGTCAGCTGCGCGAATGGAACAATTTTTCCACGAAACGGTTGAAATCTGCTCCCTCGTAAAGCTCCTCCACCGGCTGAATAAATGTACAATTCTCGTCGAGGGTCGTGACGGCTCATTGCTCCTAAAGCATTATCTACTAATCCGGGAGGCTGAAGCTCCGCTTTTAGTGGCGTTTTGTTGTTTAATCGCGCGCAGTCAGAACGGGGAGACCGGGTTGCCCGAGTGACTCGATTAAACTTATGAAAAAGTTCACGATCTCTTGAAACAGCATCTGACAGCGGCTATCTACGTTGGATCGCGAAGTCTTTTGCGAAGACGTAAGAATTTTCCATTGATTTCCTCGAGTTTGGATAACACTCTACCTCTTGGTCTTCGACCAAGCTTCTTCGAGCTATCGATCCGCGAGATGGACTGCACCGATGAAAACTCCTCGACTTTCGTCATTCGACGTAGATCTTTCCACGATTTGATCAAACGTCCACCGGGTGTCATTGTTTCTTTCTTCTGCTCGCGAGCAGTATTTTTTATCGTTGTTCCATCCACTCTAAAGGTCGAAAGAGGCACGATGCTGTTAATTAACCGTGGAAACGATACCGAATCGATACTATCGTTACCAGCCCGTGAAACGTTATTCCATCGGTACGGACTCGATACTCGTACACTTGTTTCGTACTTTTACAAAACTGTTCGTTCGATACTTCCTCGAAAGTGTAATTGAAATCTATTCCTGAAAGTGAAGAGCTTGTAGAGGAACGCGACGTTGTATTGCAATTTATTGTATTTTTGAAAATATATTCTTGTATTTTAATCGAGAAACCTTTTCTCATCGGTGCAGTTCTTTCGTAGCTAGTAGATCTCTTACAATGTTTACGATAGTATTTTTTAAAATTGTATCGATACGAGAGATCGATACTAATTACTCGAAACTTTGAAGTATCATATAACTCGAGTATCGTGGATACCTATTTTTCTTTCTAATTATACGAGAAAAAAAATAATGCATTTTCGCGTGAAACGTGGTCAATCTGAACAATTCTGAGAAAACGTTCCTCGTGGCTCTTATTTGTTCTTTCACTCCTATCGTTTATATAATATTTTTATTATCTCTACTATTGGAGAATATTATCAAGACACCGTGTGTCCTGATAATGTATTATTAATTGATTTTTATTTGGAAAATTTCTACCGCGAACCGCAATATTCTGACGCGATTACGAAGAATGAGTTAGGCGATGAATAATAATACGAGTATTGGTTTATCTTACGTGCAGGGGAAATTAACCGTGTTAAGCCAGGGGATTTGACTCGCTGATGGTGGATCACGTGCACGAAAGCTAGATTACTTGTGGCCCGTACAAAACTTTCGGTTATACCTTCTTACGGGGATTAGATGAAAAACTTGCCGCGACCCTGACTTTAATTAGAGGGTCCATTAAGAAAAGGTTAATTCAATATAAATCATTATTTTATTTTCCTTGAATAATTATATACTACTCTTTATTTAGATAGCGGTATTATATAAATTATTTATATATATATATATATATATATTAGGGGGATCGGAAAGTAATGTCGTTTCCTTACATTAAATTCAAACACATAAATTTTTAACGAGTTTTTATTTTTAATCAATGATATAATCACCCTCATTATCAACAACCTTTTGCCATCTAGTGTGCAAATTTTCAATGCCGGATCGATAAAAATCAATTGGTTTTCGAGCAAAATATACAGAGATGGCATTTTGAATATCATCCAAATTTGCAAATCTTTTGCCACTTAGAAAGTGTTGAAGCGATCGGAATAAATGGAAATTCGATGGTGCAACATCGGGCGAGTATGGTGGGTGAGGCAGTACCTCCCACCCCAATTCATTAATTTTTGCCAAGGTTCGTCTTGCGCAGTGCGGTCTTGCATTATCGTGTTGCAGAATAACGCCTTTTCTGTTGACAATCGCTGGCCACTTTTCAATTAAAGATTTATTTACACGATCTAATTGTTCACAGTAAAGGTCTGCATTCACAGTCTGTCCAGGTTTCAGCACTTCAAAATGAACAACGCCGCGAATACTCCACCAAACACACAAAAGGGCCTTTTTGGGGTGTAAACCTGGCTTAGCAGTACTTTGTGGCGATTCATTTGGAGAGAGCCACTGCCTTTTGCGTTTTGGATAATCATAAAGAACCCACTTTTCATCTCCGGTGATCAAGCGATCAAAAAACGCTTCTGTATTGTGCCGTTGAAGCAATAAGTTGCATGTGGTGGATCGGTTAGCCTTGTTCTCTTCGGACAGATTATGCGGGACCCAAACACCTGCTCTGCTTACTTTCCCAATCTGCTGCAAATGTTCTTGGATGGTCGACCAAGGTTGGTTAAGACTGTTTGACAATTCCTCGATTGTCTGACACGGATTTGCTTCCACTTCCGCACTTAACACGTCATTGTCTAACGTTGTTGGTCTTCCTGATCGATACGAGTCGGAAAGATCAAAATTACCGGATTTGAACTTGGAAAACCACCTTTGGCATTTACGAACGTCTAATGCATTTGGATAAACATCGCAAATGTTTTTGGTAGCAACTGTTGCGTTACTACCCTTGCGAAACTCAAAAAGCATGCAATGCCGGATATGTACCTCTTCTGGTATTTGGCTGGCCATTTCACCCAAAATTGTAAAGAAAAATTTTAAATTTAATTATTTACAACTAAACAAGTCACTATAACCTCAGAATGTCTTTGCTACGACTTTAATGTACACAATGAGCTGACAAATGACAATTAAATAGTGACATGCGCAGAAACGACATTACTTTCCGGTCCACCTAATATATATATATAAAAGTCCAAGTCCCTCGTCCAAGTTCTCCATCGACGAGAAACCGATTATATATTTAATTCGATTCTCGTTAATCATACGCGCTGGAACAACGTGCCACGTTACGTAACAGTTTGCAACAAGATCGTGTTACGATCCATCATTTCTATCGATCCATTTTTAGCGAGTTATTATCGCTAGGAATTTATACGCACGTTTCTGCATACGATATTTCTGCAAAGTTTCAATGGAAACGCAATTGACCTTTAACCCGAACGATACATCTCAGCAACGAGTGAAAAAGTTTCTTTCTCGTATTATTCTACGATCTGTCGTTGCACCGTACACTTACATCGAATAGGATGCAAGTATCGGTGTAAAAGTTACGATTCGATGAATGTTTAATTGGCTACGCGATAAAAATTTCTATCGACGCGGCAGGTTGAAAAAGAGGCCACACGTCGTTCCTTGATAATTGAAATTATCGCGACCCGATACTCGATTTACACGTACAGCTCCGGTGTATAAATTCGTTGATTGCAAATGCAAAACTGCCACCGGTTTTGTATATTTCTTGATCCGTTGTACACGCGTAAACACAGACCGCGGATAATTTTGCATTTGTATGCATCGCTGTGAGAAAAAAAAAAAAAATAGAAAAAAATCGATGTTGTATTTAAATACTCGTGTTTTTCGCTATTTCGTTTGAAACGGTCGTCGGTATAAATTTCGGGCGAAAACGAATTACAAAGTTATGTTCTTTCGTGCGGTAGATATTAAGTAAACGAGCAGTTGTCCGGTCCGAGTTGCGAAAAGTTGCTACGGTTAGAATTTCCGTTTACCGAAATCCCTCTCGACCCTTTAATTAGATAATTATATTAACTCGGATCGAGAAGCGGTAACGTTTCGCTGAATTCCATTCGTTGAAAGTCACGTACCGCTGTTCTTCCTGTCGGTGGACGCTCAAGAAATTTCTCGATCGAGAAAAGAGCCGAACTAGACGAGCAGGTGTACGTTTTCTCTCGGTGAAAAGGGAACGACGAGAGACGGGTTTGGTTTCGAAAATGGTCGCACGGAAATGTCGAGGAAACGGGATCGAAGGAGCATTGTAATTTTTAGAAAAGATTCGTTCGTTGATGGGTTGACTTCGTTGCACGGGGTACAGATATCTCTCTTCTGCAATTGACGATTGAAGAAAGAAGGAAAGGAACGAAGGAGACAACAATGTGTTAACGTTCCATCGGTTCGTTATTTTCGTAGTCGTGTACTGAACAGAATTGTAATTTTAATTCGAGAAAATGCTCGAACGTAATTAATAAATGTAACGTTACCGAAAAGTTTCAAATGTGTCGAAAAGCATTCACTTTCCATCGGTTCTTTATTTTCATAGCCGTATACAGAACAAAATTATAATTTTAATTCAAGAAAATGCCCGAACGTAATTAATAAATGTTAAGTAAATGTAATATTACTGAAAAGTTTCATATGTGTCGAAAAGCATTCACTTTCCATCGGTTCGTTATTTTCGAAGTCGTGTACAGAACAAAATTGTAATTTTAATTCGAGAAAATGCTGAAACGTAATTAATAAATGTAACGTTACCGAAAAGTTTCAAATGTCTCTAAAAGCATTTACTTTCCATCGGTTCGTTATTTTCGTGTACAGAACAAAATTGTAATTTTAATTCAAGAAAATGCCCGAACGTAATTAATAAATGTTAAGTAAATGTAATATTACCGAAAAGTTTCATATGTCTCTAAAAGCATTCACTTTCCATCGGTTCGTTATTTTCGTATACAGAACAAAATTATAATTTTAATTCAAAAAAATGCTCAAACGTAATTAATAAATGTAACGTTACCGTAAAGTTTCAAATGTGTCGAAAAGCATTCACTTTTCATCGGTTCGTTATTTTCCTAACCCTGTACACAACAAAATTATAATTTTAATTCGAAAAAAATGCTCGAACGTAATTAATGGATATTAAATAAACGTAATATTACCGAAAAATTTCAAAAGTCTCGAAAAGCATTCATTTTTCTTGGACTACACAGTTTTGTTACAACACTTCGATAAGCTGTCTACGAATTTACGATTGTACAACATTCTGTTTTTATTTCTACGCGTAAAACGTACCGACACAGTTCGCCCGGAAGATTCTGGGACACCCTGTTCACGTGCTCGAGGAAATAAGCGTAGCCGGATCGTTGATACAATAGAGAACGAAGTTGGTAACGTACTTCAATGTCAGGAGTCACGAGTCCATGAACAAATTCCACTGTGTACATTTTGGATAAATAGCACGTTAAAGATCTGGGTTCGTCAATGGGGTCGCGGGTCTGTGCAGCCTTGTAACGAATGACGAAAAACACATTTAACCGGTTGTACCCTCGGGTGTATTGCTTTACATACTACTCGAGTGTGTTTCGAGTAGTTCATTATATTCCCTCCAGTCTGTATACGCGTATAGGTGCTCGTAAAGATAGATGACAATATGCATTCGTGGGAATTGAAAGAACTTTGAACGTTTTACAATCAGATCGACGTTATTTGTTAGGATACTTGCTGGGTTGGGTATTTACGCGATACGTTCGTTTAGAGTACAGTATTTTTGAGAAACATCTGCCGGGAATATTCGAGCATCTGCCGATTAATTAAGCACGGAATTAAGTCTCCAGACGTTGATCCCTCGTGAAATGTGTCTCTGCGAATTATGGCGTTTTCAGTGTCTTCTGACAGAAATTTTCGCATCCATGTGACGAACACCTTGAAAAAGTTTAACGCGTCGAATGTCACGGTGGCCACCGGTGACCTACGCGAGTAATTTAATTACGAATCAATAATTGAATACAAATTAATCGAAACTGAAAACGAGCTAAATTATCACAACGTTTCCTTCGTAATGGAGAAATATCTAAATTGATTATTTCTTAGGAACGATTCTCGATTGTTTGGGATCGAGGAGGACTGAGATTCGTTGCATCGTTGCATCGTTGCATCGTTGCACATGCACACATCTCGTTTACAGTTTAAAGTGATTAGACGCACCGAAGTGTCTGTATACCTTGAAACAACGTTTAGATGTTAACAGTGCTGTAAAGTAACAAGTATGCCAATAGACTATTGAATATTTATATTTCTGATGATATAGTTTGAACAAATATCGAGGTCATTCTTAAATGTAGAAAACTGACGACAGTAAACGTGTTGAAGCAATGCAAATCTTGAGATTTTTCTTCGCGAGTATCGTTTGAAAATGTCAGTGAACGAAATACACCAAAAGAATGTGAAACAAATGAATGTAAAACAATTTTTTTTTTATGTTTTTTACGTCATAACTTCTTGAAATTCAACAAAGTTTCTTCGCGTTGCGAATATTTATTCTCCGTAGCGTACTTTACAGGTTCGAATAATATACGAATAAAATATATATTCAAATTAGTTTTAATTAAAAGAAATGCTAAACTCTTATTTTCTTCATTACATATTTTTATTTGCGTTCGCTCGAATACATTCCCACGTATTTCTTTCGAATCATTAAACAATTGTCCTAAGAAATTTGTTCCCAAAATTAAATAAAAATACACGATCGTTCGTACGATCGCTATTATCGGTATACAATATTTTTTTACAAGCGAGAAACAATCTTTGGCGAATAATCGTACGGTTTGAAGGGCCACTAATGATTCAAAGGGAGATGGTCGTTCGTCGATCGAACATCTAAAAATGTGTATATTTTATTGGGTTGTTCGGAAAGTCATTTTATTTTTTTTTTTTTTTTTGGTGAAAATGGAACACAATTTTTCTTAGAGTGTATAAACATTGTCCATTGTAAAAATGGAACTTCAACTTTGACACTTCAACTTTGAACAACTGTAAATATATTGGGTTGTTCGGAAAGTCATTTCGTTTTCTTTTGGTGAAAATGGAACACAATTTTTCTTAGAGTGTATAAACATTGTCCATTGTAAAAATGGAACTTCAACTTTGACACTTCAACTTTGAATAACTGTAAATATATTGGGTTGTTCGGAAAGTCATTTCGTTTTCTTTTGGTGAAAATGGAACACAATTTTTCTTAGAGTGTATAAACATTGTCCATTGTAAAAATGGAACTTCAACTTTGACACTTTTTTTTACTATGACACTTCAATTTTGAACTGTAAATATATTGGGTTGTTCGGAAAGTCATTTCGTTTTCTTTTGGTGAAAATGGAACACAATCTTTTTTAGAGTGTATTTTTTTTATATTATCCCAGAATCTCGCATGTTAGTTGGTAAAGAAGGTAGACTTAGACGGGGCAAGTACCATTCGAAGCGAGACAGCGATTTCACGGGGTTCTTCCTCGTTCCTAAATCTACAAGCAGTTCCGTTCCGAAATTGAAATGGCAATCGGGATTCATTCTTCTGTTTACACTCCCGCGAACGATCGAATTCATAAATACAGCTTCATTGCGGTTAAGTGCTCGCACTTTCATTTATATTCCCGGATTCCACTTGAATCTAAATCGAGCGACGGAGTTCGCTCGGCTACCGCCTGCTCGTTCGGCAAACACAAAAGGAGGGAATCACGGAAGACGTCTCGAAAAGTGGATAGAGGGGATTGTTCTAAGTGGCGAAAGGTTTCGCGGTAGACACGAGGGTGCTTTCGATTAAACGGATAATTAGCCCCGGGAGATGGATGGATATAATTCTCGGGAAGACGGGGCCAATTTTATGGACAACCAGCCACGAAATTGTCAGCCACGTTCCTGCAAACAGGGGATTAGACAAATTTTCGGATAACGGTCCGGAACGACGAATAATCACCGCGAAGGGTGGTTTATTTCACTTTGTTCTCCGCGAGATATTTCGTTGCATCGATTTACACGGGTATATTTATGTTGTATTTAATCGTGTATATTTTACTGGGTTGTTCGAAAAGTCATTTGATTTTTTTTTTTTTTGTGAAAATGAAGCATGGTTTTTTCTAGAGTGTATAAACATTTTTCATTGTAAAAATGGGACTTTAACTTTGACACTTTTTTTACTGTGATACTTCAACTTTGAACAACTGTAAATATATTGGGTTGTTCGGAAAGTCATTTTGTCTTTTTTTTGGTGAAAATGGAACACGATTTTTTCTAGAGTGTATAAACATTTTCCATTGTAGAAATAGAACTTCAACTTCGACACTTTTCTTTACTGACATTTCAACTTTGAACAACTGTAAATATATTGGGTTGTTCGGAAAGTCATTTCGTTTCTTTTTTTGTGAAAATGAAACACTATTTTTTTGTAGAGTGTACAAACATTTTCCATTGTAGAAATAGAACTTCAACTTCGACACTTTTCTTTACTGACATTTCAACTTTGAACAACTGTAAATATTATATTATATATTGGGTTGTTCGGAAAGTCATTTCATTTTTTTTTTTTTTTGTGAAAATGGAACACTATTTTTTGTAGAGTGTATAAACATTTTCCATTGTAAAAATGGAACTTCAACTTTGACATTTCAACTTTGAATAACTGTAAATATATTAGGTTGTTCGAAAAGTCATTTCATTTTTTTTTTTTGTGAAAATGAAACACGACTTTTTTTAGAGTGTATAGACATTTTTCATTATAAAAACGGGACTTCAACTTTGACACTTTTTTTTACTATGACACTTCAACTTTGACACTTTTTCTTAGTATGACATTTCAACTTTGAACAACTGTAAATATATTGGATTGTTCGAAAAGTCATTTCATTTTTGTTTTGGTGAAAATGGAACACGATTCTTTTTAGAGTGTATAAACATTTTACTAAATTATATATTCTCCATTTTGGAGAACGAAATGACCTTCCGAACAACCTAATATAATTATGAACACGCATTTATATTAAATTTTACTTAGTACAGAACGTTGATTAATCAATGGGAAACCTATCGTTCGATATAATAAAATTGTAATATATTCATCCTGCTATATTTGCTTCGTTTGATCCGTTTCGCTTGATAACGCTTACGTAGACTACTCTAGAACCAACTACTATATAGTTTCTACTAACAACTATAGCCGTACAACGTTTATAATAATAAACAAATTATATCCAAGTATTGGACGTTGTTACCTAAAATAACAATAGAACGTGTGGTACGCATTAACGCGGAATAATCGCTGGCTCGATTTCTAACGAATATTTTCAATTATTTAAACTTGAACCTTACCTTTGTTCCGTACGAAATTGTTTATTTTGAAACGCAAATGTAACTGTTGGTATTTATTCTATTAAAAAAAGTTTTTCAAACCAAACCGAATTTCACAGGCCCCGGTTCCATTGATCACCGTGATGAAATCGACCGGCTTTGTTGTTTGTCAACAAAGACGAAAATATGTTTTCGGGACGTTTGGGTGCCGTTATTGTCACGATACAAACAATGGTGGAAATATGGGGGTGGTGTGATTTTCTAAAACAGGAATAGTCGCTCTATACGAACGAAAAATATTGATTTCGGCTTAACTCGGTGCGGTTAGAGTATGGTTTCCTACGGATCGACACTGCAAACGTGCACGTCCGCCGCGCTCAAGATGCATGTAAATTCGTTTTAATCCTTCTGTCAATAACCAAAATGTTCACGGTTGATCGATAACCGGGACGTTGGCTGGATACACGGCGACTATAATTCCCCATCTAGATTTTCTCGAAACTCTTTCACGATCTTTCAAAGACTTCGTTGAAACAAAATACTTGGAAGTATAATATAATTCGACGCTGAATTCGATCGTCGTGGCGCTCCTCGACTCTCGACAAAGACGATTGTGCTTGGCAAGACGGTAAACAAAACTTTACGTATTATACAATGCAGAGAGTACGTACTCGTATCCGTGGAAGAAAATTGCCACCGTGCTTGAATCTTGACAAAGACGATTGTCTTTGATAAGCAAAACTTTATATATATATATATATAATATATTATATAATACAGAGACGCTGTACTCGCGAAAGAAAATTCGTACTTCCTTTGGCGAAACACCTTTCGTTTGTACAGCAAAAATGGTGAATTATGGTCGTATCAAGAGAAAACAAACTATACGTCCCGAAAGAAACGACAGCCCCATAAATCGAATAAAAACTTTCCACATTGTTTGGCATCCACTAAAATGTTACGATATGTTCGTATATCCCGAAAAAGGAGAAGGCTGTCGCGCGTATACTACTGGTTTTGGATAAAAAAAAAAGAAATAAACCAAATATTACACAATTTTACGAGATCTATCGTTATTGTCACTTCGCAGCTAACGAAACATTCTTTTACAAATTTATCGTTCGAGAGTGTACACCGAAGAAAATAATCACGGTACACGATGTCTTTCGTCACTGCAACGACATGCAAATTGTAGAAGATTTTTCAGACAGTATAGTATTTTTTCGACAGAAAATATGTGAGAGATTCTACGCCTCCTCTAAAATGTCAAATAAACGTAACCTTCTACCGGCTTGAAATTTTAAGAAAATGAATAAAAAAAAAGAAAGAAGTTCGATTCTTTGGACTCGTGACGGGTGGTGTCCCTCCTTAAATAACAATAGGTCGATAATCGTTCGTTGTTATCTGGTCGGTCCGACTAAAGCACGCGGATTTATTTTCGATCTAATCTATTTTACCACGCGTCACTGCCAATGAACGAGGACCGATCCTTTTAGCGTGAACGAGCGCTCGTCCTCTCGAAACGGGGATTTCGGACTTCAGGAAGACGAACGTACGACGATAACGCTACGACCGGCTGGGATCAGCCACGACAGGTTAGAAACAGAGTGCTTCCAATCACCAGGGATTTTTTCACCGAACGAATCATCCTATCTACGTTACGCGTCGCTCTAATATCTGGCCGAAAAACTTTTCAACGATATCGTTCGAGCCCGCGGTGAGATAACGATTCCCTGTCTCACGAAATTTATACGATTTTCATGAGAACGTATCAAATCGAGGATAACGGACCGTAGACCCGTTCGAGCTGATCGACGTAATTTGCAAACGAACATTCCGCGATCTTTCTTCGTTAGCGCGTATCTCGTTCCGCTTTTTACGGCACCTTATCGCCAGCGACTGCGCCGGTTTCGTTTCTTGAATTCTTTCGGGCGTTCGGGTTCGTCGTTTGAATTTAATCGTCGTCATGGAGATTGTTTTTTTTTTTTGTGGAACGAATATCATTTAACGGATACCTAGTCGAAGTTCGAAGTTACTCGATAATAGTTACACGCGTCTGGAAGGTATTTAAAAAAAAATAAACTACATTTGTCCAAGCTAGGAAATTTTGATACACGCTTCATTATTATTTGAAGAAAAATTTACACTGTAATTTTATTTTTCTGCTTTCGAAGCGTTCGGGTTCGTCATTTGAATTTAATCGTCGTCATGGAGATTGTTTTTTTTTTTGTGGAACGAATATCATTTAACGGATACCAAGTCGAAGTTCGAAGTTACTCGATAATAGTTACACGCGTCTGGAAGGTATTTTAAAAAAAATAAACTACGACATTTGTCCAAGCTACCAAATTTTGATACACGCTTGATTATTATTTGAAGGAAAATATGCACTGTAGTTTTATTTTTTTGCTTTCGGGGCTTTGGGTTCGTCGTTCGAATTTAATCGTCGTCATGGAGATTGTTTTTTTTTTTTGCGGAACGAATATCGTTTAACGGATACCTAGTCGAAGTTCGAAGTTACTCGATAATAGTTACACGCGTCTGGAAGGTATTTCAAAAGAAATAAACTACGACATTTGTCCAAGCTACCAAATTTTGATACACGCTTCATTATTATTTGAAGGAAAATATGCACTGTGGTTTTATTTTTTTGCTTTCTTGGCTTCGGGTTCGTTGTTCGAATTTAATCGTCGTCATGGAGATTGTTTTGTTTTTTGTGGAACGAATATCATTTAACGAGTACCAAGTCGAAGTTGGAAGTTACACCCGTTTAGAAGGTGTTTGAAAAGAAATAAACTACATTTGTCCAAGCTACGAAACGTTAATACAAACTTCATTATTATTTGAAGGAAAATATGCACTGTAATTTTATTTTTCTGCTTTCGGAGCGTTCGGGTTCGTCATTTGAATTTAATCGTCGCCATGGAGATTGTTTTTTTTTTTTTGTGGAACGAATATCATTTAACGGATACCAAGTCGAAGTTCGAAGTTACTTGATAATAGTTACACGCGTCTGGAAGGTATTTCAAAAGAAATAAACTACGACATTTGTCCAAGCTACCAAATTTTGATACACGCTTGATTATTATTTGAAGGAAAATATGCACTGTAGTTTTATTTTTTTGCTTTCAGGACTTCGGGTTTGTTATTCGAATTTAATCGTCGTTAGGGAAATTGTTTTTTTTTTTTACGGAGCGAATATCATTTAACGGATACCAAGTCGAAGTTCGAAGTTACACGCGTTTAGAAGGTGTTTGAAAAGAAATAAACTACAACATTCGTCCAAGTTATAAAATGTTGATACACGCTTCATTATTATTTGAAGCAAAATATGCACTGTGATTTTATTTTTTGCTTTCGAGCCTTCAGGTTCGTCATTTGAATTTAATCGTCGCCATGAAGATTGTTTTTTTTTTTTGTGGAACGAATATCGTTTAACGGATACCAAGTCGAAGTTCGAAGTTACTCGATAATAGTTACACGCGTCTGGAAGGTATTTCAAAAGAAATAAACTACGATATTTGTTCAAGCTACGAAACGTTAATACAAGCTTCATTATTATTCGAAGGAAAATATGCACTGTGATTATATTTTTTTGCTATTTTTTTGCGGAACAAATATCATTTAACGGATACCAAGTCGAAGTTCGAAGTTACTCGATAATAGTTACACGCGTCTGGAAGGTATTTCAAAAGAAATAAACTACAACATTCGTCCAAGTTATGAAACGTTGATACAAGCTTCATTATTATTCGAAGGAAAATATGCACTGTGGTTTTATATATTTATTACATATATATATATTACATACTTTATACTTAATTTTACTAATATTCACATCTTACTCATTGCACGTGGCCACACTCGTGCTCGCCATATAACAGTCTAGATCTTTTGTTTTTCATTCTTTTCTATTCATGCAGATGTCACCAACAATAGAATACAGAAGTATTCTCTTAACATTATTAATGAATTTTATAGTATCGATTAAGGCAGGAAGAAACATTATTCGGCCATGAATTTTAATAATTCGATCAATCGCAAACACGTTAGCTTATATTCATAATTATTAAGTCACATTCGTCAAAGATACGAAATATTAATATACTCGAAAATGTTAAAATAGTACCGATGAAACTTTGATGAAACTTTTCGTCACTTTTGGTATATATTCTTTAACATTCGAAAAATAGAAAAACTTTTGTATAAAGTTTTACATCTTACAACGTCAAAGAATACATACCTATATGGAAAAGTGACGTAAAGTTTCATAAAGCGTTTGCTTTGTAAAAAGATGACTGAAAATCAATTCTACGTTAATATTTTATTCAAGGTTCGTTAACAACGCATGCCATTTATGCACTTTATCGTGGTTTCTTGACTCCGTGATCCTCTCGTTTCAATACCCTTGATTCTCTATTCTGGGTATACATAAACAGTTTAATATATTCAACACCGATAGATAATTCGCAAGATCTAGAGCATCCATTACACGAGGTCTATGCTGATACACGAACGGACAGAAATTGCGGAAATCGATTGGTATGCAAAAATTTCGAGGCTTCGAAGTATAAGCCGTGTCCTTTTAAAGAAAAAAAAAAAAAAAATAGAAAATCTGAACGTATTGCTAGTATTTTAGTTAGCTTCATCGGCTGCCCGATTGTGCGTTGAAACCGACATTGATGCACCGTGCGTTTTCAGACTTTTGATGAACCAGGTTTGCAATGCGAAGCCATGGAATTATTTTTCAGAACGACACGGCTCGCAGTCGAAAGCCTCCAGGAGTTTTAATTACTAAAATTCGCGCTATGAAATTCAAACGAAACTCGTAGCCGTTTCTTTACGACGAAAAGGTAAAAAAAACTGCATCGAAACGAGAGACGTTCGCGCAGATCCGATATAGCTCCTATCATGAAAGTTTTCCACGCCTCAAGAATTGCGTGTCAAGACACACGTGCGTGTAGTGCATACTGCAACATTTCTGTTCGCTTTGACGATCATTACCGAGACGTGTAAACAAACAAATAACGAGTACTTCTATCCACCCTGATCTCTTTTGTTTTCGATGTATTTGAACTGTACAGGGTGTCAAGATCATGCGATTTGACACTTTTAGACTCTTTTTTTGGTGTCGCCTCTTATTCCGTTATTAACTCCCAAGTTTCTACTTTTAAATAATATAAAGAATATCGAGATTACTCGAACCCTCTGAGATTTATTGAAAAAGTAAATCAACCGGTGAAGATTGGGACACCCTTTACAGTGGTCGTTTGATCGTTGGTCCGGGACAAATTAAGTAGGCGGTAGAGCTATTCTTCGATGAATTCCAGAAACTCTAGAGCCTTAAATATTAACTCCCAAGTTTCTACTTTTAAATAAAAATAAGAACATCGAGATTACTCGAACCCTTTCAGTTCTATTCAAAAAGTAAATCGACCGGTGACGTACGGGACACCCTATAGACCGAATAATTGTTCGGAACGTAGAATTGGTTTCAAGTGTCGCGAATTCGCGTAGAGTTCCAGTTGGAAGAAGACGAGTACCACGAGTGTGAAATGTGTATGTCGTGTGGTTTGGTTACGCGTGTGTGTACGTAGGTGGGGACTTAGTTGGTGTCGTTCAGAGTTAACCGGTGAGAGTCCTCGTTTTCGAGAGCGCGGTCTCTTAGTTATTAACACATTTCGAACAGGAGGCGTCGAATCGCGTCTTTTGCGCTCTGTCGATTACACATACAGCGATAGAACCGATGACACATTCATTAATAACAAACGTATAAATTCCCGAGCATTGGCCCGTGGTACGAAACGTGTTTCGTTTATCATTGGTATCGGTAAGATGCATTCGTCGACGAACGTATCGATGCAATTCGAACATCGAATATCATCGAGACCTTGTCGAGGCAACGATGCAAAGAATCGATGAAAACGATACAGTGGATTATTCGAGCATCGAGCTGAATCTAATCGTTCGGATATTTTTAATTAGTTTTCGCGCAGCAGCCGCGATTTTTCATTTCTATAAATCGAATCCCTCAATTTCGTACCAATCGATCCCCTGCAACGATCGAGGCAGGTGTCAACGAACAAATGAAATCGAATTGGTGACAAAACGATGGAAAAATTCACTTATTCGAATAATCACTCGGAAATTCAACACGGAATATAATACAAATGGAAACATTTCCAGCCGTATATTATATTTCACGGTACACGGTAGTGTTTAATTTCGATAATATCAAATTATATTCATATTTCACGAATAATTATTTCGATTAAATTACACCCGTCACTGTTGCATTTGTTACATTTCATCCTTCACCTGCATACGTAGATTTGGCACGGAGAATTCCATTTTTTGGTTCACTATGGAGAATTTATTCTAAAATTCTAACCTTACAAACTTACCAATTTTTACGTTGAATGCGATTAAACAATTATCAAACTCGGCGTCAAGATCATTTAACGTTTCAGTCCTATCGTAATGAACAGGATCTCCATCATTTATTCTCGTTTTATTATCGTTGAAAAATTCTTCATTACCGAAGAGATTATTACAACACATTGTCTCGTAGTATTATCAAAAGCACAGTACTGGAAACGCGTCTTTGTTAAAAGGAAATGCAACGAAAGCTTTCTACGTGTACAAAAATTGATAAATTTCAAATCACAGAGAGCAAAATGAAGACGTGAAAGTAATTATGTTCGACATCCAGAAAGGAGAACATTAAATCAACCAGTATTGTTTACTTTCGTTTTCGGCGAGTTTCGACTGTAATTAAACGAACATTTAACTTTACTCGATTACCAGCCAGTTACAATGCAATTTATATCACGTTGCAAATATCCTTTATATAAAAAATCACGTCTGCGTTTCAACGTCGTGCCATTCAAAAGTCGTGTACGCAGAATGAACTCGCTTTTTCTAAAATACGGATAATTATTTCACGATCGTCGCTAGCGATACACCGTTGAAATTAAATTGGGAAACCTTGACCGTTGATTGAAGAAGAAAAAAAAAAAAGAAAATTGGAAAAAGTACGAATGTCGTGACCACAATGGGCGATTTAAATGCTTCTCGAAATTAATTAGTCCATTGTGAACAAATGGCCCTCGGCGTGGCGGGGCCCTTGGTATTCTTTTACGCGGACAATAATGCGTCACGTCAGCGGAAATCTCCGAGTTTTTGCAAAAATCTCGCAAAAAACATTTAACGCGCGCACGTGCGCTATCGCGAGCGGGCCGCGCGTTCATTGAAACTTGCCCGTCTAATGACGTACTGAAATTTACATGCAAAGGGACACACGATGAAACGGAACAAAGAGGGCTGCAAGCTCAAAGCTTCGATCGAGATCGAAAACGCGATCGTTTCGACGCTATTCGATGAAAAATTAACAGATATCCGTGCGTAAAGCACACAAGGAAGTAAGTAATAATACTAGCGTAACAACGACTTGATTTAGAGAAAAGCGAAATTAAAAATGAAAAATTATAAGACAATACACACTGCAACGATCGAACCACGATACAGATGAGTCTTCAACAGTGATTGAAGCAATCGAAGGAAAATTAAGATCAAAATTATCAAAAGTAATACTCGATGCACCGTGGTGGGATAGATGCACCGATGACTGCAGTTTTTCGATAAGTGCCACTTGAATTACTTTATTTAATAAAGGAAGAATTTTATTTAATACGGTGAACCGCGAATAGAAGAATTTTAATATTAAATTTGGACTTTGTTTTTACGTAAGAATGTATAAACATTGCGTGTTTGTTTATACGTAGTACTTGGAAATAAATATCAGAAGGTGTGTCGTTTGAGGATGAAAATGCACTGTATAAGTAGAAGGTATGGGAATTGTCATAATTTGGGAATGGGAATAATTTTACTGTTCATTTTATGTTTGTTATACACAAACTGGGTCGCTAATTGAGTCTCGATCGCGTCTCGATCGATTCGTCAACGTCTTTCAGGACGGTATAGTATTTTCGTACGCAGGGGGTTGGCAATTTCGGCATAGATTGCATTTTATAGTCGCGTCGTTCGCTCGATGAAATTCCGGCAATTAGGGAGATGAGAGTGTCGAAAATTCAAAGCCAATAAAACCAGAATGGCTTCATCGTCGTGATCAAATTTTTTAGGAGGCTTGCTCACTTTTTGCTCGTTTCACTTCCCGCGGAGAAACGTCCAGCCACTAACGTTCTGGACATAGTTTGCGAAAGTTGCATACTCGTTTCGATGGATACTTCGATCGCGATAATCATCGATCGTGTTGCGAGAAATAATCGCACAGTTTGTACGACTGACTATAATTTCGTGCTCACTGTAACGAAAGGGTAACTTGTGTATTTTGCAATATTTTTCTGCGACTCAATTTGTATCGCAAATACATGTAAACGACAGTTGGACGAAAGAACGATAATGTATATACTATAGGGTCATAGTGTTTGAGTTTCCAATGAAAGTAGAAACACAGTATGTGAGTAATGCAAGGGAATTATTATATCCCTTGTAATATACTAATATAGTAATATACTAATTGTAATATACTAATATACTTGTTTGTTTACTCCCGTTGTTACTTACCCATTACTTGTTTGTTTACTCCCAGTTAGTGTAAAAATTGTAGCCTCCGAAAATTGTAATCATTTAGAGTCTACCACGTTAAAAATGTATCTAACAACATTCGTCGGACTGGCCAACAGTTTTGAAAATTGTAACTATTTAGAGTTTACCTCGATATAAATAAACTTGGCGACCTTCCTCGGATTCCCCAACTTATCAGTTTCCTATGGTACCTAAAGTATCAAAGAAGTAGATTCGTGAAAAGAATTTTGTATTTCGTATTCGAAAATTGCGCGACGAAGATGTGAACGATATCAATAAATATTTACTCGTAGAGATTTCATATAACAGTTATGGTAACGTTTGCAAATGGATTCGTAGATAGTAGCTCGCGATTTGATCGAGTTTAAAGTTCGTTAAGAACTGCCATATGGACATTCGTTTGTGGTTTATTGGTTCAATTTCAATCGTTTTGTATCTTTGAATATTGGAAACTTGTATATGTATTTGTACTCGAAATCGACACAAGTAAATAGCACCGTTTGTACGACTAACTATACTTTCGTGCTCACGGTAACGAAAGGGTAATTTATGTATCTTGCAATGTTTTTCTGCGACTCAACAGCGATTGGTATCGTAAATACATGTAAACGACACAGTTGGACGAAGGGGTTGCATCAGGTCGGTGGCGTAAAATATTCATGGTTTTTGAAAAATTTATCGCAACGTAACTGTACGTTCGAAGAGTGTACGCCCGTAGTATATGAATATACATTATGCGTAGGGTAGAAAAAAATATTTTTATTTCGATTGAAATTCGATTTTTCGTTCAAAGTGTCGGCCTTTTCCAAAGTGGTGTTTTTCCGTACGTGACACGACGATTGTGAATAATTTCGATTCTCCGTAATTTTCAAATTAAAATTTACGAAACGATTCTTATTTGTATAGTTTTCCAGTGTAGGATTCTTTTGGAAAGTACGGATATGGCGACAGTTTGCACTTTTTCCTTGACATTTCGCTAGTTTTGTTTCACGTATCGAAAATTGTGTAAGCGATGAAAAGATGTCTATTTCGAGTTAATGTAACCAATTAAGAGGTTACGATGGAATTTTCAAGAGTTAAGGACGTGTATAAACTTCCTGGAAGATAAAGAAAATAAACGAAGCTGTGACAAAAAATAAACATGGAAAAACGTGGAATATTCGGTTAAATCGAACAAAGGTAGTCGAAGTAACTCTAAGTCACTTTCTGGTGGGGTACATACAGAAACCGAGGTTGCCGAAAATAGTTCACCTGGAGCCTCCGCAGTGGTCGGATCTCTCCATGTGGGGCACGTACAGCTTGGTTGACCCTTTGGTGACTATTTCTGATCACTTTTGACCACATCTGACCACTTCTGACCACATCTGACGACTTCTGACCACATCTGACGGCTTCTGACGGCTTTTGACCACTTCTGACCACTTCTGACCACTTCTGACCACTTCTGACCACTTCTGACCACATCTGACGACTTCTGACCACTTCTGACCCTTTCTGACCACTTCTGACCACGTCTGACCCTTTCTGAACACTTCTGACCACGTATGACCACTTCTGACCACTTCTGGCCACTTCTGACCCCTTCTGACTAGTGCTGACCACTACCTTTTTGAGTATCTGAACACTTTACCAATTGCTATGGATGTCGTTTAACCTCCTGGTAACCGGTGCTGACAATTGATAGGCAATGATAAGTACTGGTAACCATCATCTAATTTTTTTGTTTTATTTTCTCGTTAGCTTCAATTTACCTTATTTGTTCAGATATATCTGTATTTATTCTCAGATTTTTATTCGTTCTTCTTTTCCCATGTTTATTTTCTCTTTCACTGCACGAATGTATTCAATTATTAACCCACATATATTATGTTAATAGTCATTTACCTAATACATCTATAAAAATTTCACAAAAGTTCAGTTTTTCGAGTAAGACTAAAATTTTCCCATCACGAGTTTTGTTCTTTGTCGGATGCTCTTGGATAAAATATAAAATGATGCCAAATTGAAGTTACCTGACGCACTAATTTTTCAAATGTTGTCGGAAAACAAAATGGGGTTTCGTATCACCGTTTTCTCCTCCAAGTATTCACTTACGCGAACGTTTCGCTGAAAATAACACGCGTTCTTGTTAACCCTTTCGCCGCTTGCAATTAATCCGTACCTATATTCACTCACATGGTACTTTCCTTACGAGCGTATGTAAAATTCAGGAAACCGGTCAAGAAATTCTAATTGACGTTCCAATACGTATCTGTACCTTTGTATCTGTGGTTGTCCAAGGCCGCTATTGAAGCGTAACAAGAGAGCGGGCGTGCTACTTTCGGAGATAGTTTCCAGACATGTTTACCAGCTGTTCGACTCTTGAGACTGTCACCTATCGGAAAACAATAGGTTTATTTCGAACGTCTATACCGACGCGTCGTCCCTGATTAGAATTGCACTAGCGAAAAATAATTCAAATAAAATACACACGACTGTTCGATTACATTATTTTATTACCGTATACAAAACTACTGCATACTATATATCAAGCACTAAAAAGGAACAAAGAACTATTGGGTTGTTCGGGAAGTCATTTCATTTTTCAAAATGGAGAATATCGTGTTTCATTTTCACCCAAAAAAAAAAAACGAAATGACTTTCCGAACAATCCAATATAATAGGTGGCAATATTGATTTAATGTTCTCCTTTCGGAAAAAGAAATTTGTAGAAATCGAATAGTAATCGGGGTATTTACAATTTATCACATTCGTGTCTTCTGTATTGTTTTCGTTGGTCCTGCATATTTCCAACGTCGTTATTATAATATCATCCACATTGGTTTCGTTCTAAATCAACTATACTGATACGTTATCCCTGACTAGAATCGCACTAGCGAAAAATAACTGAAATAAAATACACACGACTGTTCGATTACATTATTTTATTACCGTATACAAAACTAGTGCAAATTATATAGCAAGCATTGAAAAGTAACAAAGAACTATAATAGTTGGTAATATTGATTTAACGTTCTCCTTTCGAAAAAGGGGTATTTTGTAGAAATCGAATAGTAATCGGGGTATTGCACTTCAAATACAGATACATCTAACAATTCTATTCTTTTAATTCTATAATACACTAGCATATACAACTTATCACATTCGTGTCTTGTGTATTGTTTTCGTTGATCCTGCATATTTCCAACATCGTTATTATAATATCGTATAATATTATAAAATCATCCACGTTAGTTTCGTTCATAAATTATTAAAATAAAAGGGATACTTCTCGAAATACCTACTAATTACCTTCGTACAAGAGACTTCGAACAACATAGGCTCCACTTTGCATCACTCGATCGAGTAAACGTCACAAATACTCAATTCTCGAACGTTGATACCTCGATATCCACTTCACCTTTGTCTCCAGGTTCTCTTATTAAAGTATTCAGTACAACGGTGTTGTACGTTCATCGTACGTTCGCCACCTCTGAAAAAAAAGGAGAGAGTCGATATTGGTATTCATACAGCGTTAGCGAAGTGAAAGATAGTTCCTCGTAAACTTTGATAACTACACTCGCTACGTGCCTCGGTCGAACGTTCACGATCATGAACTCGATGGCAACAGAAGAGAGGACGAAACATCGGTCAAACGTTGGGCCGATTAATTGGTGTCTCTGTGCTGTCGTCAAAGGACGAAGAACAGTATCGTGGTCCTCCTTTTTATCGATAGATTTCTCTGTAAGGAAACCACGAGGAGAATTTCGTAAACGTCGAATGCTAGGAATCATCGTTACAATCGATTCCATCGAGCACACTTATTTGCTGTACTCGTTGGCGTGTGCTGGATTTTCAGCAGTTGGTATTTATCGTCGGTTCCATAACATCATGGTCGTGTGCATTCGGTAGAGTAAAAATTCGACAGAAAGCGACGTACATCCGCTTACAGATACATGCAAATCGAGTTTCTATCGGAAACTATACCGTTTTATAGTGTTTTTCGCCGATCGGACGACGTGTCCGTATCAAATTTTTACCAGTTGATACAGCCTGCTGGGATCTAATTCGCTACATGCTGCAATTTTCGAATACACTGGATGTTATATAGTAGTTTCTATGTCACGTTTGCCCATATGTCCGATTCTGTTAATACACGTTCATCCTTGTCAGCCTCGTTTTGCGAAGTAGTTCAAATTCGCGAAATGCGAATCGTTAGAAATTAAATTAAGAAATAATATTGGAATGAGAAACTAGAGAATATACACTGTGTTTTAACACTATCGAGGTGTAATCTTTCAAGATATATACATATATGTATATATATTGCTAATTTTCTATATTGCTATATCATATTGCTAATTTTCTATATTGCTATATCATATTGCTAATTTTCTATATTGCTATATTATACTGCTAATTTTCTATATTGCTATATCATATTGCTAAATATCTGTATTGCTATATCATATTGTTAATTTTCTATATTGCTATATCATATTGTTAATTTTCTATATTGCTATATCATATTGTTAATTTTCTATATTGCTATATCATATTGTTAATTTTCTATATTGCTGAATCATATTGCTAATTTTCTATATTGCTATATCATATTGTTAATTTTCTATATTGCTGAATCATATTGCTAATTTTCAAGTACTCAGTCTATCGTGCATACGCTTTCGATTCCTCGCGTTTAACGTAAACGCGAACAATCTATTTTCTGTAAATTTATTCCCTTTCGTCCACTAAAATAATATTCATTTCTCTCGTTGCGTTTCGAATTGGAGTAAGAAGCTAGCGAATATACACTGCATTTTAACACCACCAAGGTGCAATCTTTCAAGTTTCTTTCCTCTGTACAAAAGTTTGAGAAATCGATCCAAGAGTTAACAGAATCGTTAGAGTCCATCCGTACGTTTAGCATAGGTTTGAAACTTGGTTGGTTTACGACTGCAATCGAAGAGCCATAGAGTGAACAGTGATTCGCTCGTCTCGTTAAGAATCTCTGTAATGGAGGAACGTTTCCGAAAGCATCGACTTTTCGATTAATTTTTAACCCAGTCCTCGACAAACTTCTTATTTAACAGTGTCTCTTACATATGCACCATGCGAGGAAATTTTCTTATCGACGAGATCCGAATCGGAGATAAAGTAGCACGGTTGCATAACTTTTTTGATAATGCCCAGCACGGTGACTATAACGTTAAGCGGTACAGCACTAGGAAGGTCGAGGGAATCAATTTTCTTTGAATTTTTCCCCCGTAGTGGAAGCGTTCGAGAGTATTTTTCCACCGGTCCCGCGCGGAAACTTCAAAGAATAACGGAGATATGAATTTTTTCGAGGGGCTTCACCGATAGTGGTTTCCTCATCGTCGATAAAAGGCGGGGAACATTTTTGTCCGAGGATTTCAGTCGTAAAGGTGGATTACATCTTATACGGGGCAACGACAAACATTATTACGATACATTGTACCCGGTTAAGTGAGAAGAAACTCTTATTCGAGTTCGAGAATGCTGTTTAAAGTCGAGAGATGATTCCAACTTTGAACCGCGAAGAAAAATACATTTCTGTGCGCGTGTTGTATAAATAATTGGCGCGATTGGTTCGAGGTTAGATGAAAATTCGATTTTCTTTTGTATTCTCCGATTCGAGGGATCGATTCTGATTTTTCTTGATTAGTAGATCGTTCTCGTGTGCAATAATTGAATATGGCGCAAGATTGGATGCTGGAAAATTCGCGCAAGGTGCGTGGAAAGGCGAATGCGAGAAACGATCGTAAAAGGAACAGGTGATAGTTGGCAAAAAACGATTAATTTTTTATGTTACGACAGGTACGTTTTATTACCCGATTTATAACTTGTCTTTTCGTGCTCTCATTTCGTCGCGTGGTCGTTGTAGGAATTAAATTTTCAACTTTGGCGTAGAAATTTCATAAGTGTTACATTTCAAACATACAGAAATGTATATTTCCATGGTCGTTAAACTTTGATAATAATTGCACCGATACGCTGCAATCGAATTTTAAACTCTCTTACGAGAAATAAATCGCCACTTTTCCAAAATTTTCATTTTTCTTTTGTAGGCTAAGTTATCGAACCGCCCTTGTATATTTCGCGCTCTTATGATTTATAAAACACTGATCCACACTATAAGAGACAATTCTCTCGAATCACACATCACTCGATTCACACGACAACTCGACTGTTCGAAATATTACCATAATTGAAAGTAACCGCGTTAAATTGAACCGTTCAGCGACCGGATGACTTTCGTTGTAAATGTCAAAGGTTCGAATCCTAAACGCATCTAATCGAAAGCTCGATGTGGTACACATCCACGGATCGGATACTTTCGACCGTTGGAAAGTTCTATGAACAACGTGGAACGGTTGATCGGAGTCGAGTGGATATCTTGCGGGTGTTTTTCTATTTTTTTGAAATTTTTCGATCGCTTAGAACCGCGGTTAAGGAATTCTATGCATTTATGTGGAGTTTATCGGCGACTATGTAAACCGGGGACGTTGAATGCAGGTGTCACGTGACGGATTACTTTCGTTGTAAATGTCAAAGGTTCGAATCCTAAACGCATCTAATCGAAAGCTCGATGTTGTACACATCCACGAATCGGATACTTTCGACCGTTGGAAAGTTCTATGAACAACGTGGAACGGTTGATCGGAGTCGAGTGGATATCTTGCGGGTGTTTTTCTATTTTTTTTCAATTTTTCGATCGCTTAGAACCGCGGTTAAGGAATTCTACGCATTTATGCGGAGTTTATCGGCGACTATGTAAACCGGGGACGTTGAATGCAGGTGTCACGTGACGGATTACTTTCGTTGTAAATGTCAAAGGTTCGAATCCTAAACGCATCTAATCGAAAGCTCGATGTGGTACACATCCACGGATCGGATACTTTCGACCGTTGGAAAGTTCTATGAACAACGTGGAACGGTTGATCGGAGTCGAGTGGATATCTTGCGGGTGTTTTTCTATTTTTTTGAAATTTTTCGATCGCTTAGAACCGCGGTTAAGGAATTCTATGCATTTATGCGGAGTTTATCGGCGACTGTGTAAACCGGGGACGTTGAATGCAGGTGTCACGTGACGGATTACTTTCGTTGTAAATGTCAAAGGTTCGAATCCTAAACGCATCTAATCGAAAGCTCGATGTGGTACACATCCACGAATCGGATACTTTCGACCGTTGGAAAGTTCTATGAACAACGTGGAACGGTTGATCGGAGTCGAGTGGATATCTTGCGGGTGTTTTTCTATTTTTTTTAAATTTTTCGATCGCTTAGAACCGCGGTTAAGGAATTCTACGCATTTATGCGGAGTTTATCGGCGACTATGTAAACCGGGGACGTTGAATGCAGGTGTCACGTGACGGATTACTTTCGTTGTAAATGTCAAAGGTTCGAATCCTAAACGCAACTAATCGAAAGCTCGATGTTGTACACATCCACGGATCGGATACTTTCGACCGTTGGAAAGTTCTATGAACAACGTGGAACGGTTGATCGGAGTCGAGGGGATATCCTGCGGGTGTTTTTCTATTTTTTTTAAATTTTTCGATCGCTTAGAACCGCGGTTAAGGAATTCTACGCATTTATGCGGAGTTTATCGGCGACTATGTAAACCGGGGACGTTGAATGCAGGTGTCACGTGACGGATTACTTTCGTTGTAAATGTCAAAGGTTCGAATCCTAAACGCATCTAATCGAAAGCTCGATGTTGTACACATCCACGAATCGGATACTTTCGACCGTTGGAAAGTTCTATGAACAACGTGGAACGGTTGATCGGAGTCGAGTGGATATCTTGCGGGTGTTTTTCTATTTTTTTTTAAATTTTTCGATCGCTTAGAACCGCGGTTAAGGAATTCTATGCATTTATGTGGAGTTTATCGGCGACTGTGTAAACCGTGGACGTTGAATGCATGTGTCACGTGACGGATTACTTTCGTTGTAAATGTCAAAGGTTCGAATCCTAAACGCATCTAATCGAAAGCTCGATGTTGTACACATCCACGAATCGGATACTTTCGACCGTTGGAAAGTTCTATGAACAACGTGGAACGGTTGATCGGAGTCGAGTGGATATCTTGCGGGTGTTTTTCTATTTTTTTTTAAATTTTTCGATCGCTTAGAACCGCGGTTAAGGAATTCTACGCATTTATGCGGAGTTTATCGGCGACTATGTAAACCGGGGACGTTGAATGCAGGTGTCACGTGACGGATTACTTTCGTTGTAAATGTCAAAGGTTCGAATCCTAAACGCATCTAATCGAAAGCTCGATGTTGTACACATCCACGAATCGGATACTTTCGACCGTTGGAAAGTTCTATGAACAACGTGGAACGGTTGATCGGAGTCGAGTGGATATCTTGCGGGTGTTTTTCTATTTTTTTTTAAATTTTTCGATCGCTTAGAACCGCGGTTAAGGAATTCTATGCATTTATGTGGAGTTTATCGGCGACTATGTAAACCGTGGACGTTGAATGCATGTGTCACGTGACGGATTACTTTCGTTGTAAATGTCAAAGGTTCGAATCTCAAACGTATCTAATCGAAAGCTTGATGTTGTACACATCCATGAATCGGATACTTTCGACCGTTGGAAAGTTCTATGAACAACGTGGAACGGTTGATCGGAGTCGAGTGGATATCTTGCGGGTGTTTTTCTATTTTTTTTAAATTTTTCGATCGCTTAGAACCGCGGTTAAGGAATTCTATGCATTTATGTGGAGTTTATCGGCGACTATGTAAACCGTGGACGTTAAATGCATGTGTCACGTGGCCATCATACCGGTTGGTCTCCGTCGACATCGACGCGGATGTTTGCGTGTACACGGGCTCACGTAGACACTTATTTCAGAACGGATTGCCTACAGAGAGATAATAAGCCGACACGCGCTCGCACGCGTGACAAGCGTATGGATGTTGACCTCGTACAGCTGTTGGAATAATGAATTTAATAATTCGCGACCAGCGAATTATTTCGACCTTCTGTGTAGCGGTTCTGTTGCGTGTTAACGCTACGAATTGAATCGACAAAAAATTATTTGTCTTCCTCGGACAGTATCGCGCGTTTTCGATTTCGTTGATAGTTTCGTGCGAACTGATCCCAATTATAGTAATTATAATACGGACGGTTCTTTTTTACCGATAGAATTTCAATCGACTAAAGATTCTCCATTTAGGAATAAGTCACGTGTAATCGTATCGGTCGATTTTATAATTTTAATTTTTACACGCTTCGTCTGCCAAACTGCACAATCGAATCGATTAGATGGTAGTTTCTGTATACAGATTTGTCAGTGTTGAATAACTTCAGATTTTTGATCGGCGAGTTATTTTATATCGATCGTTCTCGAGACTGTTGCAAGTAGACAGGATTTGTCGCAAAAGTGACATGGAGAAAACTGAAATATAGAACCGTTGAATAGCGACTTTCACCGATAAAAGTATTCTCTGTTCGAAGTTTGATAATCGAAGTACAATGGTAGGAAATACACCGGGTGTTTTCGTAGCTGTTTGAATTTTACACGAACCTGTTACGAGAAAAGAGAAACAAGAGGAGTTCACCTTGAGTCTTGAGCAACGGTCTAGTCTACTTTTGAAATCGGTACGACACGAGAACCAACGATGCGAAATTAATTCCAACGTGGAAGGATTGAATAACATCGGTGTTTTAGAGTGATTCTTCGATAGTACTCGATACTTTGGTCGCGCGAACAATATTATTGAAATTCAAACGAATTGTTTTCAATTTGTATGTTACGTGTACTGTAACGTTACTTACGAGAACCTGATTAGTACATTCAATAGTGTTTACATCGTCGTGAATTTTACTATACAAGTATCGGAGTTATCGAACGAAAGAATTTCCTCTACCGTAACAATCGATAAGCTTGTTATCGTATTTCCTGTGTCAACGACTTTCTCTCGATTGAAAAAAAGGAATCGAGATTCTCCCTCAAACGCGAAAAGAAAATATTTGCTACCATTTTGCGATTACCATCGGTCGGCTGGTATTCGTCAAATTCATTAAAGGGTCTTTCTTTCAAACGGTTGTAATCTTCGTGGAATCATCAAAGTACATTACTTATCGCGGTGCGCTTGTCAGTTCAAAGGTTGAATTCGTGCAAAGTCTGATTACAATCTCACCTCGTGATTATTATGCACATATGTGTTTTGTGATACCTTAATAAAAAGAAATCGTGATAACCTGACTCGGAGAGTAATGTACTTCCTAAAGATAATTTTTGTTCTTTCGAATTTTTACCTGTTATTATTATTTCTTAACAAACATGATATATAAATCTGTAATTATTATAGATATATGTGTTTTGTGATACTTTAATAAAAAGAAATCGTGATAGCCTGACTCGGAGAGTAATGTACTTCCTATAGATAATTTCGGTTCTTTCGAATTTTTACCTGTTATTATTATTTCTTAACAAACATAACGCATGATATACAAATCTGTGATTATTATAGATATATGTGTTTTGTGATATCTTAGTAAAAAAAGATCGTGATAACCTGACTCAGAGAATAATGTTCTTTCTAAAGATAGTTTTAGTTCTCTCAAATTTTAACTTATTATTATTTCTTAACAAACATAATACATGATATACAAATCTGTGATTATCATACATATATGTGTTTTGTAATATTTAACGAAAAGAAATCGTGATAACCTGACTCAAAAAGTACTGTACTTCCTAAAGATACTTTTCCTTCTCTCGAATGTTTACCAACTATTATTTCTTCATAAATATAATACACCACGAATCCTTTTTTCTCAAAAATAATATTAACACACAACGATCGCGAAGAAAGGAAAGTATATTTACAAAGTACAGTACTCTCTGGCAGGTTGTCACGATATCTCCCCGTGAAGTTGTCGCAACATTAACCGCACTGTTTCCTACACCAGCTGAAACAGTGTCAACCTTATCTCTCTTTCTCCGTTTGCAAGTTGCATTTCCGTTGCACGAAAACTCCGCCAGAGATCGAATTTCACCTTTATCGATATCGTTTACTCGATACTCGAAAATTTCTACTCGTTGCTACACCGAAGAGACCGATGATGGAATACAAAGAAAATTTTTTTTCCCAAGTCACTCGCTTCTGTGTCTCTGTACCCTGAGAAAGGTATTAGATGGAGAGAAAGAGGGACGACCGGTTGTCTGTCTGCAGAAACGGAATTCGAATGGATCCGATATTCGCCGAACGAAGGTTAAGAGCCAAATATCCTTTCTGCGAGACTTGGTCAGGCTTTTATGGGCCCGTGGAATAGAGGCGAGGGCGATAAATCGGGTAAAGATTTAGAAAATTGCGTTCCACCGGCTGGATCAAATTCTAAATTAGAATCACCCGGAGGAAAAGTTTCGAATCGTATATTCTTCGCGGTAAAACAGTTCTCAACTGGCAGAGATTAGTGCATTACCTGCAAAAAGTCTTTGTTAACACGTTACGTACAGCGTACCGGTGAAACATTGATTAACACTTTAACGCCTGCTTGTTTAAGCCTATACGAAACTTTGAGAACCGTGTTCAACTTCGCAAGATGCGATGAAAAACTAAACGAAGGTATAAAAATTTTAATTAGATCGCTACGCGAATATTTTCTCTCAGATTGAGGATAAAGCTCTCGGAATAAGCACAAAAATCGATCATTTCGGAACACGCGTTCGAGTAACTTGTAATTAAATCGGATAATTGTACGGTAATCTTACAATTTATCAATAACGATACTTGCTTGCTTTTGAACTAAGATACGTCTGTCAGTTATGAATATTCGACAGAACGATACCAAGAAAGTGAAACGTCGCTTGGAAATACAATTACAGCTTATACTAACTAGTATTACTAGTATTACATCACGGAATACAATTACATATCTTATTTTTCTATTCGAAGCGAAGAATTGAAAATTAAAGCACGGATAAAGTCGCACAGTCGCTCTCGCGCGATCGAACATCTCGATCTAATTTACTTGAGATACTTTCCATCGAAAACCAGTAATTCCGGATCGTCTCCCTGGAAAGTATCAAAATTGCTCCACAAACCTTTCCAATTTTGATTCTGTACGTTTCGTGGAAAAACGACGTTTCCGTGGTTCTGTTCCTAAATGAAAATTCTATTGGAAAATAGAGAGGTTCACTGTTCGAGAATACGTTAGATCGATACGCGGGAAAAGTCACGGGGTTTGACGTCGCTCGGTCTCTGACAGGAGCCAGATTTCTCATCGCGAACGATCGCTTCTCGCCCGGTAATGGATTCGCGAAAGATTTTTCGACGTCGATGTTCGCCGCGTTTGTATCTTTTTTTCTTTTTACCTTTCTTCTTCTTTTTCTTCACCGTCGTTTATCGCGACGGTCATCGAGACACATTTCGAAGGCGATACGAACCCGTGTCTGGATTTTCGAACGAGCAACCGACGTCCACCCTTTCCTATCGCGAATCCGGTATTACGTAGATCCGAGGGAAAAGGGGTAAGGCCGAGCTAGCTCTACGCTCGAACTCATCCTCTCACGTCCGTTTTATAGCGCACGGATTATCGACGGTTGCGCCACGTTAAACGCCGAAAGTCCGAGTTGTGTCATTCGCTGATAACCGCCTCGTATTTTCACCTTTTGAATTTATCGCTCTTGAGATTCATCGCGCCGTGAACGTTTCTACTTCCACGTGGCGTTTATAAATCGACTTCGACGGATTAGGATTGTTCGGTTAACAGTCGAGGAAATACAGCACCGTGGAATAATACGACCAACGGAGATTTCGATGCAACGATCGATCGCGTTCGTTTCTCGTATTAGTTTCATCTTTGCGTACAATCTGCTCGCACGTACGAGCGTGTATCTCTTTATTTCCGCTCGAGTTTCTTTTTTTTTTCCCTCCACATCGGGTTGCCTTTGTTCGTACGAGTAAATCACTTCGATCGTGGAAAAACACTGCAAGGTGGTCCACCCGAAATGGAACAACTGCTCAATGTTTTCCAGAGTAGAAAAATACGTTGTATTGTCGATGAACTGTACGATTTTTTAAATGTAAATACGATGTTGACAGAATTTTATTCTTAGAGGTTAATAGTTTCGGAGTTTTGTAAGTAGCTTGTATTGTTTTGATATTTTTCATCTCGTAATGAATGATGAGTCTAATTCGATGGAACTTCGGATTCGGAGAATTTATGAATAATAAATAATATAATTATAATATCTTTTTGATTATTTTTACAACGTGATGTACCATTTATATACCGGTTAAATTGTACCGTCTTTGTGAAATATTTTGTAAAATTCCATAAACTGGACTTACCAAGATTAACGACTCTATTTCGTGGAGCAAATCCGGTTATAGTGTATCGAGACAATTAGATTTCACCTGTTTAATTTCACGAAGGCGACTACCACTACGAGTATAGAAAAATACGTTGTATTGTCGATGAACTGTACGATTTTTTAAATGTAAATACGATGTTGACAAAATTTTATTCTTAGAGGTCAATAGTTTCAGAGTTTTGTAAGTAGCTTGTATTGTTTTGATATTTTTCATCTCGTAATCAACGATAAGTCTAATTCGATGGAACTTTGGATTTGGAGAATTTATGAATGAATCGATCGACTTACCTGATTTTTCGAATATTAAAAATAGTGTTCTTCGTAACAACGGATCGTGATATTCTTTTGATTATTTTTGCAACGAGATGTGCCATTTGAATTCCGGTTAAATTGTACCTTCTTTGTGAAATATTTTGTAAAATTCCATAAACTGGACTTACCAAGATTAACGACTCTATTTCGTGTAGCAAATCCAGTTATAGTGTATCGAGACACGTGATTCGAAGAATTTATGAATGAATCGATCGACTTACCTGATTTTTCGAATATTAAAATTAGTGTTCTTCGTAAAAACGGATCGTAATATTTTTTTGATTATTTTTACGAGATGTGCCTATTAAATTGTACCGTCTTTGTGAAATATTTTGTAAAATTCCATAAACTGGACTTACCAAGATTAACGACTCTATTTCGTGTAGCAAATCCGTTTATAGTGTATCAAGACACGTGATTCGAAGAATTTGTGAATAAATCGATCGACTTACCTCATTTTTCGAATATTAAAAATAGTGTTCTTCGTAACAACGGATCGTAATATTTTTTTGATTATTTTTACGAGATGTGCCTATTAAATTGTACCGTCTTTGTGAAATATTTTGTAAAATTCCATAAACTGGACTTACCAAGATTAACGACTCTATTTCGTGTAGCAAATCCAGTTATAGTGTATCGAAACACGTGATTCGAAGAATTTGTGAATAAATCGATCGACTTACCTCATTTTTCGAATATTAAAAATAGTGTTCTTCGTAACAACGGATCGTAATATTTTTTTGATTATTTTTACGAGATGTGCCTATTAAATTGTACCGTCTTTGTGAAATATTTTGTAAAATTCCATAAACTGGACTTACCAAGATTAACGACTCTATTTCGTGTAGCAAATCCAGTTATAGTGTATCGAGACACGTGATTCGAAGAATTTATGAATGAATCGATCGACTTACCTGATTTTTCGAATATTAAAATTAGTGTTCTTCGTAACAACGGATCGTAATATTTTTTTGATTATTTTTACGAGATGTGCCTATTAAATTGTACCGTCTTTGTGAAATATTTTGTAAAATTCCATAAACTGGACTTACCAAGATTAACGACTCTATTTCGTGTAGCAAATCCGTTTATAGTGTATCAAGACACGTGATTCGAAGAATTTGTGAATAAATCGATCGACTTACCTGATTTTTCGAATATTAAAAATAGTGTTCTTCGTAACAACGGATCGTAATATTTTTTTGATTATTTTTACGAGATGTGCCTATTAAATTGTACCGTCTTTGTGAAATATTTTGTAAAATTCCATAAACTGGACTTACCAAGATTAACGACTCTATTTCGTGTAGCAAATCCGTTTATAGTGTATCGAAACACGTGATTCGAAGAATTTGTGAATAAATCGATCGACTTACCTGATTTTTCGAATATTAAAAATAGTGTTCTTCGTAACAACGGATCGTGATATTTTTTTGATTATTTTTACAACGAGATGTACCATTTATATACAGTTTAAATGGTACCGTCTTCGTGAAATATTTTGTAAAATTCCATAAACTGGACTTACCTAGATTAACGACTCTATTTCGTGGAGCAAATCCGGTTATAGTGTATCGAGACAATTAGATTTCACCTGTTTAATTTCACGAAGGCGACTACCACTACGAGTATAAATTGAATAGCTTTGTTATAAACGTTTCGAGTCCGGCAGAAGTTAGTTTCACACGGTGAATATATTACGGTGGAATCGCATTGCCGACTATGCCTTCGTGTTTTACATCTCCAAATAGGTTTAATACCATCCTGCGAAACACTCTTGCGGTACATAATTCAGAGATGTAAAGTTTTGGAGCTGACGTTGCACGCTGCAGATACATTCTTAGAGCTGGAACGTATGAATCTGTAATCCGTTGGCTGTTGCTAAGCACATTCACCTAATTAAATTCAACTATCGCCCTTGTCTTTGTGTACAGAGAGTTGGTTTGAACGCGGAAATTTGACCGTCGACGAGTCCAGTTCATTCTCTTCCTCGAAAATTTCTACCATTCTATCGCAATCCTATCGGTTTAGGATACAGTATTATTTTGTTGGAAAATTAAATATTTTTCTTCGCGTTCTTTCGGAATTGTTGAAAACTGCGCGACAAGTATGAGATCTGGTCTCCTTAAAAAATCAGAAATTCGTCCGATATAAATTTAACGAAATTTTTGACAAGTAACTTTGATTTTCGTACGATCGAGAAAAGCATTCCTCGACTTTGAGGGCAAGTCGACTTTAACTTAAGTTAACTCAACGAGGGAAGTATATTCGTGTTGTGTGGAACAATGAAACATTTGGTTCAGGATGTAAAACTTGTTATTTCGATCATGGTGAATGTTTCAATTACTGTTAACGTTGCGACAAAATTTTACATATTCTTAGTTTCGTTTTTCTTTTCCAGGTACGTAACAAGAGTCTCTCAGGGGATGCAACTGCGGTAGATACGTAAGTGATTTGAAATTATATACAGCGTTTAAACAAATTTATAATATCGATCGTAGATATTACTTTAAACGAACATTTACCGATATTACAACGACTATTGAAACTGTGACCCTGAATCGATAAACTTGCTCCAATTGTGCACTTTATACTAGTACACGAATACGTTGGAAGTAGGTAACTTACGATCAATCGATACACGAGTGAAAAAATTTCACCAACGTGGTCCTGGCATGAGTGGAGTTGACGTTAAGAGAGAGCAGCTTTAAAGATTGATTAATCGAAGTAAAAAATTACTTCCTCGAACGTTTACGAATGTTTACGAAAAAGTGCGTCGCAACTTGTGGTAACAGATGGTTCTGGGAAAAAGGTTAATTACTTGTTTGACCAGGCCAACGGTACGAGGCGCTAAAACTTGGTGTCCAAACGCTGCAATAGTAAACTTTTATGTCGGGGAGCAGTAATTCGAAGTTGTAGAAATTTTTCTCCGAGAACTGTTTTAACTTTGGGAGTATTCCGGGCAAGTGTATGGAAGTTGGTAAATTTTTGAGAGAAAAAATATCGCGGTTGTATTATATTATTATAGGTCGTAGAATTCTTGCACGTGTCGCCTGGGATGCCTCGAATAAAAGTTAGGGGACATTTCGGGTAAGTGAATCAACGAAAAGTGCAATTTAACGATGAAGGTACATTCAGAATCATCGAGAGGGGTAGATCGATGATTGGATCTTTCGTACGCGTGTTTATGTTTAATATACGCGAGTCGTTGAAAGTGAATCGAGACTTGCACGTGGAAATATAATATTAGATAAATGCGAAGTATCTTTCGTAATATCCTGCCTTATCTATTATACGAATTATACTAATTCGTCGAACGGTACGTTGCTACTGTCTAGCACACCTGAGGCAGGTCAGCGCGAACCGTTAACTCATTTGCATCATTTAACGCATTCAGACGTCATAGCTTAATCACGGACAACGTACACGGTTTCCTGTATCTATGAGAACTAATTCCTCGCGGATTGTTTTCGTTAATTTTCTCATCTTACGACTGTATTTGTAACTATTATTATCGTCATCGTTCTTCGCTGAGGAATTTAATTAATTGAAAAAGAGAATATCTTGAAACGATTAGGGATTTAGTGTTCATCGTATTTTCTAATTCTTTTTCCCTTTTGTTCGTTTTCGTTATTGAGGTAAAATCATTTCGATTGTCGGTTATAAATTCTATCATTTATCCGGGGTAAAATTGTTAAAATTGTTTCAGTTACTTGGATTAAAATTCTTTTGGTTAGTCGAGATAAAATTCTTCCACTTATCCGGGGTAAAATTCTTTCAGTTCCTTAGGTTCAAATTCTTTCGGTTATCCGGGGTAAAATTCTTCCAGTTAACCGGGGTGCGACTTTTTCAGTTTAGAAGGATAGAATGCTTTCGGTTGTCATGGATAAAATTGTTTCGATTATCGAGATAAAATTCTTTCGGTCGCTCGGTGTAAAATGCTTTCATACTTCGGGGCTGAGATTCTTTCGGTTATCCGGGTTAGAAATCTTACAAGTATCCGGGGCAAAATAGTTTCAGTTACATGGGTTAAAATTCGTTCGGTTATTCGAGATAAAATCCTTCCAGTTATCCGGGGTAAAATTCTTTCAGTTCCTTAGGTTCAAATTCTTTCGGTTATCCGGGGTAAAATTCTTCCAGTTAACCGGGGTGCGACATTTTCAGTTCAAAAAGATAGAATGCTTTCAGTTGTTGGGTATAAAATTGTTTCGATTATCGAGACAAAATTCTTTCGGTTATCCGGGTTAGAGATCTTCCAAATACCCGGGGCAAAATAGTATCAGTTACATGGGTTGAAATTCGTTCTGTTACTCGGGATAAAGTTCGTTCTGTTACTCGAAATAAAATTCTTTCAGTCGCTTGAGTTAAAATTCTTTCGGTTATCCGGATTAGAGATCTTCCAAGTACTCAGAACAAAATAGTTTCAATTACATAGGTTAAAATTCGTTCTGTTACTCGAGATAAAATTCGTTCTGTTACTCGGGATAAAATTCGTTCTGTTACTCCAGATAAAATTCTTTCAGTCGCTTGAGTTAAAATTCTTTCGGTTATCCGGATTAGAAATCTTCCAAGTACTCAGAACAAAATAGTTTCAATTACATAGGTTAAAATGCGTTCTGTTACTCGAGATAAAATTCGTTCTGTTACTCCAGATAAAATTCGTTCTGTTACTCCAGATAAAATTCTTTCAGTCGCTCGAGTTAAAATTCTTTCGGTTATCCGGGTTAGAGATCTTCCAAGTACCCAGGGCAAAATAGTTTCAGTTACATGGGTTAAAATTCGTTCCGTTACTCGAGATAAAATTCTTCCAGTCGCATGTGTTAAAATACATTCGGTTATCCGACTTCGAGATGTTGCGAGTCACCGTTGACGAAATCCTTACCGAACCCGTGCCTAAGAACCGCGATCGGTCCCAGCAATCGTCCGCCGATGGTAGTCCGCGGTCGCGTAACGATACAACAATCAGAAATTCTCAGTCCCGGTGTCCGAAAGCGCCTCATATCCAATTACGATCCGAAGATCCAAGGTATTCCCGAATCGGGCAAGGGGTATCGGCTATTTGGGTAGACGCGATGCAATTTCGCGGCTCGACTCAATCTTGAGGAATGGCAATCTGCGCGTTCCGGTTCGACAGACACTCGATAAATTGCGCCGGTTCTCCTCGGGTATCCTACGAGTCGTTTGACCGCGCCGCCGGGAGCTTTCGTCCCGTTGCAAATGCAATTCCCGTGGCTCGCGAAATGCGACAATAATGTACGAGCGACAGCGTGAATCGTCCGCTGATACGCGACACGGTCGCGCGTGAATCAGATCTGGATTATTGCCCGCGGTGGCTGGGCTCCGCTTCCGGCCTGTAATGCGTTTCCACGGCTGTTCGGCCCTGGTCGAATGAAAATGGGTTGCCGGGCTTCGTCGCTGCGGCACCCGCGATGTCTCTACCTATTATACCATTACTCGACCACGCGATGTATTTTCGAATCGCGGAAACATCGGGGGAGATAGATACAGGGCCGCGTTAACCGAACCACCCTCTAATTTAACGCGTCGCGTTCATCGTCGTCTGTAATTCGGTTAAGATGTCCCCGATTCAGGTCCCTGGCAACCAGGTCGTGATTGCTGTTCGATTTCGTCCGAAGAATAGCTCTACCTACCGTGTTATTGCTTGCTCGATTCGAACAATCATTGCATTGCACTTCATTTGCCTAGGACCAACGATTAAACGATCGCTGTGGAGGGTGTCCCAGTCGTCACCGGTCGATTTAATTTCGGAATGAAATTCAAACGGTTCAAGTAAACTTGAAATTTTTTTTTTCCGTTTAAAAGTACAAACTTGGGACTTAATCGAAACTCTAGACAAGTTTCTGGAATTCTCCGAAGAATAGTTCTATCTACTGTGTTATTGCTTGCTCGATTCGAACAATCATTGCTTCGCACGCCTACTTCATTTGCCTAGGACGAACGATTAAACGATCGCTGTGAAGGGTGTCCCAGTCGTCACCGGTCGATTTACTTTTTCAATAATTCTCGAACAATTCCAGTAATCTTGAAATTTCTTCTTTTCAATTAAAAGTACAAACTTGGGAGTTAATTGAAACTCTGGACTAGTTTCTGGAATTCTCTGAAGAATAACTCTACTTACTCTGTTATTGCTTGCTCGATTCGAACAAAGATTGCATCGCACGCCTACTTCATTTGCCTAGGACCAACGATTAAACGATTAATGTGAAGGGTGTCCCGTTCGTCACCGGTCGATTTACTTTTTCAATAATTCTCGAACAATTCCAGTAATCTTGAAATTTCTTTTTTTCAATTAAAAGTACAAACTTGGGAGTTAATCGAAACTCTAGACAAGTTTCTGGAATTCTCCGAAGAATAGCTCTATCTACTGTGTTATTGCTTGCTCGATTGGAACAATCATTGCTTCGCACGCCTACTTCATTTGCCTAGGACGAACGATTAAACGATCACTGTGAAGGGTGTCCCAGTCGTCACCGGTCGATTTACTTTTTCAATAATTGCCAAACGATTCGGGTAATCTTGAAATTTTTTGTTTTGTTTAAATGTACAAACTTGGGAGTTAATCGAAACTCTAGACAAGTTTCTGGAATTCTCCAAAGAATAACTCTACTTACTCTGTTATTGTTTGCTCGATTCGAACAATCATTGCATCGCACGCCTACTTCATTTGCCTAGGACCAACGATTAAACGATCACTGTGAAGGGTGTCCCGTTCGTTACCGGTCGATTTACTTTTTCAATAATTCTCGAAAAGTTCAAGTAATCTTGAAATTTCTTTTTTTCAATTAAAAGTACAAACTTGGGAGTTAATTATTAGAGAAACTCTAAACTAGTTTCTGAAATTCCCCCATTTTCATGTCCCGACGATTGATTTTCCACTCCCAAACATTTCTTACCTCGATTATTTTTCCTTGCTCCGTACACAAAATCAAAATGTCTAGATTTTAAACCTGTACGATCGTTCTTTCGATAAATACCATTTTCTCGTAGACATCACTGAATTTTATTCGCTATAGTCTTTGGATGAACTAATAGGTTATTCGTAAACTAATTTCGTTTTCCAAAATGTAGAATATACAATTTAATAAAATGTTTATACACTCTAAAAAAATCCTGTTTCATTTTCACCAAAAAAAAAAAATAAAACGACTTTCAAAACAACCCAATATAATATCACATCGAAGAGTATTCCTTGAAAGCGTACCTCGATGTCAACGTACCTCTATCGTATTAATTTCTAGCCGAGATAGTGTACTTATCGTTCACATTACAGTCTTACAACCTTTTAAACGATTCGTACGAATTGTTTCATCTTGTTGGAAACTTTGATCTTGTAACCTCCTGTGGGTTTCACTTCTACTTAGAATTTCTCGACGTGGTGCTAGGTTTCCGTGTATTCCAAGCTACCGTATGCTCGCCAACTTTGAGGTTTTCCTGATTTTGCACTCGGTTCACGAGTCTCGCTAACTAGAATGGTTAAAACATTTTTAGGGGCTACTCAAGGGGTTCTCGAAACACGTGCTCCCGAGCCCCAATCCGATCTGTCGTTGTAATTGCTCGAGGAGTAGTCGCCTACGTGACTAACAGCGAATTCTTGTTTCCAATTGTCCGAAGAACTGTACTCGTCGTCATAAATCCGCTCGATCTTGCTATAAATTAAAATAATATACATTTCGTATTCGCGTCTTGACAGCAACGTTTCGGTAATACTCACTTTCTCAGACATTTTCTCTCTAGAACATTTTAATACCCTTAAAAATGTTTAATCCGAGTTCGAGTAACTTTAATCAACCCCTTCTAGATTCTTTGTGTTTTTCCACTTACTTTGTTCTCAGAAAATCGGTGATACTGTCCCTCGTAAGTGGTAATTGCATTCAAGAAACAATCAGTCAGAAGTGCAAAATTTCTGTGCTTAGAGAGGTCAGGAGATGTTTGCAATAAACAAGATACCAAAGAATCTGGAAAAAGACGTCGTACTTTTGATCCGAGTGAATCTTTCGATTCCTTTTTCTACGAAAATAACATTCACGCAATGTTTACGAGTGATAAAATATTTCGAAACCAGGGGAAAAACCGTTACAGTTTATCTGTGTTTGCACGCAACGTGTCGTTGAAAAGTGATACCTCGACTTGACAGAAATGCAAGATTTATCAATGATAGAAACATTTCTGAAACAAGAATTATAACGTGTTACCAGGGAAGAACGAAGACTTTGTTTCTCAAAATGGTCTCCACTGTGGAACTCCAACGTAATAGTTACTTTCACGAGTACCTATCACACTGGAGAATCGTTGTTTGGTTTCGTAGTGAGAAACGATCGGTTGAAACTTTTCCGATTGGATTCTCATCGACGAATTGTCGTTCGTTCGATAGGTCCTTGACGTTTGGGAACGCGAAATAATTACTAGGAACCAAGTCTGAGAAGCACGTCGAGTTGTGTGAACTCACACGCGACTTGTCACGATGCATTGTCGTGCAAAGGTGGAACACCAAGGGTCAATAGACCCCGTCGGTTCTCAACAATAGCTGCACGTGATCCTTCCACTAGTTACGCGTAATAGACTCTCGTGACCTTTGTGTGCAGTTTTGCGCTGCATGGATTCAATGAATACCTTTCGTGTCCCAAAAATGGTAGCCACCTTTACGTCGTTACGAGGCACACACGCCTCCTTTATTATTCCTGATATTTCATTTTACATTCGTCGCCTGTAATTACTCGCACATGGTATTTCTGAACTACAGGTACGAACTTTGTTGCTTGGTAAAAAGAAAAAACGAGACTTTGGTAAACACAGTTATTCGAACTATTGGGTTGGTCGTAAAGTGATTTCGTTTTTCAAAACGGTTCAAAAATTACGTATTATTACGTCGTTGGTATTAAACCACGTCGTCGTTCGATTAATTAGCGTTGGATGGCGATATACGATTATGGTACATTTGAATCATAGCAGCCGTTAGAAAGTATCGCTTTATTTTACCGTTCGGTTCTACCCGGTTCGTTGATGTTACATAACCGATAGTTTTCGATGTTACAACGAAACTGTCGCGATTGATCCACGAAAGATTTGAGAAACATCGAAAAGAGAACGATTGATAAATTTTATTTCCTTTTAAAGAATTAAATTCGCTTTATTCGTCCTTGGAAAAAGAATATTTGAAAATAGTTCGCGTTTCGAATCGTGTCGAAACTTTCTTTTATTATTTCAATTCGAGCGTCGATGATTAAAATATTACAAACAGCGAACAACGATCGAGTGGTATCTACGAACATAGTTGTCGGTGAAAATTGGAATTATACTTTCGCAAAGTATCGTAGGGACGAGTTTTGCGCGAGCGAATCGCGTAAAGTTTCGATCGAGTGAGCGACTATTTTGGTAAATCGATAGCTCATTGAAGCCCAGTGCGAAAGACAAAAGTTTGAGTTTTAATGTAACCAGTGACCGATACGAACGTGAGTTGACCGGTATCGGGAAAAAGTTGAAAAGAGTTTTCGAGAAAACGTGTGTGTGTGTTCCTTTTGTACACGTGAGCTTGCGCAGACCCTATATTTCCATCTATAATCCAGAAGAAATATATTATTATAATAGAGGAATAAACATATTTTCCTATACATATATATTTTCCTCTACATCACTTTCCAAACAACTCAATATTGTTAGTTTCAAAAATATTCAGCTTCTTAGCTCCAAGTTGACAATCGATACAATAACATCTAATATACCTAATTCTGTCATAGATTGCAAGAATTTGGTTATTTTTCTGTTACTGGTGTTGACTTGTTGCAAAAAAGTAAACAAGTGTTGTAAAGTTCAGATGATAATATCCAGTTTATTACAATATGCAGGGATCTCGCGTATCTAGTAGTATAGTTATTGTATATATAAGAATATAATTTCACAACAAGTCTTGATGTGAACGAGGACAGTGTCGTGTGGTCTTTCTGACTCTGGACTTGGAACTCGACTATTAATTTTCCTTTTACGAGTTTCGAAGTGAAATAGTTTTCCGGTCTGCTTTCAAGAGCTGTGACCAATGTTTCGTAGGATTCTGGGTGACTTCCTAATAGCATTTCCGCCATTAAATTATCTGGTAGCTAAATCATTGATGTATCCTGACATTGTGGTAATGTGTTGCTCCATGTCACCACCTTCCTTCATTACCCTTTGGCACAGTCGCTTTAACAAAAGAACCTTACTTGTTGAGGTCGTCTTTTGGTGATAATCCTTCAGTGACTCCCATGCTTCACGTTCGGTTTTCGCATTCCTTATGTGCTGCAACTGAGTGTCTTCAACTACACTACTTCAACTTCAACTACAAGTCCAATTGTAGCACGTGCTTCATTGTCCTTCTGCTTCAGGTTCGTCGCTGGTTCAGGTTTCTCTTCTGTTGTCACATTCGACAATTTTTCCTTAACGAGCAGCAGTTCCAATTTATAACTCCATACCGAATAATTCTCACCGTTTAGTTTCTGGATTGGAAAAGCACTACTGTTGTTTTTCTCTTCTCCTATCACTTGGATCACTCGAGAAGAGATCTTTTAAGTTATTAATCCCCGTACGAGCCCCCAAATAACTGTTGTTCTCGTGCGGTATATTAAAGTATATTCAATGATATTATATATTACAACGATACAAGTATTGAACGTAGTGTTGGTGATTGGTTTCGCTTTCCACTAAGGTAGATCGACCGCGTATTAGACCAAGCTAACCGTCTTTGTGCCTTCGGCACGCGTCTTGATCGTCTTTGTTGCTCAAGTCTTACACCGGCCTTTCGTCTTAGTACGTCTTTTAATCGTTTCGTTTTATCGCCTTCGTCGTACTGTCCGCGACATACTCCTCGGACATATTCTCGTCGTCGTACTCTTGCACTCAGGACACAAACTGTTGACATACTGTCCCTTCAAACATTCCTTTCGTACTTTGTATAGTCATACTCATTCAATCTCTTTCATTCTATTCCTCGGTCTCTCTCACTCCAGACTGATTCGGTCACGTTCGGCCATCCTAATCGCTCGTCTTTTCCAAGCATACCTCACTTTCTCCGAGCCACAGGTACTCTCTTTCATCCCCGTGCATCCTTACACCTGGTCGTCGTGCAGGACCCCCTGCAAAGGGATCCTCGGGCCTATCGTAAAAGCTGGCGGACAGATTGGCACCAAATGTTTTGTAACACATGCCGCTTCGTTTAGGCCCGTGGTCGAAACAGGCCCAAGTGGACTCGGAAAATCCGATCCTACACTACTTACACCAGACATTTTGACTTGATTTACTTTACTTTTATATCACACACAACAATTTCCACCGACTTTGTAAACACCTTAGTCACTATACACTAGCCCTGGTCACTAGCCATAACCTGTTGTAAAGTTCAGATTATAATATCTAGTTTATTACAATATGCAGTGATCTCGCGTATCTAGTATAGATCAGAAGGTTGCGTGTTCAGATCACGTCGGGGTCACCACTTTGGCGGCTCTAAATTAAAGTATGTGAGGAAGGTTTGAACGGAAATATAAGGAAGTGGGGATAAGCGTTTCATCCCGGGCCTGCTAGTGGACTCGTCAGTAAGGCATCTTAGCAGGCCCTGCCTTATACGCCGGGACATTGGAAGATCGGTGAGAGGTCGTATATATAGCGATCGGAGCAGGTACGGGAACTTGCGGGAAACGGTTGGTGGTGAGTTTCCCTCTGGTGGCAAGCGTGGGTAGTGCCGCCACATAAGAATATAAAGTTCGAAGAAATGCGTATACAGTGTCTTGATGTGAACGACATCAAGAAATAGCATTTGCAACGAATCAGAATTTATTAACACGGTTGGTTCAGTAACGAAAGAAGATTAAAGGTACTGGGGTACAGATAGTTTTCTTTATCAGCGATCAAAGTTTGCAAACGACGTGACCAATTTGCTGTCGCGACACGCACAACGGCCTCCGTGGTTATTCCAGAAGCTGTTTTTGTTAGGCTGGTTTTCCTGCTACCCAAATTTCTATGCAAAGTTTCGCAGGTGGTATTATCCAAGTTTGACCGGTGTTTGTAATCGTTCGTAAGTGGATTCAAATCCGAGGAAGCAGCCGTTCGGTGATGATGGGTGGAGAGTGTTCCATCTAGGTGGGAGTTGTTTTCATTTCTGGGCGAGAAGCGTTAAAACGAAGTAAAATCCCCGAGTATGACTCTCTTCCAAAGGGAAAGATGGCTCTTCCGACAAGATTTCGTCCGCGGCTTACAAAGCAAAATCAACTCGAGGTTCGCTCCGGACACAAAGTGCCAGTGTGGATGGCCAGTCCAGGATCCCAACCATGTGATATGGCAATGCCCCATCCTTAACAGTAACAGGTATATTTTATTAAATCGACTACGTAACATGGGCTACCACCCGTCCTACTCAATTGAGTTCTTCACAAGTAAACTGCATATTCCTCCTCTACTGTGCATTCACAAATTTCTGAAAGACCATGGCGTAAATCTCTGACTGCCAGTGAGGTCTGTCTGTCTGTTCGATACTGATCCAAAAAATTATGAATTTATTTATATAAAGTATACCATATTTATAAACCGCTACAAGTTATAAGCATCTAGTAATAAGTATTATATATTGCCCATAGTTATAAGTATGTAACTATAAGCACTAAGTACAATCACTAGTAATAAGCATTTATTTATGTACAACGATACATAACGATGTATCTTAACTTATGTATTCCATTCTTGTTTTGTACTGTTAGTATGCACATCGATGTGCATGCTGCTAATAACCCTGTACTGGGTTCATAGCGTAAATAAAAAAAATAAAAAAAAAAAAAAAACTCGAGGTTAGCCATGGAACAATGTCCGAAAGTTCGTTTCATCCGAGTGCTGACCATTCGGTGGTCCAGATTCCGCTTCGTTCGAGTAACACGCGTACAAATCGTATTAAAATAAGCAGCTGCGTCGCGAACGCGTATAAACAAAATTGTAGACCCGGAATGAAAAATCGTACCGGTGAATATTTTCACGAGTTATCGAGAACGTTTTCAGTGGAAATACGGTGAATTTGAAACGTTTTCGTAGTCGGTCACGTGTACCGTGTTAACGGGAATGTTTTTAACATTGAAACGAACGCTGGAGCGAGACTTCCCTATCTAAATCTACCATTAACGAATTACCGAACGGGAATGTTATTGCATCGGTCGTAAATAAAGCATAAAAGTAGGAGAAAAATCCGTAGGTGTGATCAACAGCGAGGAATTACGCGTTATCGAACGGGTTAACAACGATGCATTAACAGATCCGCAAACCGGTAATGGTTTAGCAGCTACACCGCGTGAATAATGAGTGCAAAGGGCGCGAAAAAATCGATCACGAACAATACGGCCATTTAGCGTCGCGGTTTCACCGAGATTCTTCCGTAAATCGATTTCGAGGGCCATTCGAACGTAACCGTGACGGTTTGTTTGTTCGCAACGTGGAGAACGAAAATTGTATCCGTGGTATCGGTGGTGCTGCCTTGAGAATCAACAACCTAGATCGATACACCGATCAGTCGTGTATCGAAGCACCAGCAAATGGAAATATTAAGATGTTGCAAATTAACGCAATGCTACTCGGTCGATACGTTTATAAAAGTGTGTAGATATTTTTACACAAACGTTTCGATTCGTGGAACACGTGAACAGTATTTTCGATATTGTAAAACTCGATGAAAATACGTTTCGTTCAAGTGAGACAGTTCGGGTACTCGAATTGGGGTAACGTTATTAAAAATTTACATAATCACCGCTGAATCGAGGTATTCCTAAGTTCGTGTACTTTTCGTATGAATATTCAGATTGGAGATCACTCGAAAGTCATGGAATTATTAGTCATCGAGTTCCAGGCTCGACGAGGATGTTGTTTAGATTAAGGTTACACGCTGTACGAGAAAGCGGAGGATGATTTTTGAACGTTGCACATCGGGACACTTGTTATTAATTTCCTCTGCTTCTTGTTTCATTCGGTCCAGTTTCTCGGGAGCACGTAGACACTTTATTCAATGGTCTGCCAAATGTCTAGATGTCTATAGACGATCTGCGAAAAAGGCGCGAAAGTTGTTTCGAAGTATGATTGCCTCGTATCGTAAATTCTGGGCATAGCGCGATATAAACTCGGTATTATTTGTTTCGCTCCAATTCATCCAACTTTCTCGTTTACAAAATAATTTCGACGATTTGTTCGCGAAAAAATTAGTGTTTTCCGATTTGGAGAATCGCTCACGTGTTTACCGTGAACGACATCGAAACGCGAATTTCGTTTTCTTTTTTCTTGAACGTAGATGTGTGCAACGTTTTGAAATACCTTTGACGAATACAGCGGAAAAATTGGGCCTCTCTGACTCGAGGGTTTCTAGGTGTTTAACGTGTCCACTTGAGTGTTACTCTTGAGAATCACCATCGCGATTAAAACTCTTGATACATCATTGAGTGTAAGGGGTTTTTCACATGTGCACGCGCGGAACGGAGCACACGAGTGCCGAAACAACCGCCAGTGCGCAGGCGTGCTCGCGATTCCGTGTGAAAGGGCCCTTACTCTCAATAGCGACTCTTGAAATTATCAAGTGGACATCTAGTATAAGGTAGGACATGCTAGGTAGCTTTTAGCAGCCTACACACGCTCGAGATTTGCCTGGAACTTTAGTCGATAGTTTTTCTCTCTCGAAACGACCAACGAAAAAGACGATCGATCAAACCCACGAGTAAACATCCAATAGACCTTCGCGTGTACGGGGCTACTTATCGACCAATTCGCTAACAGCCTCTGCTCGAAACGCAATCCTTCATTTTTTCCACCGTTCGTTTTTTATTTCCGTTTTCCTTTCCAGCGACAATTTTTCCACCGGATTCGATCGATGGACTTATCGTTCACGCCACAGGGAAGATTATTTCTCGACTTTCGACAAAAATCGTTACTTACCCCGCTTTCGAGCGACAATCTCTCCACCGGATTCGATCGATGGACTTATCGTTTACGCCACAGGGAAGATTATTTGTCGAGTTTCGTGAAAAATCGTTACTCACCCCGCTTTCAAGAGAAACACTCAATTTTATTCTTTCGAAGCGAGAATCATTGTACTTTTAATATTGAACACGGTTCAAAATTCACCAGAAACTATTCGAATTTACGTAACTCGAACGAGGTTATGTTTGGAATTGGGCTGATCGGGAAAAGTTTAACCATCATCGATCATTGGAATAGTTTTTGCTCGAATACTCGTAGCGAAACAAAAAGATGTCAAAAGATGTGTCTTCTATGTGCTTTCTCAGAGTAACAGAGTATACTTAATCGCCCCATAAATTGGAGCACCATGTAGGCGCGTTTCGATAATCCTGTGCAGAGTAAAATGAAGCAGAAAAATAAGAACACCTCGCACGATTCCTTCCAGAGACACCAATTCAATTGTATCTATTCTCGTATACACTTTCCGGCAGATAATGGTGTAATTGTTTGACGTTTCTCTTTGTGACGCCTTGGGCTATTTACACAGTATCCATCCAAGCGATATCGGAACCGGGGTGAATTGCACGTTCTCGTTCGAAGGGCCACTATGGTGGTTGTTGCCTATCTTCCTTCGAAATAATCAGTCTCGATGACAAAATGGCTGCCGGTCTGCACGTCTCGCGTAACAGTCAACCACTCTGAAAGAGTTCAAACGACGTCTCGAACGTCACGAGTTGGACAAAAATATGGAAAAATCTCTTTCAAGAAGAATTGAACTTTATCTACAAGTTGCAGACACTTTTTCTCTATCTTCTCCGACGAAGAAACAATCAAACGAATTCACAGCGTCCTCCAACCACATTTATTCGTCAGAGTGTATTTCTACGTGTCGTTGTTAATTCTTGTAGCTTTCAAATCGGTGCTGTCGGTCTGTACGTCTCGCGTAACAGTCAATCACCCTGAAAGAGTTCAAACGACGTCTCGAACGTCACGAGTTGGACAAAAATATGGAAAAATCTCTTTCGAGAAGAATTGAACTTTATCTACAAGTTGCAGACACTTTTTCTCTATCTTCTCCGACGAAGAAACAATCAAACGAATTCACTGTGTCCTCCAACCACATTTATTCGTCAGAGTGTATTTCTACGTGTCGTTGTTAATTCTTGTAGCTTTCAAATCGGTGCTGTCGGTCTGTACGTCTCGCGTAACAGTCAATCACCCTGAAAGAGTTCAAACGACGTCTCGAACGTCACGAGTTGGACAAAAATATTGAAAAATCTCTTTCGAGAAGAATTGAACTTTATCTACAAGTTGCAGACACTTTTTCTCTATCTTCTCCGACGAAGAAACAATCAAACGAATTCACCGTGTCCTCCAACCACATTTATTCGTCAGAGTGTATTTCTACGTGTCGTTGTTAATTCTTGTAGTTTTCAAATCGGTGCTGTCGGTCTGCACGTCTCGCGTAACAGTCAATCGCCCTGAAAGAGTTCGAACGACGTCTCGAACGTCACGAGTTGGACAAAAATATGGAAAAATCTGTTTCAAGAAGAATTGAACTTTATCTACAAGTTGCAGACACTTTTTCTCTATCTTCTCCGACGAAGAAACAATCAAACGAATTCACTGTGTCCTCCAACCACATTTATTCGTCAGAGTGTATTTCTACGTGTCTCTGTTGACTCTTGTAGCTTTCAAATTGAAACGAAAGGGTTAAAGGACGAATCTCTGTAAGCACTGCGTTTATTTTTGCGTTTCGAAACTTTGAATCCCTCTCGAGTCCCTTTTCAACGTCTTTGTTGCATACACGGTGCTTTTGGTACACGGTGGAGAATTCTTGTCGATTCCAGCACAAACTCACCGACTCTGGTCCATCATTCGAGCAAGAGTCTAGGTTAACGTCTAGATTGGCGTCAAAGTCGGTCCCCTTTTACCGTAATCGTCAAGAATTCCCCCACGATTCACACCCGATGCAAAACCGTTAGGAATTAACGGGTCTTGTTCGTAACGAATGCTTCCGTTCGAAACTCGAAAACGAAGAACGAGAATCGTCGTAGCGGCGGAGAATTGCACTTCGATCGAAAGTGCAACGTTCGAGGGACACGTCACAGCGATCCCTTTCGTTGTGTCGCAGACTCGGGGTCTGTCCGTGACACGACGAGAGGAAGATGTACGATTCGATCTCTCTCGTCTCCTCTCGGGAACGAGTTATGTTTGTATTATGAAAAAAAAGGGCACGAAGTGATAAGTGCAACCGAGAAACTTCAAGAACGAACGAGATCGACCCTTTGAGGTCGTATGAAATTTGAACATGGGTGTCGTACTGGTCGGAATTAACTTTCCTTGAAAAAACAGTGATACATAAAATTTCAGATTACGAAGGATGAACAAGATTTATTAATTCTTTAATTAAACTTTAGGTATATGATCGTACAACAATGTGTTTTAATGTAATGTTTTTGTGTAAAAATTATACTTTATAGTTCTCCATCGTGTGGTATCTTTCGAAACAGTCTCCAACATATAATCTTGTATGTTCTTTTCGACTATACGTATCGCAAAAATAATTAATTTGGTGTGTTCCATAACAATGTGTTTTACTGTAGTGTTTTCATATACAAATTATACTTAATTTCGTGTCTTCCATAACAATGTGTTTTAATGTAATGTTTTAATGTAATGTTTTTATGTAAAAATTATACTTTATAGTTCTCCATCGTGTGGTACCTTTCAAAACAGTCTCTAACATACAATCTTGTATGTCTTTTTCGACTACACGTATCGCAAAAATAATTAATTTGGTGTCTTCCGCAACAATGTGTTTTAATATAATGTTTCAATGTAATGTTTTTATGTAAAAATTATACTTTATAGTTCTCCATCGTGTGGTACCTTTCAAAACAGTCTCTAACATACAATCTTGTATGTTCTTTTCGACTACACGTATCGCAAAAATAATTAATTTGGTATCTTCCACAACAATGTGTTTTAACGTAGTGTTTTTATATAAAAATTATACTTTATAGTTCTCCATCCTGTAGTATCTTTCGAAACAGTCTCCAACATAAAACCTTGTACGTCCTTCTCGACCTCTTCCACCCTTAATCATTCCATTTAAACAAACAGAACAATCTTTACGTTTCACCTCATCCTAGCACCGTAATATACACAGTTTCCCATCAAGAAAAATCATCAAGCCTTTCCTCATCACTGGATTCCTTATCTCCAACAAAACCACCGTATTATCTCACGAACAGATTCTTCGGACATACAGGTTCGTCCGAAGAAAGTGTCACCCAATAAATATTCGAATAAAGTACAATACCGATACATTTTCCCGCTGTGATGACCGAGATCGTACACACTCCCATAAAGAGTGTAACATCCGATCGTTAGGCAGCTCTCGTTGCTCCTGGTCGTTTACGTAAAATGATCGAAAGATCTCCGTAACCTTTTCCAACGCCGGAATTGCCATTGCCGCGAACGTTCCGCATTAAACCGTTCTACGTATTCTAACACATCCGTGAAGATAAAATTCTCGTCGCCGGTATGCCGGAATAGATCCCGGCCTCGCGAGCTCCACGGTAATTGTGTAAAGTTGAAGAAACGGATGGCGCGGGCTGAACTTTCCTGCGGCGGCAATTTAAAGGGCCGCTACTCGGCTGCGCAGGAAAATTGCATTTGCTCGAAGGAAGTGGCCGCCGGCTGGCTACGGGGCTAGTATATAGTACCGCATTATCGCGTTATGCCTCACTTTAAACGACTACATTGTACGTTTACACCGGTAGATTTACGGGCCCGTGCGCGGCAAAGGCGAAACCGTCGGCCTAAATGAAAAAACTGCATGGATTTAATTCACCCGGTGACCCCGCGGTGCATTCGTTTCCTGGTGTGAGCGGTGGGAGTAGCAGCAGCACCACCACCACCACCACCGTCGGTTCGGTGTTATTAAAAGGTCCGCCTTAATGCTTTAAAAATGACTCGTGTGCCAGTGACGCGTACAAATTAAGGTTAGAATGCGTTTGATCGCCGAGAAGCGTTCGCCGGATAAAGGATCGGCAACCCCTCGCGGTCGCGGCCCGCGTATTACTCAGTGTACGCGAGTTAGACGCTGATTGTTTGCACGCAAAGTGGCAATTCGACGTCATTAGTTTATAAGACGTTATTCTACAAATTAGTACAAATGCCGGTGAATTACGGTCATTTCTTTCATCGTGTCACGATGAAATCTCTCTCTCTTATTGTGCCGCAAACTTTAGCCGCAACCTACCTAGTCTACTCCTCGTCGGTGCTGACACGCGACGAACGGTGTCTCGATTTGTCAACGAGTTGTTCGGAAGAACATTTCAAGAGTTTGTTGCTGCTCGTTGGAAAATTGCTGCGAGAATTTTCCGAAAGGATACGTAGTTGTTTTGGATGATTTTATGCAAATATCGAGGAGCGAAGAGAGCTGCTTAACGATGGAATGTACAGTCTAACAAGAGCGTGTACTACATTCCATATACAGTATATACAATCTGAATTTCAAAACTTAATGGAAGTTAAACAGATCCATATGTTCTCCTTCATGGAATGAGAAATCGAAGGAAACTTTATTTAACATCTAATCGTACACACGCGTACGAAATACGCGCATTGTCGCGAAAGCACCGTAATCGTTTATCTACTGTCTGTCTAACAAGAGTGTGTACGGCAAAACTAGAAAACTATTTGGGATATTGAGTTGAAAAAAAATACACGTATTCTTCGCGATACGGACCAAGACGCTTTATTATCAATACGGTGTCCAATCGCCTCGTTATCGATAATTAATCGACATCTCCGAGGCATACTTTCTACCAGTTTCGTTGCACAATTTTGGGACAAAGATCTCCACACCGGTCGAATTTGTCGGATCAGCTGCTCAACCGTGTAGATTTTCTTTCTCCTGAGCTTGAATTTTATAACAGCCCAAACATTTTCGATCGAATTTGCATCTGGCGATCGTGAAGACCGATCGAGCACATCGACACCATTTTCTTCGTTCCATGCAGTGCACGGTCGGCTTCGATGCTTCGGGTTGTTGTCTTCTTGTAATAAACAATTTTCATTTCTCCTTGTAAACCAGCTTTGGGCAGACGGTAATAAAGCCCTCTGGTAGATTTGAACCATTTTGGCAGCATTCGGGTTGTCTGTAAACATGTGTTAAGTCCCGAATCCCTGTTTCGAGAAACAATCCCAAACGTGCACCTTTACCGAGTATTTAACAATCCGTTGCACGAGTCTGTTTGCAGGAGTACACCAAGTATGAGTTACCGAAGAACCTGCCCAAAAAGAATCCTAGTCGGAAAAAATGACGTTGTCCCAATCGCGGTCCGAATTTACTCTCTTCCAAGCGAGTCTTTTTTCGACACGTTTGTCGCACAGTAGCGTTTTTTTTAACGTGCTACGAAATTTCACATTATTGGCCAATAAACGTCTTCTTACGGTTTCGCGTGATATATTCGCACCTTTTTTACGTAAGATCACTTGCCCCCAAAGTAAGGACAGACCAGGATTTTTTTCGAACGTCCGTAGTATCGGTTCGTCTTCCTTTTTCGATGTCTTTGGTGTAACGCCACGATCTGGCAGCTCAACGACGTTTTTTACCTCCAAATATCGATTCACCCACTTACTGACAAATGTTTTCGACTTTCTCGTGTACTTAGCAGTCGCTGAGTATGACATTTTTGGTCCTTCGGATGCGAACACGGAAACACTGCTTCGTAACGTGACGCGTATGCCACACTCGTAGCGTGTAACTCTCAAAATATGTAATGCTCTGACCAAAAATAGACGATAACTGAGTATTTTTGTACAAAGCATCTTAGAGGAAGGATCAGGGTACCTGCCCAAGTGGCAATTTCCCAGCTAACGATTCATAGGAAAAAGTTTTACCGTACACGCTCTTGTTAGACAGAGTGTAAGTTTATCTCGGTCGCTCGTACTGCTTTGTCCCCTCTTTCGCAATGTAAACGTAACTCGTTTTCGAGGGGAGACGAGAGCGATCAAATCGTACATCTTCCTTTCACTGTGTCACGGACCCCGGGCCCGAGTCGACGACACAATGAAAGGGATCACTGTACCGTGTCCCTTGAACTGTATATTAAAACGCTAACTCGGTGTCCATTAGTTCCTATAATTTCCTTGTGGAAATTAAAGCAACCGCGCTGAAATTACCATCGCGGTTAGTTTTGATATCAGAGTGGCCTATCAAGGTTTATTAATTCCGGTGACTTTATTCTATAAACGATTCAAAGTGTCCTCTAGCTACCGTTAAAGCGATAACACCGTGTCCGTCAGTTTCTATAAACTTTGTCGTACGAATTGGTTCAAGTGTCTAAGAATAACCGTGTCCGTTGAACGAAATATTAACGTGGTAATTCACTATCCATTAGTTTCTATAATTTCCTTCTGGAAATTAGAGCAACCGCGTTAGAATTGCTACGTGTACGTTGAATCGATTATTAAAGTGTCAACTCAACGTCCATTAGTTTCTGTATCTTCGATCTGCAAAGTGGTCAGAGTGTTTTAGAATTATTGCGCGTTAATGGCGCAATTCAGTGTTAGAGATCCGATCGTTCAATTCGGTTTATCGGGAATTGAAAAATGAATTTCGAATTTTAATCTAACGTCGAGGCGCGCGTTTAGCGCGAATTTGAAATTAAATTTTCACGAAGCGGAGGAATTGTCGCGATAATTTATCGAAGAAGGCGTGAAAAATCTATCGGAAATGCGGAACGTTGTCGATATATTTAATGTACGTGCGTAAACAACATCGTTTGTAGCGCGACCTGGTAAATTCTGCAAAGTTGTCCCCGATCGTTTATTTACGAATTTTTTTTCCACCGCATTGCTCGCGCGAAAACGAGTTCATCAAAAAAGTCCACAGTTAATGGACGTATTCCAGACCACGAGTTCAATTTTTCCACGATAAATCGTTCAATTCGCGGAACATTGAAGTGCAAACACAGGAGAAATCCATTCGGGCGAAGTGATCTCGGTGTACTCGATCGAGGCCTCGAATAGTTCTCGTAATTCTTAACTAGGATTCGAAACAAACGACGCGCATCTCCGAATTATTTTATCGCAGTTTACAGGTCGATAGCTTGTAACTGTAAGTCCCAACAAGAATTTCGCGCGAACGTTCCGATATCTTCGAAGACCTGGCTGAACTCTACCAAAATTTCGCCAGTACACGTAACGAAACATTTGGTGTTGCTATTATTTCCGATGAAACGATACTCGTGCGTTTAAAAAGACTCTTTCGCCTGGAATCGTAAAAAGAAGCGTTCTTCTTGAATTTTTTGCTCGAAAACCGTTGATAACATTTTTCTCAAACTTTCGCATTTATTTACACACATTTCAAGGAAATACGATACATATTTTTTTCATAGAAAAATATAAATTTGTTACACAAATACATTAACCGAAGTGCTAGCGAAGGCGGAGAAAAAAAACAAGCGCTCTTGGTGCTCCAAAGTTTTTAAATTCCATCGATCCGAAAAAATAACGTTATTTCGTGTTCGGTAAAAGGCATGGCTGGCATTACAACGAAAACCAACGAGAAACATTTTTGTGCAACGACCTTTTAAAGAAACATGGTGGAATTTTACGGAAAAGTGAGACAGCTTTTTAAATAGAAACAGACCGATCGTAGATATCGTACTATGATTTACTTTATACGCGTATCAAATGAGCGAAGATTGCTTCATTAGGGTCGGAAGATTCGAGGACAACGTCTCGAGGAAAAGTAATTTCGAGAAAAATGGGCTTGGGGTTGGGTATTCTCACAGTTTCGTTCGTAGTTGCATTCGTGCAAGCAACTGCACACACCGTGACAAAGTTTGTCGCTAATAATTGTCGAATGCGAATAAGGATACCAAAAAATGTATCGACTTCTTGTTGAATGTTTAAGCGTCTATCTTGTAATTTTTACTCGCGCGCGATTACCTCTCAATTCCCATAATTTTGCAAATTTTTTAATTCTCGAATTTCGATCGTACAGAAAAGTACATTTAACGCGTAAAACTTCCAGATAATGCAAAGAAAAAATCGTTTTTTCTTTTCACGTCTAGTGTAGAATGCCCCCTTAATTGGACGACATTCACGAGTACGCATTCAACTGCATTCCAACACTAATTACGACTCTTCAGCGACGTAGTACTTTCTTATTTTCCTTGCTGCGCATCTTCGTAAGCTCTATTTTCTCCCACGGAACGTCCCATGTATAAGTAGAGCAATGTCCGTAGTATCCCCGCAAGGTCTATTTTCTCTTATAGAATATCTCATGCACAAGTAGAACAATCTTCTTAGCATCTCTGTAAATTCTATTTTTTCACGCAGAATTCACCGTGTACATGTAGAACAATGCCCTCAGCATCTCCATAAGCTGTTTCTTTTAAAGAACACTCTGTGTACAAGTAGGACAATATTCTCGGCACCGTAAGTTCTAGTTTCTCCCACGGTCCATCCCATGTGGAAGTAGAAGAATCTCTTCAGCATGTTTGTAAGTTTCAACCCCTGGAGACGTAGAGCTATGTCTTCAGTATTTCTGTAAGGTATAATTACTTTCACGGAACACATCCGTGTATAAGTAAACCAATGCTATCAGCATCTATGTAAGCTCTATTGTCTCGCACAAAAGTCCTCTGTAAAATTAGAGCAATGTCAACATCTTTGGAAATTTTACTTTCTTCCACAGACCACCCATACGAAACTAGAGTAATGTTCTCAGCATCTGTATAAGCTCTATTGTCTCGCACAAAATTCCCCTGTAAAATTAGAGCAATGTCAACATTTTCGGAAGTTTTACTTTATTCCACAGATCATTCATACGAAATTAGAGCAATATTATCAACATCTATATAAGCTCTATTATCTCGCACAAAATTCCCCTGTGAAATTAGAGCAATGTCAACATCTATGGAAGTTTTACTTTTTTCCACAGATCATCCGTACGAAACTAGAGCAATGTTATCAATATCTCTATAAACTGCAGTTTCTTTCACGCTACACTCTACGTACAAGTAGACCAAGGCTCTCAACATTAATGTAAGCTCTTACACGAAATTCCCCTGTACAATTAGAGCAATGTCAACAACTTTGGAAGTTTTACTTTCTTCCACAGACTACCCATACGAAACTAGAGTAATGTTCTCAGCATCTATATAAGCTCTATTGTCTTGCACAAAATTTCTCTGTGAAATTAAAGCAACGTCAACATCCTCGGAAGTTTTACTTTCTTCCACAGACCACGCGTAAGAAACTAGAGCAATGTTATCAACATCTCTATAAATTGTAGTTTCTTTCAGGATACACTCCACGTACAAGTAGACCAATGCTCTCAACATCTGTATAAACTCTCGCAGAAAATTCCCCTGTACAATTAGAGCAATGTCAACATCTTCTTCGTACCTAGAGCAATGTCATCAACATCTCTGTAAACTGTAGTTTCTCTCGCGCTACACTCCACGTACCAGTAAACCAATGCTCTCAACGTCTGTATAAACTCTCGCACAAAATTCCCCTGTACAATTAGAGCAATGTCAACATCTTCTTCGTACCTAGAGCAATGTCATCAACATCTCTGTAAACTGTAGTTTCTCTCGCGCTACACTCCACGTACCAGTAAACCAATGCTCTCAACGTCTGTATAAACTCTTACACAAAATTCCCCTATACAATTAGAGCAATGTCAACATCTTCTTCGTACCTAGAGCAATGTCATCAACATCTCTATAAACTGTAGTTTCTCTCGCGCTACACTCCACGTACCAGTAAACCAATGCTCTCAACGTCTGTATAAACTCTTACACAAAATTCCCCTGTACAATTAGAGCAATGTCAACATCTTCTTCGTACCTAGAGCAATGTCATCAACGTCCTAGTAAACCGTAATTACTCTCGCGGAACAACCCGGAGTAGAATTGCATCGATGTCCACGGCGTCCCCGTAAATACCATTTTCTCCGAGAGAGTGTCCCGCGCACGACCAGTGCAACGTCCACAAGAACCGAAGTCTCGATGGGATCGAAACCACGCACGAAGCGTGAGAACGTCGTTCGTTTAATTGCGAACCGACCTAATTGTCGCAAGTAGTATCGGGCCGATCGAGGGAAAGGACCGTCGAGTATCACATCCCGTTCCGTTTATCGCGTTGCGTTCCGTCGGTTATCAGGACCGTGGGCGTCTTAAATTGGTTCGCCGCGGAAATAATTCGCCAAGTTGCATCAACATTTACGAGCATCCCGAATAAACGGCAATAAAGGAGAGCCACGTTGGGCCGTGCGGCGTAAGTTGGCCAGGCAACAATAGGGAGATACGGGGTCGGGAAGCGGACGTCGCAAACCAAACTTTTCCGCGGATAAGAATCTAAAAGTGGCCGGGAGCACTCGAGGCCGACCGAGGCCGCGCGAGAAAATTGCGTTCGGTCCGCGGGGCGCGGAGGGAACCGTGGCGAAGATGCTAGCTATCGGCCGTATTATCGCGTCGTGCTTCACTTTAAATGACTGCATTACGGCGATACTCGGTGGAAGTTGCTAGGTTCGCGGGACCGGGCCGCTGCGAGCCACGAAACAGGAAAAACGAGAAACGAGCACCGTAACTGCGAGAACTTCACCATAAATCAGAACGAACCCGGTCCGCGACGTTTTACGAACCGCGAGAATCCAACGTTCACCGACTCGGACTCTATTTCCCTCGTTGACCATCGAAAGAGACGATAGATTTGAACGATACGAACGTCTTTACGATACTTTTGCCCAACAACTTCCGCGAGCACGCTAGTTATCGAGTGTGTCGTGTAGATACGATGTCGAGTCGCTTCCTCGAGCACGTCGATTTCATGGTTGTTTTACGGCTGTTTCTACTTAACCGAGACTTTGCGCGGGACCTTGTACTCGTTTCGGGAGAGAGCTTCTCGTTGTACCAGGGCAGGTTATAAAACGCATCAATCCATTCGTGGAACACGACAAGGATTACCCCGGTCCCTGGTAAATGTCTTCCGAAACGTTTCACGGTGGCCAGACGCCCGGTACTTCGTAGAGACGTCCGGTCGCCGGCGATGAAAACTCGAAACTGTGGTCCCTACGCAGTCCAGATTTCCCTTACGATACTTACCAGGCCTGGAAGTCGTAAATTCTCTACCACCTCCGGCTGTTTCGTGCACCGTCCACAGAACCCCCCGATTCGATATCACGGAGTCGTGCCGGGATCTCGTTGAGGCGATTGGACGAACTGTGACTTTCTCGGAGTATTTTTTTTTTTTTTGAAAAAAAAAAAAATACAAGTCGGTGCGTATTCGAAGCACGTTATTCCTCGCGGTGTGTTTTCTGGTTAGGTGGGTGATTCGGTTCGACCTTCCACGGTCTTCAGAGGACCGTAGACCTGAACTGGGATATTTCAGGGAGAAAGTCAGTGCGAATTTTACAAATTGTTAAGGTCGGGATGTTTCTTTACGTTTATACCTAAAGAGTTCTACAGTTGTATCGTGTAACATGTAAAAACTATCGTAACGCAGTGTCGACGAACCAACGTTACCCGGATTTCAATATTGGAAACTCGGATCGTGGTGTTCTCGGTTGAAACTCGAACCGCGAAGTATCGGATTCTCAAAGTCTAGTCGTTGTACGCGCAGAGTTCGAAAATTCTTTAATAGGTTCGTGCGCGCGCGTATGGAGTACATCTGTTTGTTGTTTGCTATTGGATTCCGGGCAAGACACTCGTAGACCATTGGTATATTCACGATATAATGTATTTGAACGATGCAATATATTTTAACGATACGACATGTGGTAAAAATACAATATACGTTAACGATATAGTATATTCCCTCGAGAAGATCGTGTACCTATTAAATCTAGAAAGAAAGGAAGATCGTTCTTGGCAGAAATTACCAGTTGTGTTCGATCGGACATTTTACTTAACCTTCGAAAGACAATACGAATAGTCCTTAAAACTCCTCGGTTCAATATTGTTCGGTTCGATAGTTCTCGGTTCAACTCCGCTCAGTTCGATACTTCTCGGCTCAATACTTCTCGGTTCAATACTGTTCGATTCGATAGTTCTCGGTTCAACTCCGCTCAGTTCGACATTTTTTGGCTCAGCACTGCTCGATTCGACACTTCTCGGCTCAACACTAGTTCAATTCAATACTGTTCACAACCTCGGTTCAATAATGTTCGGTTTGACACTTCTTGGTTCGACACTTCTCGGCTCAACACTCCTCGGTTCAATACTGTTCGGTTCGACACATCTTGGTTCGACACTTCTCGGTTCAACACTCCTCGGTTCAATACTGTTGGGTTCGACACTTCTCGGTTGAACATTCCTAAGTTCAATACTGTTCGGTTCGACACTTCTCGGTTCATCATTCCTAAGTTCAATACTGTTCGGTTCGACACTTCTCGATTCAACATTCCTAAGTTCAATACTGTTCGGCTCAACACTCCTCAGTTCAATACTGTTCGGTTCGACACTTCTCGGTTCAATATTCCTAAGTTCAATACTGTTCGGTTCGACACTTCTCGGTTCAACTCCATTCGACTCGACACTTCTCGGCTCAACATTCCTCGATTCAATGTTGTTCGACTCGACACTTCTCTTAACACTGCTCGGTTAAATCCTGCTCTGTTGAACACCTCCTTTCCTTTGGCAAAAGGAAGGAAAGGTTTTTCGTCGAGCCTGACCCCTCCTTTCTCTTTCACTCGTTCTCAAATCCTCTCCGAAATTAACGTTTTCCAAAACCTACGTCGAGCTAAAATTACGACGCAACAAACATTATACATATCCGTGGTTAAATTGCTCTCAGTGTGCGTACACACGTCGTTACGAGACTTTGCTCCCTGGAATCCTCGTACGGTAAAACGCAAGGAAGAATCTCTAGTAAGGTTCCGTGAGCCATCGGTCACTCGTTCTCAGATCCTCTCCGAAAGCAACATTTTCCAAAACCTACGTCGAGCTAACATTGCGACGCAACAAATATTATACATATCCATCGTTGAATTGCGTACACACATCGTTACGAGACTTTGCTCCCTGGAATCCTCGGACGGTAAAACGCAAGGAAGAATCTCTGGGAAGGTTCCGTGAGCCATCGGTCACTAATTTTCCAAAACCTACGTGAGCTAAAATTGTGACGCAACAAACATTACACATATCCGTGGTTGAATTGCGTACACACGTCGTTACGAGACTTTGCTCCCTGTAATCCTCGTACGGTAAAACGCAAGGAAGAATCTTCGCGAAGGTTCCGTGAGCCATCGGTCGGTCCCTATGCTCCTCATAACGGAACGTGTACGTATCCCGTCCGATCCCTGGCAACGTGCACGGAGACGTACGGTGGAACAGCTGGCAGTTTTCTCGGATGGTGCAGAGCCAGCGGGGCGATATTTGTCACGCGATTACGAAGGAATCCACGGAGCGTAGCCGACGACGAACGACAATCGTTCGCCGACGTCGATCGACAGCCCTCGTTGCGGTAGCAATTGCCGTAACACCGCGAGCCGTGTAACTTCCCTTTAAGTTCGACGATATCCAGGTCACGTATGCGCGCGGATACGGGTCTGCTCTCCGAGGCTAGAAACAAGGGGACAGTCGAGTGCCGCAGGGTAGGCAGCCAGTCGCGCACATCCCAGCCTCGTTATGCGGACGGGTACGTCGCTTCGTACATGTCTGGTATTATTTGCGAGATCGATAACGATTACCTGCGGGCGCCACCTAAGGGAAAAAGAGGAGGACATCAGAACCGTGCGATGCATATCGCCGACGACGAACGGACGACGTAGTCGCAACGCTCTGGGCTGTTCTTCCACTCGTGCCACGGCTACACGTTCCATCTCCGTTCTTGATTTTTCTGCGATTTTTCTTTCTTTCTGATTCTCCTTCCTTTTCTTTTTTTCCTCTTTTTTCTTTCCTTTTCTTTCTTTCTTTCTTTTTTTTTTACCAAGCGCGGCTCTTTTTCGTTCGGCTCTTTTCAGACACGGGCACACCGACTCGAGTACGCCAGAACCCTCCCAGTGACCTACGATATTTTTCGGTACGTGTATCTTCGTTTTAATAAACAGGCGACCGGTCCACGAGCTGTGTTTCAATGAACAGGATCGATCGACGATTCCCACCTCGAAACGAGTTATCCTTTCCTTCAGCAAAAGTCCCTTCCCGGTTTTTCGTCGGGCCTGACCCAGACTTTCTCTTCCACTCGTTCTGAAATCTTCTCCGAATGCAACGTTTTCCAAAACCTACGTCGAGCTAACATTACGACGCAACAAACATTATACATATCCGTGGTTGAATTGTGTACACACGTCGTTACGAGACTTTGGTCGTTGGAATCCTCGGATGGTAAAACGCAAGGAAGAATCTTTGCGAAGGTTCCGTGAGCCATCGGTCACTCGTTCTCAGATCCTCTCCGAAAGCAACGTTTTCCAAAACCTACGTCGAGCTAAAATTAAGACGCAACAAATATTATACATATCCATGGTTGAATTGCGTTCTTTGAGTTTAAGTTCTCGAAAGAACTGCACCGAAATCCGCAGAGTTTCAGACTGGCGTCGAATCGAAGCGTTTCACTCTTCTCGTGTTTTGGGGGTTTCTAAGGTATCTAAGTGTGCTCCATTTTTTGCTTTCAATGTCGTCGTAGACTTTTCCTCAGCATTGTCTCACAGTCGAGCGAAATTTTATCCGGACAACGGACGACGAACGAGATCCACGTATATATTTGTTTATTTGCGACGTCTGTTCGATAAGTTGATGTTTCGTTCGTTGAAGAATATTTTTCCTCATGTTTTCTTCGACGAACAACCGATCGAGAATCGTTCATCGTTTATCAACCGTTCGAAACTTTTATCAGGATAGAAATTTTGCCCCGTTCAACGTTTGTTCGATAAGTTGATGTTTCGTTCGTTGAAGAATATTTTTCTTCATTTTTTCTTCTACGAACAACCGATCGAGAGTCGTTCATCGTTTATCAACCGTTCGAAACTTTAATCAGGCTAGAAATTTTGCCCCGTTCAACGTTTGTTCGATAAGTTGATGTTTCGTTCGTTGAAGAATATTTTTCCTCATGTTTTCTTCGACGAACAACGTATCGAGAGTCGTTCATCGTTTATCAACCGTTCGAAACTTTTATCAGGATAGAATTTTTGCCCCGTTCAACGTTTGTTCGATAAGTTGATGTTTCATTCGTTAGGGAATATTTTTCGTCATTTTTTCTTCGACGAACAACCGATCGAAAGTCGTTCATCGTTTATCAACCGTTCGAAACTTTAATCAGGATAGAAATTTTGCCCCGTTCAACGTTTGTTCGATAAGTTGATGTTTCGTTCGTTGAAGAATATTTTTCGTCATTTTTTCTTCGACGAACAACGTATCGAGAGTCGTTCATCGTTTATCAACCGTTCGAAACTTTTATCAGAATATAAATTTTGCACCGTTCGACGATTGTACCCGATACAAAGACAAATTTAACGATCCGTGAGAGAACGATCTCGGAGCGTGACTTCGATAAGCTACGAAGACTACGAGTCAACGATTATCGGCACTCCGCTTCCTAATGGTACTCCAAGTGTAAAGAAATTAACTTTCCTTCGCTTCTTTGAAGTGCATTTCGAGGACGATGACTCTTGCACCAGGTATAACAATATTATTGGGTTGTTCGGAAAGTCATCTTTCGAAGTTCATCATCGTTTCATTCGGTGAAAATGGAACACGATTTTTTCAGAGCGTACAAACATTTTATCCAATCGTACATTCTCCATTTTGAAAAACGAAATTACTTTACGAACAACCTCATGAAAAAGAAGGAAGGAATTACAAAATCCAAAGTCCTGCGGATGCACTCTTCTTCGAGTCATTCGTTTCTTTTCTTCGACATTTCTCGAAAATGTATTAATAACTGTCTGAACAGTTACGTGGACCATCCAGTGTACGTTAAATATAAATTACAAGTAATTTACTCATTTATTCCTTCACTTGATATCTCGAGGGATTCGAGATACGAAAAAACCGAGATATTTCGTTTCGACGAACTCCGTAGAATACGATGTATTTCGCGCGAAACAGTTTTCCCTAATATCGATAAATATCGAGTCGTTTCGGAATTGTTATTGACTCAACCTCTATGTATACATATACATGTATACTCAGGATTGGAGCTGTAGAATTGTTTGCCGTAGCGATGAGGTGCGAGAGACCAACGTGGGTTTCACTGTTCGGTAAATAGAATATTGTAAGGAGAAAGGAATCGGTTTATTGGATCGGAAAAAATCCTATAATGGAGCCAGAGGAAATTGGTCGCTCAAGGTCACCGGTTACTCTTGGACTCCCTCCAGACTCGTTCTCCGTTCTCGTGACTTCGCGACTCTATCGTACTTTCGACGTAGCGCAATTGGAAATGAATAGAACGCTCTCGAGAAGCGCAACGAACGAAACTCCCTCGAATGTGTTCTCGTTTCAGCGTTGATGACCGAATGTACGATCGAAGCAATCGAACGAGTCGAACATTGAGCACTGAGGACACAATTCGTGTCTGATGCGATTACGCTTTCACGGAGTACCCAGCTCGAGTATTTTGCGTTGCATTAGAAATATTGAACAGAATTATCTCGACTCGATCCTCCGTTTCGAGCTTTATACTTCAATACTTTACTATACTTTAAACCAAAATACTTTAAAGTATTTTAAAACCCGGAGCAGTGGTTCTCGTTTCGGTTCGCAATTCCAACGGAACCGAGTTCTGAAAATGAAAAATCTCCGATAGAAAGTGCACGAACAAAAGTAGAAATTTTCATCGTACCGATATGTCGTGGCAAATCGTTCATTTAATATTTCCAAGTTATGAAAATCGTTGGTAATTCGTTCCTTCATCGAAATTACGTATCTGGTTTTAAATACGTAACGGGAGTAGCGCGAGAAGACGAGTACGATTCGTTGCGCGAATGTATCGGAAAATGTAGAAACGAAAAAAGGTTTATCAAAGTTGATAGCTCGTACGGATGGAACAGTTTGGGTTTCAGAGATGTGGGATACCGGAACGAAGGTTTGCGTTCTTTGTTCCTGAAGTGCGAGATACGAAGTTTGATTTTAATTATCTATCCTATATGTATAAAATATCGCGTTGGTCAGGTATATTTACCTTAGAAATTGTATCGTTCGAAACTGTGTTTACTTCGATAGAATTTGCATATATTTTAACGTTCGAGAAGGAATTTACACACATCTTAACGTCCGAGAAGGAATTTACACACGTCTTAACGTTCCAGAAGGAATTTACACACGTCTTAACGTTCGAGAAGGAATTTACACACGTCTTAACGTTCGAGAACAATCATCGATTTGACAAAAAATCGCGATATTTACGACTAGCTGGAACTCGTCGCGTGTATCGTAGTAAATGAAAAACGTTCACGTAGAATTTTCAAACCACGCGAAAGATTTCATCGCGTACAGTGCACGTTTCGCGAAACAGTGCTGTTTGAAACTATTTTTCGCGATTATTTTCCCTTTAAAGAAAACTATCGATCCGGCCGTAAGTCTCGCGCACGTTAAGAGAACTGTACGTAATTATCGCGTAGCAATTCTTTCTCGCGAAAGAAAACTTTTTATGGTAGTGACCGTTGCTTATTTGCCGAGTTACGTCGTTCGATGAAAGATTCAGATGCATCGGAACGCAACAGTTTCGCGCAATGCGAGTTCACCGGACGAGTTTGAACGATTTATACGCGTTTCGCGTGTTCCATGCTCGAAACACGTCGAAATTCTCGAAACGTAAGAATCTTCGAACGGGTCAGCGTGATCGTATCGTCGAAGGACTAATGCAAGGATCGATTAATCATTTCTCTCAACGCCTCGAACTTTTAACCATTCCCTGCTCTCTTGTTAGTCACGAGTTATCTGTTTCATGCGGGCCGCTAGTTTGCGCGAGAATAATTGTAAAAGTACCAGGCTGAACGTGCATTATTAACAACGACCGGCTAGGATACATTTGCGCTTTGGTACGCCATTGTTCCAAGTGTTCTGATGACTGCACCCTCGCAGAGGCTCGTTCATTGTTAACCGATGGCTGTAATCATGATTACGGTGAAGTTTCTTCCTTGCGTTGCTCGCGATCACACACGTATTCCTCTGGTTTCATCCTAAATGAGAATTATCGATCACGGATGCTTTGAAACGTACCAGGTCTGTTATGGGTGTAACGAGACCGTATTTATAAAAAGTGAATAATCGTATTTATCAAAAGTGAATAATCGTATTTATCAAAAGTGAATAATCGTATTTATCAAAAGTGAATAATCGTATTTATAAAAAGTAAATAATCGTATTTATCAAAAGTGAATAATCGAATTTATAAAAAGTAAATAATCGTATTTATAAAAAGTGAATAATCGTATTTATAAAAAGTAAATAATCGTATTCATAAAAAGTAAATAATCGTATTTATCAAAATCGTAATCGTATTCATAAAAAGTAAATAATCGTATTTATCAAAATCGTAATCGTATTCATAAAAAGTAAATAATCGTATTTATCAAAATCGTAATCGTATTCATAAAAAGTAAATAATCGTATTTATCAAAATCGTAATCGTATTTATAAAATAATGCACTTAGATACTCTACGCTGACAGTCAGATGACATAGTCCTCTGGACTATCGCACATATAAATATCGTAATTCTATTTATAAAATAATCTAGATACCTAGATACTCTGCATAGTCTTCTAGAATAGGATTACATTTCAGTAGATGAATCTACGCATTAAGAACAATATATAAATGTCCTGTGAACGAATGTCCTGTACAGGATGGTAAAACAAGTATCCAAGACTTTGAGAGCTTTTGATACTCGTCGAGAAGATCAAAAAATCGACGTAGGACTTACGATCGATCCTTTCGTCGTGAAATTAATTTTCGTTATTTACGAGCATTCGATAGTTGCGAGTCTCTTCTCGATACGTTGAATATAAATAGGAATTGGTCGGTTAAAAGTACGTTAGTTCGCGATGGTCCGAGCGAGATCATTAATATCGAGGAAGATGGCTCACTTTGTCGATGGTAGTACAAATATTGACAGTATAAATCTTTCTGGTTGCAGTAGATGCTCGATACGTCTTCCTTTCGTTTCGATGCACACTTCATCCTTGTTACGTTACGTTCTCGATCGTTTTGTGTTATATTTGCGTCTATGAAGTAATCTTTGTCAATATTAGCGATCTCGGGTACATTACAGGAAGCCAGATTTCGGAAATAAGGGGACCGTGGAACCATTATTCATTTACAGACAATGCGGACCGATAGGATCATTAATATCGATACGTATCGTTTGCCAAGCATTGTGACGAGGAAAACAGGTATCGTAATAAGTTGATATTGGTATTGGTAAGCATCTCTCGTAACGTCGATATAATTCAAACGTCGAGCATCATCGAAATCTCGACGAGTCAACAATGTAACTGGCACGTTATCATAGTTGTCTTAACTCGCGTAATAAATCTTTATCCGAATGTTGTTACTGGTTCCACGTTCGAACGTTGTTACCGGTTCTCGCGTGGTACACTTTCGCGATGTTTAATTTTTGAAAAGCAATTTCTACGAATTCTCGTTTCGATCGAGTCTGGTAATCGATGAAACGAAGCTCTCTCGATGAGAAAATACCGAGCAGAATGAAGTTCTTCAACGTTCGCGACAAAATTGAAAGCTGTGTACGATACAGATGGATACGTTTCGAAGTTGGTTCTTTTACAAACGTTACAATTATGTTTCTCTCGTTTCTAATTTCTAACGTATCGTGATAATTTACGTACCGGAATTTAGCAGATGTCGATAATCGAAGAAATCAGAATAAACGATAAATAATCTAGAAACGTTCTTAAAATTGGGAAATTTGCGACAGAGTCGAGTTTCTCGATAAGTGTTGCATTTTTTAAAATAGTTCGATAAAAGAGAATCGATTTCTTTTAGGTCGTTCTATCTAGAAATCAGAATAAACGATAAATAATCTAGAAACGTTCTCAAAATTGAAAAATTTGCGACAGAGTCGAGTTTCTCGATAAGTGTTGCATTTTTTAAAATAGTTCGATAAAAGAGAATCGATTTCTTTTAGGTCGTTCTATCTAGAAATCAGAATAAACGATAAATAATCTAGAAACGTTCTCAAAATTGAAAAATTTGCGACAGAGTCGAGTTTCACGATAAGTGTTGCATTTTTTAAAATAGTTCGATAAAAGAGAATCGATTTCTCTTAGGTCGTTCTATACGTTTATATATTTCAATACAGAGCGACGAAACACTTACCCTTCGATTTAGTCTGTAGAAGGTATTCGAAAGCCACGAATCGTGAATTTGTAACAATTTTATATTCAACGCCCACTAAAGTGACGAGTGTTACATTTGACACGAATAGTGCGATGTTTAGATAAGTTTAGTGACGAATAGCATTTGTGTCGTTTACGGGGAAGGTGTTTTATCGGTTTGTACGTTCGGAAAGTGGTTCGATCGAGTTTGAAAGGGAAGTTTTAATTCACGAGACGAGCCACGAGAGAAAATTCGTAATCTGGCGAACGAAACATTGAGTTTGACAACGCCAGAAACGTCACAAATGCTAAACTTGTCAAAATCATCTGTACGTAGACATTCGAAGAAAGTGGGAACGATTACGAAGCTGGACGTGTGTCAGCTTCGCAGTTTACATTAAAATGTTACTTTACACGGTAGAGAAATAAACGGTGGAAACTCATGGAACGACCTGATCAAATAAATATGTCGATAAGGAAGCATTTTCGGAACACGCTTACGTGTTTGCCAGTCGTTGCACACCGACCGAATTGAACGCTTTGATAAAAAAAATTCCAAAGTTGCAGTGGCAACTGTTGCACCGACGTTTATTTCAGTGAAAATTTCAGGACCGGTAAGCCCACAGTTTTTTTTTAAATATTCGATTTATAATGTTCGATACGAACGGGGTCTGATATTTTCCGTAATTATTGATCAAAGTAGCTTCGCGTTCATTTTTAGAGTTAATCGTCGCGTGAAGTTTAGGACCGATAAATTTACAGTTTTTTTTTAAATATCCGATTTATAATGTTCGATACGAACGGGGACTGATATTTTCTGGAAACACCGATCCAAGTAGCTTCGTGTGAAGTTCAGGACCGATAAGTCCACAGTTCTTTTAAATATCCGATTTATAATATTCGATACGAACGGGGACTGATATTTTCCAGAATTATCGATCAAAGTAACTTCGCGTAAAGTTCAGGACCGATAAGTCCACAGTTCTTTTAAATATCTGATTAAAATATTCGCTACGAACGAGGACTGATATTTTCCGTAATCACCTATCAAAAGTAACTTCGTGTTCGCTTTTAGAGTTAACCTTCGCGTGAAGTTCAGGAGCGATAAGTCCACAGTTTTTTTAAATATCCGATTAAAATGTGTTGTAAAGTTCAGATTATAATATCTAGTTTATTATAATATGCAGGGATCTCTCGTATCTAGTAGTATAGTAATTGTATATATAAGAATATAAAGTTCGAACAAATGGGTATACATATATGTTTGATGTGTCTATATATGTGATGTCGATCGTATGATCATATATGTCTTGATGTGAACGACGACAGTGTCATGTGGTCTTTCTGACTCTGGACTTGGAACTCGACTAAAAAAGAAAAACCAAAAGGAAAAACGGCCAAACCCTTGACCGCATGGCGGACGACCCTTTCGCGCCAATAAGAAGACAGTTCTTAAAACTGACACCGACATTTGGCACCCTTAAGATCGTTGTTGCATTCATTTCAACAAAATGTTCGCTACGAACGAGGACTGATATTTTCCGTAATCACTTATCAAAAGTAGCTTTGCGTTCGCTTTTATCGTTGACCGTCACGTGAAGTTGACTGCATTTCAGGACCGATAAGTCCACAGTTTTTTTTAAATATCCGATTTAAATATAATATTCGATACGAACGGGGACTGATATTTTCCAGAAACACCAATCAAAGTAGCTTCGTGTGAAGTTCAGGACCGATAAGTCCACAGTTCTTTTAAATATCCGATTAAAATGTTCGATAGGAACAAGGACTAATATTTTCCATAATCACCGATCAAACTAGCTTCGCGTTCGCTTTTATCGTTGACCGCCAAGTGAAGTTGACTGCATTTCAGGCCCGACAAGTCCACAGTCTTTCTAAATATCCGATTAAAATGTTCACTACGAACAGGAACTGATATTTTCCGTAACCACTTATCAAAGGTAGCATCGCGTTCGCTTTTATCGTTGGCCGTTGCGTGAAGTTTCTACGTACGTTTGAAACAGTTCGGCTTAACGAGACGAAAAGGGAAAAGGTTATTAAAAGTTGACCGCGCGTCCTCGCGGAACACACCTTTGTTGTTAATCATATTTGTTGTTCCGTTCTCTCCTCCTATCACTTGGATCTCTGGAGGAGAGATCCTTTTGAATGATTTATCCCCGTACGAGCCCCCAAATAACTATTGCTCTGATGTGGTATATTAAAGTATATTTAATAATATTATATATTACAATGATGGTAGTGTTAGATGTAGTGTCAGTGGTTAGTTTCGCTGGATACGTCTTTTAGTTGTCTCGTCTTATCGTCTTTTTAGTCATACCGTCCGCGACACACTCTTCGGACATACTCTCGTCGTCATACTTTGTCATACTCCGTCATACTGTGTTCCTACGTTCTTCTCGCGCTCTATATAGTCATTCCCATTCATTCTCTTTCATTCCAATCCTCAGTCTCTCTCACTTCAGACATTCGGCCACGCTCGGCCATCCCAATCACCCGTCTTTTCTAAACACTCTTCACTTTCTCCGAACCACATGTATTTCCTTTCATCCCCATGCATTCTCACGCTAGGTCGTCGCACAAGACCCCCTGTAAAGGATACTCGTGCCTTCCAGGAAAACTAGCGGGCCGATCGGCGCTGAATGTTTACTTCAACTCGAGTCCAACCGCGCACGTTATTTTGTTTAGGCCTACGCTCGAAGCAGGCCTAAGCGGACGCCGAAAATCCGATACTACATATTTAATTAGCCCGACTGGCTCGCCGGTGAGTGTCTCGTCGCAGGTATCCGTTCCTTGTTTGAACGTTTGTCGTCGGTTCGGTTTCCGCGTGCAAATTTGCGGCCACGGGTATCGTCAAGTTCGTGACTATTAACAGGTTCAGTCAATGACCATGGCAATTATGTACACGGGATATAAACCTCGCGCGCGTAAATGCTGCCGAGTAAACGCGTACACTTCGATCTTATTGGAGTACGTTCAAATAGAGCGGGTGCAATGAATGACTTGTAATCAAACGGGATTCGCGGGTGGTGCAGATGTGCTGCACACCTCGATAAATTTTAATCTGTGTATTTTCGATCGTCGGTCCTGTTATCCCAAAAGCAATTGGAGAAATAGCGTTAATACGAAGCCAGCCGAGGATACCATAATCCCCAAATAGAATTCGAATCGATTCCCTTCCTGTTAAACGATGATAGATACGAGTTTCTCCACGTCGGTTTATTTATACCTTTAATATCTTTAACGATAAATTATCGTTGCTAGAGAATTGTTCACGTATCGTCGAAGCACGAAATACGAGAACTTTGGTAAATATTAGAGAGTAATATAATTTTTATTGCATTCTGTAATAATTTGAGATAGAAATTCTTATCTGGATAAAAGTTGGAAATAAAAGAAAGAGAACTTATCATACGTTAGGTGTTTGTTTGAAATTTGAATTTTAATTGGAGATAGAACGAGATTATATTTCACTTTGAGATATTTAATGAACGAATGTCACAATTTCTTATGTTTATGATGATGATAGATTTTGGATAATTTTTAACTTCGTTGCATACATCGTCTACAAGTTTTTGGCAATCTCTGGCCAAGTTCTGGACAAGTTCGTTGGAATAGTTTTTGAAAATTTATTCCAATAGTTCTTGTAATTATTTCAAATTTGTCAAACCTACGACGACACGAAGATACTCCATTACGAAACGAAAAGCTTTTCCATTGCGTTCGATTAGAATTTTCTTCTTAGTTTTTTTCTGGGAATATGTATCTATACATTTTACAATAGTCGACAACTCTTAAAACTTCACTTTGCACAACAAGTACGTAGTGATAGCATTAGCCGGTACAATTGAATTTAAAGTAAAATATTAGGTCGTTCGGGAAGTTATTTCCATTTTCTTGGTGAAAATGAAACACGATTTTTTCTAGAGTGTGTAAACATTTTATCAAACTATATATTCTCCATTTTGGAGAACGAATTTATTTTCCATACAAGCCAATAATTCCAATTCCAAAAGTAAGTCTATACTGAGCTTTCAACCTATCCAAAGACATCCTGCAAAATGAGTCTAGATACAAGTATTATATAACAGTACCATTTGCAGTATTTTAGAACATCCAGAAGGAATTGGTCCGCAACCAATTATACCGAGCCATCCAGACTGTACTTTTTTCTCTCAAGACATTCTCGAAAGTGAATGCAGGTACCAACGAGTATCGCGGTACCAATTACTATTGTACAGGACATCTAGATAAAATTAGTTCTCCACTTGAAAGTCTATTCTTGTCGAAAGTCTGGATCGTTCTAGAGTTTACCGTACACCAATCGTCATTGAGGAACGAAAAGGAACGTTATTGACTCGTAATTATCAGTATTGAGATTTCATAAGGTACGAAAATTTTATATAGTACGAAAATTTGTATATAGTACGAAAATTACGTTCGTACGATCGCGATGGAAGATAAATAAAAGTAAGGAAAATTTCGAAGCAAGAAAGAAATTTTTATCCGCTTTTGTAAGAAATTTTTCTTCGCTTCTGTAAGAAATTTTTATTCGCTTCTGTAAGAAATTTTTGTTCGCTTCTGTAAGAAATTTTCATCCACTTCTGTAAGAAATTTTCATCCACTTCTGTAAGAAATTTTTGTTTCTTTCTGTAAGAAATTTTTGTTTCTTTCTGTAAGAAATTTTTGTTTCTTTCTGTAAGAAATTTTTGTTCGCTTCTGTAAGAAATTTTTGTTCACTTTTGTAAGAAATTTTTGTTCCTTTCTGTAAGAAATTTTTGTTCCTTTCTGTAAGAAATTTTTGTTCCTTTCTGTAAGAAATTTTTGTTCGTTTCTGCAAGAAATTTTTGTTCGCTTCTGTAAGAAATTTTTGTTCGCTTCTGTAAGAAATTTTTGTTCGCTTTTGTAAGAAAGTTTTGTTCGCTTCTGTAAGATATTTTTATTCACTTTTGTAAGAAATTTTTGTTCCTTTCTGTAAGAAATTTTTGTTCCTTTCTGTAAGAAATTTTTGTTCGTTTCTGCAAGAAATTTTTGTTCGCTTCTGTAAGAAATTTTTGTTCGCTTCTGTAAGAAATTTTTATCCACTTCTGTAAGAAATTTTTGTTCGCTTCTGTGAGAAATTTTTTTTTGTTTCTGTAAAAAATTTTTCTCTGTTTCTGTAAGAAATTTTTGTTCGTTTCTGCAAGAAATTTTTGTTCGCTTCTGTAAGAAATTTTTGTTCGCTTCTGTAAGAAATTTTTGTTCGCTTCTGTAAGAAATTTTCATCCACTTCTGTAAGAAATTTTTGTTCGTTTCTGTAAGAAATTTTCATCTGCTTCTGTAAGAAATTTTCATCTGCTTCTGTAACAAATTTTCATCCACTTCTGTAAAAAATTTTTATTCGTTTCTGTAAGAAATTTTTGTTCGCTTCTCAAAGAAATTTTTGTTCGTTTCTGTAAGAATTTTTCTTTTGTTTCTGTAAGAAATTTTTCTTCCTTTCTGTAAGAATTCGAACAATATTCGTGCAATGTTCAACGACCGCTTTCCCTTTTCATCATCGTTCTGTCCCGTCGAAACGATGAGGAATGAAAAACATCTAAAATTCCAAGAATATCGAATCACGCGTCAATTAACGAATTCCCGATGGTCGGTTGAAACGGTTCGCTCGTACAACGTGGAAACGTTCGTTCCTCGTTCGTGGCGCCTCGACACCTCCGATCTTGAAAATGATCAGCGCGATTGATATTCGCGTAAGCGAACAAGAGACAGGGGATCGTTATAAATTCGTCGTCACGCCTCGAGGGTAAATACGGGGATGATGTCGATCGATTCTCGCGCGATTAATTAACCGCGAGAATAAGAGGGAACAGGAAACCGGGCGATGAATGGAAGAAGCAATAGAATAGAGAATCGACGTGGTTGCCGGGGACCCGGAAATGGCATAATTTGCCCACGTCGAATCTCTGTGAACGCGAGGCAAACGCGAACGAGCAAACGTGCCTTGCGATAGTCATCCGTTGTTTGAATGCGGTCAAACGGAACACGCCCCCGTACACCAGCCCCCCTACCAACCCCCCTCTCTCCTCCATCTCGCTGTATATTCTATGCGTATGTGTATTATGCGCTCGGGTGTACAAACGCCCTGCAAATGCGAGATGGATCGAACGTGTCGCGGCGCTCTTTGATCTATTACACTCGCGGATAGTTCATCGGGATTCGGAGCTATTTGGCGGTGGTCAGCATGTGATTACTCTTTCGCGTACACCGCGCGACATTTACGACAAAGTGCCCGGCGTTCGATTACGCCCCCGTTACGCCCTTTTGATCATTATGTAATGGGATCGCGTTGCGCGACGCGGATGAAAAGAAACGCATCGTTAGAACAGCAGAGGGTGTCCCAAGCGTCACCGGTCGATTTACTTTCTGAATGGTACTCGAACCGTTTAAGGAATCTTGAGATTTTTTTTTTATTTGAATGTACAAACTTGGGAGTTAATAATGGAGTGAGATATCTTTTAAATGGATGCCACGGTTTGGTTTCACGGACCATCGAGTTTTTTTCAGTTTTTCGTCTGCGAAAGTTAGCGTTTAAGGATCACGATTTTTCGTAATACGTCTGAATATTTTGCACGCTTTCTTTTCTCATGTAGTTTTCCATGTTTAATTTCCCATCTGTGTAGATGATACGTGCTAAGTTTCAGATTAATCGGTTTGACGTTTGAAATATAGCGCGAAATTCAAATCGACCGGTGACGAGTGGGACACCCTGTACGTGTGTTTCGTCGTGAGCGGACGATGCACAAGTTAGGTGCACGTAAGATTATTGTAACATTGGCCGCGGATCATTGGATACGTGTAAAGGGTGTCTAGAGACAACACGAAATTGTAATTTCAAAAACTCAGCTACTTTTTTTAATAGAAATTGAAGAATGTTCCAATCGTCATCGGTCGATTTACTTTTTGTATAAAACTGAATATCAAGAGTAATCTTGATATTTGTTTTTCTATTCAAAAGTACAAACTTGGGAGTTAATAATGGAACAAGATACCTTCCAAATGGCCACCTCGGTTTGTTTTACAGGCCATCGATCTTTTCCCAAATTTTTCGTCTGCAAATGTTAGCGTCAAGGAACACAATTTTTCGTAATACGTTTGAATATTTTCTACGCTTCCTTCCCTTATGTACTTTTCCGCGATTAATTTCCCATCTGTTTAGATGATACGCGCCAAGTTTCAGATTAATCGATTTGATGTTTGAAAAATAGCGCGAAATTCAAATCGACCGGTTACGATCGGGACACTCTGTATTACGAACGAGTGGGTAGGGGTCGTAAGATCGAATCCGGCGAACGAGACACCGTACAGTGAATTTCCCAAATAAGAGAAATTCGAAAATTATTTATATTTCCGAAAGAAAAATTTTCCTTAAGAAGATTATACAGTGACACTTTGCAACGACACTCTAGACGACATACGCCAAGTTTCGGGTGAATCGATTCGACGTTTTAATAATAGCGCGAAATTCAAATCGACCGGTGATGATCGGGACACTCTGTACTACGAACGAGTGGGTAGGGGTCGTAAGATCGAATCTAGCGAACGAGACACCGTACAGTGAATTTCCCAAATAAGAGAAATTCGAAAATTATTTATATTTCCGAGAGAAAAATTTTCCTTAAGAAGATTATACAGTGACACTTTGCAACGACACTCTAGACGACATACGCCAAGTTTCAGGTGAATCGATTCGACCTTTTAATAATAGCGCGAAATTCAAATCGACCGGTGATGATCGGGACACTCTGTATTACGAACGAGTGGGTAGGGGTCGTAAGATCGAATCTAGCGAACGAGACACCGTACAGTGAATTTCCCAAATAAGAGAAATTCGAAAATTATTTATATTTCCGAGAGAAAAATTTTCCTTAAGAAGATTATACAGTGACACTTTACAACGACACTCTAGACGACATACGCCAAGTTTCGGGTGAATCGATTCGACGTTTTAATAATAGCGCGAAATTCAAATCGACCGGTGATGATCGGGACACTCTGTATTACGAACGAGTGGGTAGGGGTCGTAAGATCGAATCTAGCGAACGAGACACCGTACAGCGAATTTCCCAAGTAAGAGGAACTCGGATAATTTGCACGTCACGGTTAATTTCGTGATAATTTCAATAACGTCCGTACGACGAACAATACCCGGCCGTATTTTCGAGATTAATTTTCCAGAAATTGCCTCGACGGAAGTATCGGTTTACGCCCGTTGCGGTTCTCCGACGATCGATCGCTCGTATAACGATCCAGCGAATGCAAGTTTTTCATTCGATACGAAGCGTTTCTCGATTGAATTACATTCGATTATCGCGCTTAGTGCGCAACCTTCGAAACTTTTGTTTTATTTACTTTCGTTTCGTTTATTTTAATCAGTTCATACGGAATTAGATCCATAGATATTTTTCTAGGAAGTTACATCGTAACACGATTCGTTAAAAGTGATTATCGTTGGCGTTGAAACTATTATAAAAAATTGCCTGTTCTTCCAGAGATAATGTTCGTTTCAAAAATTCCATCGATATAAACGACGATCGTTCTTAACTTTACGAGAAACTGGACACGATTTTCCTGAACACGTAGGAAAGAAATTACGAAAAAAAGTGTTCGTAGAATTTTCAAAATTGTGATGAAAGATTGAAAAATTTTAACCGAAAGTTTAACATTAGCTTCTCCTGTCGAGCTGTGTACGAACACAATCATTAATGGAAGGATTTGAGAAACCAATCGAATGGTATCACGCCATGGTCGAGATGGTTTCCCGAATATTGAAACGTTCTCGACCATAGTGCAACACAGATGCGTTCAGATGCACCGTGCAGAGCCCGCAGGGTGAACCTTTTGGGGAACCCGTGGCTGTTAGCGGTAACATCGCCGTGTATTTGAAACGCTAATTGGCCAGTACTAACAATGGAGAAATAATTAATGTAAATTTTTATTTCCTCCTTCCTATTAATTACAAAGGTTAATACTCTCTGGACAATCGATCGAGCCTTCGGTGTTTCGGTTGTTCGTGGTAAATCGAATTTTCGTTCGAGGAATGTTATTTTATTTTCAAATATTGAAAATCAATTTTCGTGGTCTCTGATAACGCGCAAAAAAATTCTCGAAATATTTAGAATTTTATCGCACGAAGCGACAATACGATTTTGGATGCTGCGAAAGAGTATTGTAAAAATAGTCTTAAAATTTTACCATGCATAAAAATTAAAGAATTGAAAGCAGAAGCTTGAACCTTTTTTTGTCATCGATCCACCGATCGGAGTAATTATTATTAAAAAAACTCTCGAGTTTTGTTACGAAAATGATCGCGCATCTCCAGTGAAAATATTATTATTGTTACTTCCGACGGAAACGAAGCGATAATACTATTCGTAGCTCGAAACTTGACAAACGTTTTTACCGAACTCTGTCGTGAACAAGTGCTTGTTTATATCTAGAAAAGGAAGCGTTTCTGGATCCATGTTCGCACGATTTATTTTCGACCATACCTCGAGTGGAACACTATTCTAAAATTTGATCACCTATTTCTGAAACTTAGCCTCGTTTATTAATCGAAATATAACGTAGCGTCCATGGTAACACGAAAATCTCGCAGTTTGGAATTTACCATGGGTGCTGAAAAGAGTTTCAATCCTTCAAAAGTTGTTCATTAAGAGGGAAGATTATTTCCATAACGTGAAACATTCCGTATACGTACGATTTTCGTCACACACGACGAAAAAGCATATATAAATGCTTCAACGTTCATATTTGTGAAAAATTTCTATCTTGGAATGTTAACGTATATTTTCTTCAGAATTTATACTTTAGAGGGTTGAAGAATATAATATATATATGGAAAGTGACGAAAAGTTTCATCGATATTTTGCGTTGTAAAGAAATGATTGAAAATCTCTTTTACCATAACATTTTACTCGAGTCTTCCCCCTTAAGCGAGATAATATTACTGGATGGAACGACGATGGTACTATCGAAGATTTCACGGGTTGAACGGTACCGTGAACACTGTCCAAAGTGGTTGACAAGGTTCACAGTTTCCCGGTCCCTCTAAAATCACAGAGCAAAGTGCACAGTCCTCGATCCTACGATCGATGACACTGGATCACTGTGGTGGCAGTTGGTGGTCCCGTATCGTGGGAATTTCAACTTGAGCGTATAAGTTGCGGTTGATCGACACCCAAACCGTCCCGCGGACTATAGAGATAAATGTTCGATGTATAAGTGTTCCATGTAGGAATGTTCCATGTATAAATGTTCGATGAATAGATGTTCGAAGCATAAATGTTCGATGTATAAATGTTCGATGTATAGATGTTCAATGTATAGATGTTCGATGAATAGATGTTCGATGAATAGATGTTCGATGTATAAATGTTCGAAGCATAAATGTTCAATGTATAAATGTTCGATGTATAAATGTTCGATGTATAGATGTTCGATGTATAGATGTTCGATGTATAGATGTTCGATGTATAAGTGTTCCATGTATAAATGTTCCATGGAGAAATGTTCCATGTAGAAATGTTCCATGTAGAAATGTTCGATGAATAGATGTTCGATGAATAGATGTTCGATGTAGAAATGTTCGATGTAGAAATGTTCCATGTAGAAATGTTCCATGTAGAAATGTTCCATGTACAAATGTTCCATGTACAAATGTTCCATGTACAAATGTTTCATGTAGAAATGTTCCATGTAGAAATGTTCCATGTAGAAATGTTCCATGTAGAAATGTTCGATGAATAGATGTTCGATGAATAGATGTTCGATGAACAGATGTTCGACAAATAGATGTTCGATGAATAGATGTTCGATGAATAGATGTTCGATGAATAGATGTTCGATGAATAGATGTTCCATGTAGAAATTTTCCATGTAGAAATGTTCCATGTAGAAATGTTCCATGTAGAAATGTTCCATGTACAAATGTTCGATGTACAAATGTTCCATGTAGAAATGTTCCATGTAGGAATGTTCCATGTAGAAATGTTCCATGTAGAAATGTTCCATGTAGAAATGTTCCATGTAGAAATGTTCCATGTAGAAATGTTCCATGTAGAAATGTTCGATGAATAGATGTTCGATGAATAGATGTTCGATGTAGAAATGTTCGATGTAGAAATGTTCCATGTAGAAATGTTCCATGTAGAAATGTTCCATGTAGAAATGTTCCATGTACAAATGTTCCATGTATTATACAAATGTTCCATGTACAAATGTTTCATGTAGAAATGTTCCATGTAGAAATGTTCCATGTAGAAATGTTCCATGTAGAAATGTTCCATGTAGAAATGTTCGATGAATACATGTTCGATGAATAGATGTTCGATGAATAGATGTTCGATGAACAGATGTTCGACAAATAGATGTTCGATGAATAGATGTTCGATGAATAGATGTTCCATGTAGAAATTTTCCATGTAGAAATGTTCCATGTAGAAATGTTCCATGTAGAAATGTTCCATGTAGAAACTTTCGATGTACAAATGTTCGATGTACAAGTGTTCGATGTACAAATGTTCGATGTACAAATGTTCGATGTACAAATGTTCCATGTACAAATGTTCCATGTACAAATGTTCCATGTACAAATGTTCCATGTAGAAATGTTCCATGTAGAAATGTTCCATGTATAAATGTTCGATGTACAAATGTTCGATGTACAAATGTTCCATGTACAAATGTTCGATGTACAAATGTTCAATCCACAAATGTTCGATGTATAAATGTTCGATGTACAAATGTTCGATGTACAAATGTTCGATGTACAAATATTCGATATACAAATGTTCGATATACAAATGTTCAATGTATTTACCTAGATTCGCACAAGAAGTTCTCGATCCGTAATCCTTAATAATAATCAACAGAAATTCGATCTTCGAGACCGTATCTCAATGTTTGTCCTCGCAACGATCCATTCGAAACACAACCTGAACGTTTCGGGACCAATTGCGCGAAAGTACTCCCCGAAACAAGAATTCCATGAAACTAGAGAAAAATCTACACAGAGAAAAAGTATCGACCGTATGATTCACTTGTTCGAAATTCGACTCCGAATCTCGTTTCCCGGTCGAGTGGCGATCAATCGAGTTATTCGGTGACCGTTTGGGGTCACTTCTTTTTTCTCTCTCTCTCTCTCTCTCTCTTTCTCTCATTCGCGTAAAAAATTATGGTCATCGTCGCGTCGAGTCCTCCTTCCGGCGACGGGGCAAGTCTTTTATCACCGAAAAGCGCGGGAATGAAATTTCGTTAAAATTTGGAAAATTTACCGCGCGCTCCCCATCGAAGCACCGTGACTGCGAAAGCGAACGAACGTTACATCGTGCGTTGCAATTTAAATGATAATTAGCGAAACGTTAAAACGATTGATATTTCCGCTTCACACACGAGCGTAGATTATTCTCTCTGCGTACTTTCTCCGCATATTTCCCGCGTAGTGTCCGAGTGTGTTATAATTGCATAAATATTGGTAGTTTAATCGTCCCCCGCCCGTACGTACGCAACGCGTTCGATAAAACGAACAGTGTTACCCAATTACTTCGTGCAATCAAAACTCCACTTCGTTGTAATTAACTAAACATGTACGGCTCGGTGACCGTTCCTATGTCGAATTTACGTTCGACGTTTGTATTTCAATTTCGTCGTACGTGGACGTTTGTATCCGTGTTCGATCGTTTTCGCTCGGTCATCGTCTTTCCCGGCCGAACTTCAACCCTGCTCGAACTTTCCAGCGAGATTTCGATATTACGATGCGATATTGCACAGGAAGGGAGGAAAGTTCAGGTAAGTCCCGTAGCTTTCGTTCGTGGAAACGAACGACCCTTCTTTCCCGCGTAATTACATCCAGATTAACTCGATTACGTGGATGTTGACGTCGGGCTGCCGTATACGAGTGGAATCGCGAGCGTTTTACGGCCGGTTTATACTCCTTCTTAATTTCGTCGCTCGGGAGAACATCCTGGATTCTTCGCGGCGCCTAGGAACCGGCGAACAAACTTTTCGGCCACGTCGAATTGCCTTTATCCCGACACGAGAAGGCGTCGCAACGTGGATATTGTTTTCGCGGGCAACGCTCGTCCGTGTGTTTTGCCCGCGTGTCGGTAAGAACCTCGACTCTTCGTCGTCGTCGTCGTCGTCGTCGTCGTCTTCGTCGTCGTTGTTCCCTCCGCGGCTTCGAAACTTGCAACAAGACGTTAAAAACGACGACAAACTTACTACGGTTAATAACTCCTCGCTCGATGACGACGCGAGGCGCTCGAAAGGAAAACAATCGCGTTTTTCGGACACTCGTTAACGCGTTCGTGTTTAACGATAACTTGGCCACGGAAAGTTTCTTTTTTTTTTTTTTCTATCACGTGCCTTTGTTTTATTTCTACTCGGTGGAAAATATTTACCGATATTCAACCATCGATCCTTTCCAATCGAAGGTTTTTTTCTTGTCACGAGAAAGTGGCGTTTAATTATTTAACACTTTGTAATCGAGAGGAGGTTCAATGGTCAATTCACCATAAGGTACTTTTTCCAAAATTTGTGTCACTTGGAATTCAAATTGGAATTGAAATATTACGCTCTTGTAAGATGTAAACGTATACGTGTTATATTAAAATAAAAATGTTTAGATTAATTTAACGATCTGAAAGATTTTGTCGAGCTACTAGTTTCTGATAGCGAGAAAGCTTCGAGTGCAAAGGGTTGAATAGTACGATTAATCCGGAATGGAGTATTTTTATTTCAATAGTTATAGTTTTTAAGAGTACATTTAAATCTCGGTTCGAACCGAGATAACAACTGGCTTGTCGCGAAATTTTTTAAAGGTGCTGTAAGTTGGGTGTTCGAGATGGTATTCGTTATTTTGCAATAGTGTAAGTAGCACGATTATGTGTACTCGAGGTGTTATGATTTTAGTAGAGTTTTCGAATGTTAGGTTTCGGTCTTTTATTTGTATCCAAGTAACAATTTATCGTCAGTGGATTTCTCTGGGTATTAGGAGTACAGAGGGAACGTTTAACGATTTGTGTATATCATTGTTTATGACATACCAGGTAGTATTTATTATTGCACAAAGACACTAATAGAGAGTAATGATACTCGAGAAGTATCTTTCGACGATTAACGCATAGAATTAACGAGAGATTAAAATTGAAAAAATATAACGTTGATGAAGAGTTCTCGAACAATTGGAACGCCCCAATTGCAATTTTCAGAGGAAATTTCCCAAAATGGAGAAAGTTTTGGCCAATACGTATAGATAAATGCTAAAATCCACACAGAAAAAAATTGTAAATAATGTTAGAAACACGCGTGTGAATTAACTTAGTATTCGATCGAAACTCGGTTGAAACAATTGAAACGAAGCAAAGCATAAGTATAATTCTACTTGGAATTATTCGAAAATTACCTACCTAGTGAACTAATTGTGAAAAAGTGTCAAAATATTCCAAACAAAAATTATACGTGCCTAAAATGGAGCATATAGCAGAGTAACGAGATATTCGTTAGTTTCTTTGACAAGATACAATTATCTTAAGTTTTTCACTATAGTGTTTCTCATTAAATTCCAATAAAGTGTCACATTCTGCGTAAAAGAGTATCACATAGAATCCAAAGTTAACAGTTCCCGAGAATATAATTTTCAAATAATTTGAAATTGTCGAGTAGATACCTCAGCCTGTGCACGATCCGCAATTTAAATTGTTACGGTTTTCAACGATTCGTTTAACTCGTTTGCAGGAAGATAGCCATCGTATTCGCGCGGTTAATCTTCCAGTTATAAATAACGATCCGATTAAATGTTCGTCAATTATTTCCGAGGGTACGTCAACGTGGATGTTGGTGGTTCGATTGAATAATGGTTCGCGGATTTTCTTCGGCTCGTCGATGGCTATTGCGAAAACTCAATAAACTGTCTCTGTTTAATCGAGTTTCGCGACTGACGTCGAATGTGAAAAATTCCAATTGACGAAACAAAAATACTTCATTAAATCACCCATACCGGAAAGTCACTTCTTTGCATTCGTTGCATGGATCCGCAGGCGTTGAGGTATTCTTTCGAATGTTTCCCTATTTGGCAAACGTTTATTAGAAAATGTTCCGCGTAGCAGTGTCTTGCCAAAACTACGTTGCAAACAGCAAGACATTAAACTTGTTGTTAGTTTTATCCTTTCGAATAGAAATAAACTAAAACGATTCATCGAATACAGAAATGGTTACAATTTTATTCGAACAAGAAATAACCCATAAAAACACAGTATTACGATTTCTTTCCAATGTTTCTACGATCAGTTATTCGGTTAAGTTATTCTTCGTGCAATATAATTTAATTTTGTAATTTAAATCGTAATTCTTACCGAACAACATTGAACGAAGTGTATCTTTTAACTTTTATCGAGATAGAAAGTTTGATTATCTCCGATGGATAAGAATCAATGCTAATTCTACTTATAATGAAGATTAGTTCGGTGTTTAACGAAACTTGTAAGTTTGCAATTTGTTTGCAATCTTTAGAAATTTTTTTTTCGGACGGTTGTGGAATCGTGGAGTGGTGGTGACTTTTGGTCGAGTTTCTAATATTTTCGTCATTAAATCGCGTCGCGCAAAATACACAGACACGCGGTACGAAGTTCGGGGAAACTTGGTAATTTTCCGGGACTTGGTAGACCTCGTCGTTTGCGTGGCCAGTGATACGGTAACCGCTATTGATAACAGGAAGAAAACACGAAAGCTTTGGAGTTTAATTAGAATTTGTAATTCTCCCGGTTATAAACGAGGAAATTAACGACGAGTGCCACGTGGAAAGTAGACGGGATTTATTAATCTGAAAAATAGCGAAGAGATCACGTCCGTGTCGTGAATCCAACCCACGTCCTTGTACCGAGCAGGTGCACTGTTTTCGTTTCAAAATGAATTAAAACGATGCAGTCGCTTTTCAACTGTAGCTTCGCGGCGAAGGAAGCGCAATATTTTTTTTTTTTTTCCTTTTTTTTCTCTTCTTCCCTATTTAAATTTTCCATTCGTTCTTCCACGTTTTATATATCTACCGACTGACAATTTTTTCCATTCAATGTCCGCGTACTGCCGCGTCTTCTTCTTGGAACGAGAAATCGTGGGATCTTTTCAACAAGGAATCGCATCGTATTTTTTTCCACCGAACGAGAATTCTCGAATTCGCGTCATCTTTTCAAGAATTAATCGTATCGTACTTTTTTCTCTCGAAACAAAAATTCAAAAGTCGCGTTACCTTTTTCCAAAAATACAATGTTGCAATCGGTACGTAGTATCGACGTTTTAACGATTAAGTCTAAAGTCGACCTGAAAGAATTTGTTATCAAAGGTCGGTTCATAATGACTAGCACAGAGTTGTTAAATTTCTCGTAATTCGAAACCGTTAGTATTCTATAATACACTGATTAAAATTAGAAAGTATTCCTTCATAAAGCACCCGATAGTCTAACCTTCTCGAAAGAATGTTCAAATATGCACGAAGAATCTACTAATCGAAAGTTGTAATAAATAAAAATTCTACTAATCGAATCTACTAATCTTTTACTAATAGAATCTACTAATTACTTACGCAACTTCAGTGCTGTTTGTAAACTCTACTTGATAATATTTCACAATGATTGGTCACGGAAAATAATCGCGAGGCAGTTCTGGAATGACATGAAAGAGATTCGTGAAAGAAAAAAAAACAAATTGAACGTGGAACGGTCCCCTATTATCGAATGCCAATTTGAACAAACGTGTAAGAGTTGTGCAAATTAATCCGCTCGATCATCCTCGTTTCACGTTGTTTGTAACGCGGACAATCCCATCCAAAGCGCAATAAACGTTTGCACGATAATGTAACGATACTTTGATTCCTGAAATAATTCGAATTAATAAGTACTTAAGTCTCGCGTAGTCGAATGTCGACACAAGGGCTCAATGTTGCCCTTTGTATCCGAATACGAGTCATTATTTTCAATTTATTTTACCGCAATATTTATCCGTGCTCGTTGCATTCGAAGATTCGAAAAGTGGGATCGAATTTCGTCGATAACGAATCACGGTTTTTCAACTAGAAATATTCATCGGGTGAAACATCGGCTTTCGACTCGATTTTAAATGTGTGCATCATTCTAATGGAGATTTTCACGTGTCAGACGGCATTTAACCGTCACGCGTTCGAAAAACAGTATAGTATTGTACATAGAGCACCGTGGCGCTCTTATCGAAACAGCAGCAGCCTCCTTTCCTTCTGATTTATAGATTACGTTATAAAAGAATAATTGGCTGTCGCGTGCGTAGCAGCGATTTTTCCGTGGCTTTCGCGGATCAATTTTTTTGCTTCCGTAAATCGATGTTGTTTCAGGGACTGCTAACTTATTTAGCATCTCGAAGCAGCCGTATAGAAAGCGAAGGAGCGTGCAGCAAAGCCTGAAACGCGCGAATCTATCTACAATCGGGACACACGTACGGGGTGTCCCGATCGTAACCGGTCGATTTCAATTTCCCGCTATTTTTAGAAAGTTAAAGCGATTCACCTGAAACTTGACACGTGTCATTTAGACGGATGGGAAATTAATCGTGGGAAAGTACACGGTGAAAGAACGCGGGAAAATTATTCAGGCAAGTAACGAAAAATCGCGATTCTGTGCAAATGATGAAAGTGACGAAGCGAGGAAAGGGATGAAAGATTTTGGGAAGGGATCGGTGGTGTGTAAAAAGAAAAGTTATTTGGAAAATGTTTTATTCTGTTATTAACTCCCAAGTTTGTACTTTTAAATAGAGAAATAATATGGAAGATTACTCGAACCGTTTCTGTTTTATTCGAAAAGTAAATCGACCGATAACGATTGGGACACTCTTTACGTAGGTGGGATCAGGAAACAATCTGGGAAGAAGAGGAGAGGTGTAGGAGAATTCCTCGAGTTTTTTCAAATATTTATCAGAGGGATCTTACCACGAGCAAATATCATAAGAGAAATATCATATTAATCCGACAGAGTCCCGTGGTTTCAGCTTTCTCGAGATTTCCCATCACGGTTCTCTCGGATCAGCGCGAAGAAAAGCTCGTATCGACTTTGAATCCCTTTCGCGCGAAAACTTCGAACGAACCGAACAAAATGGTGGATCGTTGAGAGTTGCCGCGTTCAATGAAGAAGCATCGACATTTTCACGAGGGAAGTTGCCACGGTAATACAGAATCTTTCGAAAATCGATCTCGTGGTTCGATCGATTCGAAACCATTCCGATTCGTAAGCGTTATTTATTTATTTATTTACTTACGACTGGTGCGACACGCGATACGAGACAAGTTCCAAAGACACGTTCCCAGACCGTTTGTCATCTAAAAGCAACATCGACGACGAGATCGCCATATTCGACAGCCCTCGATTTCTTTCTTCGGTGTTTCTCAACGAGCGAAATTCGCGCTAACGAACCTAGAACCGTTGGAGTAATTAAAGGAGAATATACGCCGGGTAATTAGAAACATTTTCGCGAAAGTATTGAAGAAAATAAAGAAAACAGGGACGGCTACCCGACCGATATCGTTTTCCGTATATAACTCCCGAGCTACGATAAATAATGTACACAGACTGGTTGATCGATTGTATTTTATTTATTTTAGAAGTTATTTAACCCTTTGATCGGTGTTTATGGTCGATAGTCGATCGATCCATTGCGGCCGATGAACTTCTATGAGCGTTCAATGTGCATAAATGCTCGATGAGAGGATAATCCGCATTAGCGATGCGAGAGAAATATTTATCTAAGACTATTATTCGAATAAATTCTTCTCAATCGAATGTTTTATCCGTTGAATAATTATTCATTTTCCGCGAGAAATTAATTTCTTTTCTTATTCGAGTAAATCGTTGGTGAATCGTTCCTAATAACAATTTAATCGAGTAATAATACGAAGTATGAGTTTATGAAAATAGATTCGTTTCATGATCTATGAAATGTACTGGTACACTGTGCGTTTACTTCCTGTTTATATTTTTCCGTATAATGAATCAAATAAGATAAAGTTTCAAGGATGAAGTTTGAAAAGAACGTTTTATCATCAGTACCGTTTATACATTTCTACTTCGTCTATCTGTAATATAATATAAAATTAATCAATTTTCAGATATATTTCTCACTCGAATTGAAATCAATGGCTAGTAAAATGTCGTCTCTGATTTTTATTCGTCTGAATAAAATTTTGTTCGTCTCTGATCTTCACGTCGTGCGTTTTGCGTAAATATTGTGGTCGAAGAAATGTAGGACTAATTTTTGAAACGATATCAATTGTTTCGGACAAGAATCCACAACGTGAATCCTAAACGTTCGAAACTTAAAATACACGCTTTAAAATTTTCTACGCGGTTTGTAATTATGTACACTCTACCCTCGTATAACACGGTTAGTGCGTTAGATGTTGTATCGAAACTGTGTTATAGCAAAATCTAAACAACAAAGCACCTTCGTGTTATATAAGGGTAGTCCAAGTTTATAAAGTTTTATTATATAAATATTGTGTTATAGGATGACCATTTCACTTTCTTCACCATGGTTATATCGAAACCGAGTTTTCGGAGTACTGTGTTGTATCGAAACGGTGTTATAGCAAAACCTAAACAACGAAAACCTTCGTGCTATATAAAAGTAGTCCAAGTTTATAAAGTTTTGCTATATAAATATCGTGTTATAGAATGACTATTTTACTTTTTTTATCGTAGTTATATCGAAATCGAGTTTTCGGAGTACTGTGTTGTATTGAAACTGTGTTATAGCAAAATCTAAACAACGAGAATGTTCGTGCTATAGAAGAGTAATCCAAGTTTATAAAGTTTTATTATACAAATATTGTATTGAGGACTGATTCACATTTTTATCGTGATTATATCCAAACCGAGTTTTCGGAGTACTGTGTTGTATCGAAACCATGTTATAGCAAAACCTAAACAACGAAAACCTTCGTGCTATAGAAGAGTAATCCAAGTTTATAAAGTTTTATTATATAAATATTGTGTTATAGGATGACCATTTCACTTTTTCCACCGTGATTATATCGAAATCGAGTTTTCGGAGTACTGTGTTGTATCGAAACCGTGCTATAGCAAAACCTAAACAACGAAAACCTTCGTACTATATAAAAATAATCCAAATTTATAAAGTTTTGCTCTATAAGCGACCTATTGACAATTTCACACTTTTATCGTGATTAAATCGAAACCGAGTTTTCGGAGTACCGTGTTGTATCGAAATCCTGTTATAGCAAAATCTAAACAACGAAAACCTTCGTGCTATATAAAAATGGTACAAGTTTATAAAGTTTTGCTCTATAAACGACCTATTGACAATTTCACAATTTTATCGTGATTAAATCGAAACCGAGTTTTCGTAGTACTGTGTTGTATCGAAACCGTGTTATAGCAAAACCTAAACAACGAAAACCTTCGTGCTATATAAAAATAATCCAAATTTATAAACTTTTCCTCTATAAACGACTTATAGACAATTTCACACTTTTATCGTGTTTAAATCGAAACCAAGTTTTCGTAGTACTGTGTTGTATCGAAACCGTGTTATAGCAAAACCTAAACAACGAAAACCTTCGTACTATATAAAAATAGTCCAAATTTATAAAGTTTTGCTATATAAATATCGTGTTATAGAATAATCTTTTTTCACCATGGTTATATCGAAACCGTATTATAGCAAAACCTAAACAACGAAAACCTTCATACTATACAAAAATAATCCAAATTTATAAACTTTTGCTCTCTAAACAACCCACAGACAATTTCACACTTTTATCGCGATTAAATCGTCACCGAGTTTTCGTAGTACCGTGTTACAAGTAAATAAAATGCAAATGCACGTTCTGATGTACCGGGGCGTTAAACTGGAGAGTCACGCGGCTAAATTTCATCGAAGTATTGCCAATCGCGAATGCGTTCAATTTCGTTTCGAACGATATTTCTCCCGTATCGGACGCAGCGTTTCTAGCAACGAATGAAATCCTACCGTGCGCGAGCCGTATCGAAGTAGGCGCGATAGAGAGCGAAGAAAATTACAGGGACGGTCGGTGTGTTTCGAATACTTGCCAGTTTAATAGTTACCGGCGATGCTCGGAGCTGATCACGAAGAAAACGCTCGGCTCGGTCTATTCTCCTCGATCGGGGTCAAACGATACGCACGAACCACGCCAGCTCACGGAAACCAGGCTCCGGAGACTCGTGATGCAAACACGAATTTCGACGCTCGGCAAAGTGGATCAACGAAGGTAATTTCTGCCAGACGCCGTCGAACAAACCAACTACTAAATTTTTAACACGACCTACGACCACCTTCCGTCCTATTCTCGTCGTCGTCGACGTCGTCTGTGCACCGTTTCTATTAAATTAATATTTCACGTATATTATTTTCTTCGTTTTTTTTTTCTTCTTCACGGGCTTTGGGTATCGAAAACGTATTCAACCGCATCGAACAATACTTGCACGAAGTTGCTCCTTGAAAATGGAGGTGAAAGCTCTCACGAGCGATCTTACGGCCGGGAGACGTTGAACCATACTTTCCGAAAGCGTCGTGTCGTTCCTCTTCTACTCGAATCTCCACAGACACAGAGTGTATCGTAACACACGGTACTAACTACTGCCGCGAATTGGTGACATAAAAGCAATTAAAAAAGTTCACGTCAACGTGTACCTTGTACGACCTTGTTCCCTGCTGTAACCCAGGTTCCTGTAACTAAAGTCAAATAGGCCGCACGTCTCTATGAACTTTTTTCATTACTTTTTGCGCCGCCGATCCATCATCCAAGTAGACCTTGCTATTACGTTACATTCTGTGTATCCAGTTCTGATTCCTGTGTTGCACTTATTGCGAAAACATTGATCCGATTTTCAAGTGGGAGAAGCAGTGAAAAATAAATACAGAAATAAAAGTACCAGACCAGGCCTCTATCTGAACGTTCTTGGAAGAATTAACAAAGTTAACGAGCAACTAATTTTCGACTGGTTTGTATTTTTCTTCAATGGAACACACTGTGCACTCAAACGTATACTTATCCTAGGATTTTCGAAAGCAAAAGTGCATCGTCGTACGTTAGTTGGAACACGTCTGGGTCTTCTCGGACCCTGACAAACTTTCGCGCGTGATTATAATACGATTTTCTTTAGAAATTCAGGAAAAGGATAAAACGATATAATTTTGATTTTATTATATGAAATACTTGTACGGGAGTCAAATTACGGGTCTGTTTGGACCCAAGGCGTGGTCCAAATCGTTGGTATTACGAGAATTAAATATTTTACCCTGGAAACTGGAGACCTCGACGAGAAGAGGTATTGCACGTATTCGTCGAGTGTGTTCAATTGTTTACGAAAGATTCTCAACTGAACGAAATATTCCACGGGATGTCATCGTTCGATTTCCCGTTTCGATACTACAAGTATCGTAAAAATCTCCAACGAGACCAGGCCTCGATCGGAACGTTCTTGGAAAAATTAACAAAGTTAACGAGCAACTAATTTTCGACTGGTTTGTATTTTTCTTCAACGGAACACACTGTGCACTCAAACGTATACTTATCCTAGGGTTTTCGAAAGCAAAAGTGCATCGTCGTACACACGCCTGGGTCTTCTCGGACCCTGACAAACTTTCACGCGTGATTATAATACGATTTTCTTTAGAAATTCAGAAAAACGATAAAACGATATAATTTTGATTATATTATATGAAATACTTGTACGGGAGTCAAATTACGGGTCTATTTGGACCCAAGGCGTGGTCCAAATCGTTGCTATCACGAGAATTAAATATTTTACCCTGGAAACTGGAGACCTCGACGAGAACAGGTATTGTACGTATTCGTCGAGTGTGTTCAATTGTTTACGAAAGATTCTCAACTGAACGAAATATTCCACGGGATGTCATCGTTCGATTTCCCGTTTCGATACTACAAGTATCGTAAAAATCTCCAACGAGACCAGGCCTCGATCGGAACGTTCTTGGAAAAATTAACAAAGTTAACGAGCAACTAATTTTCGACTGGTTTGTATTTTTCTTCAACGGAACACACTGTGCAGTCAAACGTATACTTATCCTAGGGTTTTCGAAAGCAAAAGTGCATCGTCGTACACACGCCTGGGTCTTCTCGGACCCTGAGAAACTTTCGCGCGTGATTATAACGTCGTTACGATTTTCTTTAGAAATTCAGAAAAAGGATAAAACGATGTAATTTTCATTTGAAATACTTGTACACGAATGAAATTACGGGTCTATTTGGACCCAAGGCGTGGTCCAAATCGTTGCTATCGCGAGAATTAAATATTTTACCCTGGAAACCGGAGACCTCGACGAGAACAGGTATTGTACGTATTCGTCGAGTGTGTTCAATTGTTTACGAAAGATTCTCAACGGGACGAAATATTCCACGGGATGTCATCGTTCGATTTCCCGTTTCGATACTACAAGTATCGTAAAAATCTCCAACGAGACAGCTGTAGGGTCCCGCTGCGAGCAAACGTTCGTACTTAATGGTTCCCGGTTTTCATTCTTTCTTGGAGCCACATTGTTCTTTTCCCGACGGTAACGAAGTTTCCCGAGGAAACAGAAATTTCTTCGTCGTTTTTCTTTCGACGATACGGAATTAAAAGAGGAGGGGGAAAAAAAAAAAGAACAATTCCGCCTTAGTTACGCGCATCTCGTATCGCTGCGCCGACGTCGATAGACTTCGTCGTGGTTCTCGCTCTTCGTCTTTTATTTCGCGGTTCGAACGACGAGACATTCCCGTACGCGTTCGTTCGAATAGATACCGCGGCGAAATAAATAGCGATCTCGTTCGATTCCACGTAAACGCGACGTATACTTTTTCTTCCGTACAAAGACATTGGCGAACTCTCCCGGCCACACGGAGCGCGCATTTGACTTATCGCTCGAACGATTGTTCCTCCTCGGAGCGCCGACATTTTTCCTTGAAAATATCGTCCCGAGGGAAAGATTTCGAAAACGTTCGCCACGCCCGCGAAACCTTCGAAACGGTACGCGCGTTATACTCTTCTCGAGTCATTTCTGAATTCGTTCGTTCATGGACGATTATTATCGTTTACTTAACCAACCGGCAAACTATCGAGAGAGATAGAGGAAAATGTGAGTAAGGACGATTTACACAATTTATAGAACCGTCTGAATTCTATACGATTTGTATTATTTTTAAATTTGGAAAAGAATTCTGTAACAGGAATTACGAACAACGGAGTACGAATCGAAAGATGAATTTTTATAGAAACAATACTTCCGAGTATTTGTACCGATTTTGGCGCGAGAAACGATAATCGTTGCAAATATTCTTCTCTCGAGTAATTTCTGAATTCGTTCGTTCATAGACGATTATTATCGTTTACTTAACCAACCGGCAAACTATCGAGAGTGAGAGAGAGGAAAATGTGAGCAAGGACGATTTACAGAATTTATAGAACCCTCTGAATTCTCTACGATTTGTGTTATTTTTAAATTTGGAAAAGAATTCTGTAACAGAAATTACGAACAAAGGAGTACTAATCGAAAGATAAATTTTTATAGAAACAATACTTCCGAGTATTTGTACCGATTTTGGCGCGAGAAACGATAATCGTTGCAAAAATTCTTCTCTCGAGTAATTTCTGAATTCGTTCGTTCATAGACGATTATTATCGTTTACTTAACCAACCGGCAAACTATCGAGAGAGAGAGAGAGGAAAATGTGAGTAAGGACGATTTACAGAATTTATAGAACCCTCTGAATTCTCTACGATTTGTGTTATTTTTAAATTTGGAAAAGAATTCTGTAACAGAAATTACGAACAAAGGAGTACCAATCGAAAGATGAATTTTTATAGAAACAATACTTCCGAGTATTTGTATCGATTTTGGCGCGAGAAACGATAATCGTTGCAAAAATTCTTCTCTCGAGTAATTTCTGAATTCGTTCGTTCATAGACGATTATTATCGTTTACTTAACCAACCGGCAAACTATCGAGAGAGAGAGAGAGGAAAATGTGAGTAAGGACGATTTACAGAATTTATAGAACCCTCTGAATTCTCTACGATTTGTATTATTTTTAAATTTGGAAAAGAATTCTGTAACAGGAATTACGAACACAGGAGTACTAATCGAAAGATAAATTTTTATAGAAACAATACTTCCGAGTATTTGTACCGATTTTGGCGCGAGAAACGATAATCGTTGCAAAAATTCTTCTCTCGAGTAATTTCGAAAGAATCGCGACAGGAAAATGATACTATAGTCGAAAGTAAAGTCTCCTAATCCGTGCTACGAGTACATGTATTCGATCTATTACTTGTATCGAGTGTATTTAAACATTTAGCTAAAATTCACTAGTGTTTTCGACCGTGTAAAAATGTGGTACATCAGATTCGCTGCATTTTTTCCGGACTGCGAAATTTGGAAAACGTGGACGAGCAGAATGTTTCTACTTTTCGAAAAAAAACGGTGCAGCGCGCGACGTTAAATAACATAAATCTAGCGTTGATTAAACGCGAGTTGTTCTATCCACGTGATACTTTACGTATTTAACGCGTTCCACGTTGTTTAAAACGAGCCGCACGAACCGTGTATTCGCAAGATGAATTAAGCTTATCCGCGTGCATTATCAGTTACTCGTTTCCAAAAGTTGCAGTTTCGATTTCGACCCGTTGTTTTTCTACCAAACAAGGTGACGAGTCTCTCACTTATACACTGCCACTTTTGAAAATTGTTAAAGGTTGTAAAATACACCAACGTTAACGCGAATAAACTGCAGTTAATCGTTGTTATTACGATACTTTGAGTTTCTTTGTTCCATTTAGTTATCGATAAGACAAAAGGTATCTTTTATTATTTTCGTTTGCAAATTTACTACTTTCAAATGAGGTACTCAATCCCTCATCGTTGTTAGTATTCCTCAGAAAGCCTATTTTATATTTTCGAGTCGGCTATGGTGTTACATTCGACGAAAAATCGTATGTAAACACTTAATTCTTACGATACCTTAAGGACCTTCGTTCCATTTAGTTATCGATAGGACAAAAGGTATCTTTTATCATTTTCGTCTGCAAATTTACTACTTTCGAAGGAGGTACTTAACACCTTATCGTTCTTAATATTCCTCAGAAAGCGTATTTTATATTTTCGAGTCGGCTATGGTGTTACATTCGACCAAAAATTGTATAATATATAAACACTTAATTCTTACGATACCTCGAGTATTATCGTTCCATTTAGTTATCGATAGGACAAAAGGTATCTTTTATCATTTTCGTCTACAAATTTACTACTTTCGAAGGAGGTACTCAATTCCCTATCGTTCTTAATATTCCTCAGAAAGCCTATTTTATATTTTCAAGTTCGCTACGGTATTCGACGAAAAATCACGTGATCGCGCAACGATTAGACAAGTCGGGACTTTGTATCTCCAATAAAAATCACGCACGTACGTATAGATCTCCAAGGGATCGTTTACTCGTAGATCGTAAATCGTCGAGCATCGGTGGTGGTGGTGCAAAATTTAAATTGCGCAATTTTTACTTGGACGATCGGTATTTATCATTAATATCCCCGATTCGTCGTAAAGACACGTGAGACGTACGATCCGTGGTCCATTGGTGCACGTTTACAGAAAGACACATTTATAGGAACACGTTTACAGGAAGATACATTTATAGGAACACGTTTACAGGAAGACACACTTATAGGAACACGTTTACAGGAAGACACATTTATAGGAACACGTTTACAGGAATATGTTCACGTTCTGTTCGGTGAGGAAAGGTTGTTGGAACAGGGCCGTTTCTATCGTCACGGCCCTGAACGCGCGTGTCCGCTCGCGCGCATAACCGACGACGAAGAAATCCAACATCCAACGCGGTATTGGTTCGGCAGATCGGCTAGGGACGGTGAGGGGGCAATGCAAAGGCGTCGAGGACAGCGGTATGGTCGGTTGTACGAGGCGAGGAAATATAATCGCGAGGTTCCTCCTCGAGGAGATGTCGTTCGTCTCTCGGTGTAATACGGAAGAAAAGTCGATATCCGAGCGGAGCAGCCGTCGAGGGCACGTTCGTGATACCGCGTGAACACGTGTACGTACACGTACCACGTGAAATAAACGAACGAGTGGGGTAGGAAAGTGTGTCCCGTTGCTAGAGGGGAGAATCTCCTAGGAACGATGGATCGAACGGTCACGATAAAAAGAGACACGAGTACCTCGTACCCGCCACGCTTCCAGTCACCGACGAACAACGAAATACCTGGACACTTGGAATCTTCGGTGCACGTTTCCCTTCAATTTACCACGGATTCAACCGTTTCCAGACCGTACGTTACGCCGGGATTAATTAAAATTGAATATCCCGTTGAAATTTAATTGCGCGATCAAAGCGAGACACTGCGCCGCTCGAACGAAACAACGGGCCAATACCTGACTCTGCCGGGATAATCGACGTGATTGTCGGCGTCAGGCCGGATACGCGTGGTCTCCCGGTCGATTTGTTAGCTTTTAAGCGCTCTTGCATCCGTTCGATAATATGCGGAATAATTTGATAACGTCCCTCGGACTAACGTTGTTGCACGCCGCGAGCACGCGTGCACGTTCACGTGCACCGCATTTAAATCGACCGACAGGGGAAAATGCGGTTTAACCCTTCCACGGGCTTTACCCGTTACGCGATAGATTGCGCGCTGCTTTTATTTATTTCGGACGGGGAAACGATGGAGAAGTAATCACCGTATCTGCCGGATTTCATTCCACGAAATATTATATATTCGGAGTAAAGTTTCTGAGAAGTGACAGGGAATACTGTTTCGGGAAAGGAGAGAACGGATTCTTTTTCTTAACCGTTCACGTATACACGGATATGCAAGTTTCGTTCGAAATATATTTCGATGTCTTCTAATTTCAGTATCGTATTGTGGTTGTTCGGAAAGTAGTTTCGTTTTCCAGAACGGAGAATATATAATTCGATCGAATGTTTATACATTCTGGAAAAAATCGTGTTTCGTGTTCACCGAGAAAAAAACCAGATGACTTGCCGAACAATCTGATATATGCAAGAGTAAATGGGTATGTTCGATGATAAGGGTGTCTTTCGCGAATAGTAGAAACGAATTGTACAATTTTTAGATCGAACTTTCCTCCGAATATTTAACGAGCGAATCGTAGTAATTTTTCCGTCAAATGTTCACCGAGAAAAAAACGAGACGACTTTCCGAACGACCTGATATATGCAAGAGTAAAATAGGTATATTCGATGATAAGGGTGTCTTTCGTAAAGATGAAAAGTAGAAATGAATTGTATAATTTTTAAATCGAACTTACCCCCAAATATTCAACGATCGAATCGTAGTAATTTGTCCATCAAAGTCGAAAATTAGAGATGTTATATAGTATTCAGGTCGAACCGATGAGCATTATTTTTGCAAACGTTGGTCCGAATCGGTGATCCGGGTAATCTCTAGCTAGATTAAATTCTTCCCTGTTAGTTGCACAACCGAGTTGCTCCGTCGTTGGAGAATCCCATTGTTGAAAGGACCAGGCGACGAGCTGCCTCGACGAGATCCCCTGTACACTGGAAACTTTTGCACGGTAGAGTCGAATAAGATTCACCGGTGGATACAGGCATCGAGAGTAAGGACTCTTTCGCGCAAACACGCGAGAGCCGATTATACCGAGTGTCGAGGCAGCTACCATCTTGGGTATAGCGCACGGTTGCTCGCGCGAGAGAGCTCTTATTCTCGATGGCGACTTTCGAGGCTAAGACTCTCGAGTAGCCAGCTAACGTTCGGCCGTGCGAGTGTCTCAAAGAGACGACACAACCTAAACGATTTGAGACTACGGTTCGAGTAGTCGCGTAAACGATTCGCTGGCCAATGGTGTCGCGACAGTGAATTTCACTCGCAGCGCACCACGATGCTGAGCGAACGTTTGAGCCGGTGTGGGATCCGACGAGATCTACACGATGTGTACCTGGATGTTTGAGGTCGGCTCTACTAATGTTTGTACACGGTGGTTTACGACTGCTTGTGTTCAACTGTTTGCCTGCGACTGTTTGTCCCCGTTTGTTTGCCTACAATTGTTTGCTTGCGACTGTTTACCACCGATTGTTTGAGCGCGATTAACTTTCCTATGCGCTGTGTGATTAAATGTGCTCCCTGTTGCAACAAAGACTTCCTCCCATTGGTCATTCCCTCTGTCGGGCAGGTGAATCTTTTGTGGCTACTCGGTGATACTACGTGCATCCGGATGTGTCTAACTCGGTGTTTTTACATCACGGTTTTTACAATTTTCCTGCCCGCGTTGTTCCAGGATCTCTGGAAATTATTTTTATGATCAATAAAGATTAAAAAAACTCGGTACACACCTGTCCAAGAATGTTCGTTCACGAGGTTCACGGTTACGGATTTCCTCGAATAATTTACGATAACTATACGGAGTAATGCGATTATTTTGAAGTTTCTTTTTTTCGTGGTCAGTGTTCCTGAACGAAGAACCTAACTTCAAAAATACGTCGCGTGTATAATGAAAACTGGGGTAACGATAAGATTATCGAGATCAGAACGGTGATTCTCAAACTACTGTGGGATAGTTGGAATTTTCGACCTATTGTGTTCGTTGGTTATTGTAAGCAACGATTACAGGGTCTGGCGACTGAATAGCGCTTTGGAATTTGAAGCTTCGTTTTAACAAATTACTGTACACGTTGTAGTAACTCGCCGGTTGCAATTTCGAGCAAAGTTTCCAACGAACGTGAACGAATCAAACGACAAACAGAAGAGAGGTGAACGTCGATAAGTAGAGTCTGGTGGATGCTTGAAATATTCGAGAAGTTTGACGAAATACTCCGTCTGATAATAAATACGTATCAAGTATTAAATTCCGAGTTCTTCTCGGCTAGTTAATAAACGAAATTGTTAGGCGTTTCTTTCGGCCTAGGGGCGCCATGAATAAATCGCTGAGCCACTAAAGTCGCCGTGAACGGGGAAACTTGGGGGACCTTCGAGTTACGATATAAAAGAAGACGAAGATTGTATTAAGCTTCGAAAGAAGACGTAGTACCATGGTACAGGCGCTTTGCTTTAGCTCATGAACAGCCGATAACTACGTCAAACTTTCACAAACAAAGGAAAAAAAGAAGTCGTGGCGTCGCGTCATCGGTCGAGAAAGTGTTACGAAATTTTTTCAATTGTTTTCATCCGATTTAAGAAAAATACCAACTGGACCAAATTAATTACTTATAATAACTAGAATCCACATTTTGTCAAACGGTTCGTTACTTCGTGAATGCCCATTATAGTAATTCAATTGGTACTTTGCCCTTGTTCTTTACCGGTTTTGAACGTATATCTTTGATATTTCTATTCTCGCGTCATATTGCAACGAATTTTGCAAGTTTAGCTTTTCTTTTGAGAGTAATTTTGACCAGTTTGACTGAACAATCGTTTGCAAATTTTATACGACGTTCGTGTCAGTACTGCTTCCACATCATGGGAGTATATCTACACCGTTCTCGTGCAAAAATTTCGTTATTTGTTCTTGGAGAGGAAGAGCGTAATTGCGACATCTTTACTCTTAGATATATATTATTTACGTACCTAATGTAAATAGGTATGTGCGTGTAATTGCGCGTGCAGAGTTTACCTTATCGAGAGTATTTGTTTAGGTCATTTCTGTATTGTAAACCACTGTGTAATTCTGTCTAAGATTCTATAAGTGAAATATAAGTGAGTCAATATATAGTGTCGAAGTATTGGTGCACTATTCAGTATAAGTGAGTTAGTATATAGTGTCAAAGTATTGGTGCACTATTCAGTATAAGTGAGTTAGTATATAGTCTCGAAGCATTGCTGCACTATTTAATATAAGTGAGTTAATATGTAGTGTCAAAGTATTGGTGCACTATTTAATATAAGTGAGTTAATATGTAGTGTCAAAGTATTGGTGCACTATTCAGTATAAGTGAGTTAGTATACAGTGTCAAAGTATTGCTGCACTATTTAATATAAGTGAGTTAGTATATAGTTTCAAAGTATTGGTGCACTATTTAATATAAGTGAGTTAATATATAGTTTCAAAGTATTGGTGTACTATTCAGTATAAGTGAGTTACTATATAGTGTCAAAGTATTGGTGCACTATTTAATATAAGTGAGTTAATATATTGTCTCGAAGCATTGGTGCACTATTTAATATAAGTGAGTTAATGTATAGTTTCAAAGTATTGGTGCACTATTCAGTATAAGTAAGTTAGTATATAGTCTCAAAGTATTGGTGTACTATTTAATATAAGTAAGTTAATATATAGTCTCGAAGCATTGCTGCACTATTTAATATAAGTGAGTTAATATGTAGTGTCGAACCATTGGTGTATTATTCAATACCAACACTTATATTCAACTTATACTAGTAACTCGAAACGCAGAACGTGAGCACGTTCGCATTGAAACGATATATCTGCGGTCAAATTTTTAACGCTACGATAATACGAATTTAGAGAACGATTGCATCGACAATTATGAAAGTATTTTATTAATTTATCCTCGTCTCTGGAATCCGAAATCGTTCTACGCGGAACACGTAGCTCGAAAAAGTAGACGTGTCGAACGTGCCTCAAAACTCACGGCGTTATTACACCATACTTTTCGCCGTATCGGGAAGGTTTAACGGTCGATCACTCGGGAAATCGACCAAGAAACAACAATATCGTCGGCCAAGAAAGATTTCTTGTTCCTCGTTGGAATTCACCGTTCGTAGCCAGAAGTGAATCGATGAAACCGCGATGTTTTCGAACAATGCTTTCCCAAGTTCTTGCTACTTCTCATTTTACTGTTCGGTTTCTTCTTTCCGCTCTGTTCATCGGGAAAAACATTTAATGGAATTTTCCGAAACGAGTCGCGCGACACGCGATATATTCAATTATTGCACCGTTCCCGTGTGAATGCAAACTACGTTCGGAAAGTTGTTGGTTATCGCATCGGGGATCATGGTTGCTACGGTGATTTGTTCCCGTGTAATTTGGTGATCATTTGAGAGCGTATAATTGTCTTCCTGTCAACGGTTTCTTGATTAAGTAGCCGTTCGTTTCGAACGATTGTACGCGAAGCTACGAAACTCGTTCTATCGATTGAACATTCATCGAGTTATCGATTAAGCGCTCCGTGCCCCTCGAGAATTTTCCAACGGTACGATTACTCGATCCTCGATTTCGAATTTCGGTTTTATTTAATCCGTATAAAGGAGTCCACGTTATTCATCTTAATTCTACATTCCTAAGCGGTAACGTTTATCTTTCGCGAGTGACGATTCTCTCACTTATATACATCCCTTCTTTTGTTCGTTGTCGAGATAATACACCGATGTTAACGCGAATAAACTGCTGTTAATCGTTGTTATTACGATATTTTGAGTATTGATATATTGAGTTTTTAGTACGATATTCTTCGTTCTATTTAGTTATCGATAGGACAGAAGATATCTTTTATCATTTTCGTTTGCAAATTTACTACTTTCAACGGAGATACTTAACCTTCCATCGTTGTTAATATTCCTTAGAAAGTGTATTTTATATTTTCAAGTCGTCTACGGTGTTACATTCGACCAAAAATCGCGTATAAACACTTAATTCTTAGGATACCTTGAGTATCTTTGTTCCATTTAGTTGTCGATAGGACAAAAGGTATCTTTTATCATTTTCGTCTGAAAATTTACTACTTTCGAAGGAGGTACTCAACCCTCTATCGTTCTTAATATTCCTCAGAAAGTGTATTTTATATTTTCAAGTCGTCTACGGTGTTACATTCGACCAAAAATCGCGTATAAACATTTAATTCTTACGATACCTTGAGTATCTTCGTTCCGTTTGGTTATCGATAGGACAAAAGGTATCTTTTATCATTTTTTTCTGCAAATTTACTACTTTCGAAGGAGGTATTAAACTCTCGATCGTTGTTAATATTCCTCAGAAAGCCTACTTTATATTTTTAAGTCGGCTATGGTGTTACATTGGAACAAAAATCGCGTATAAACTGCAGTTAATCGTTGTTATTACGATACGTTCAGTATCTTCGTTTCGTTCAGTTATCGATAGGACAAAAAGTATCTTTTATCATTTTCGTTCGCAAATTTACTACTTTGAAAGGTACTCATTTAAAGGTACTCATTCTTTCGAACCGACAGGTACGATTTACAAAACCGGTCGCTCGAATCTTTCGCATCGTGCCATAGAAAGCGAAACGAGGAAACTCTTTTCAAAGTTTCATTTTTCAAATACAATCGTCGTTATTTTCACATCTCTCTCGAAGAAGCTTTTCGATATCGATTCGTAACGTAATATTTAAGAATTGACAAGTTTCTAAAAGTGTACACCCTTTACACGCCGTTCTAAGAAAAAGAAATATACTCGGAAAAAATGCAAAATGTGCAACGAAATAAAGATGCAAAGTTTCCTTTCTCGAACACTACTTTGCATACAATTCGTTTATTCTTGGCGGAAAAACTTGACGTATAATTGTCTCTTAAAGTATTAAAAAAGTATTAAAGGTTGTTTGAAAAGTGATTTCGTTTTCCAAAATGGAGAATATATAATTTGATAAAATGTTTACACACTCTCAAAAAATTGTGTTTCATTTTTACCAAAAAAAATAGAGAATATATAAATTAATAAAATGTTTACACACTTTTAAAAAATCGTGTTTCATTTTCACAAAAAAAAAATGGAGAATATATAATTTAATAAAATGTGTACCCACTCTCAAAAAATTGTGTTTCATTCTCACCAGAAAGAATAGAGAATATATAATTTAATAAAATGTTTACACACTCTCAAAAAATCGTGTTTCATTTTCACAAAAAAAGTGGAAAATATATAATTTAATAAAATGTTTACACACTCTCAAAAAATTGTGTTTCATTTTCACAAAAAAAAAATGGAGAATATATAATTTAATAAAATGTTTACACACTTTAAAAAATCGTGTTTCATTCTCACAAAAAAAAAAAAATAGAGAATACATAATTTAATAAAATGTTTACATATTCTAAAAAAATTGTGTTTCATTTTCACAAAAAAAAAAACAATGGAGAATGTATAATTTAATGAAATATTTACACACTCTCAAAAAATCATGTTCCATTTTCACCAAAAAAAAAACGAAATAACTTTCCGAACAACCCAATAGCCCAATAGAATTCCTCCTGGATGTTAATTCGCGTACAGATCAGTACCGTGACCTAAAATATCTCAAGTGGTACAATTTGAACGAGTCTTCCCTGTAATGTATAAACGAAGTGGACAATGGACAAAATACGCGAGAAGGTTGCGTTTCGTCCTTGTATCGGACGCTTAGATTTGGAATCTCAGCTTTTCCACACCTCTCGTTGGAATCGGACGAATTCGTGGATCCCTGGCCGGAAATCGTGAAGTTACTGTACGAATCGATTCCTTACGAGGCGTGTCGAGACCCGGAATAACGAATGCGTTGCGCTGAGCGTGTCTCGCGCGAGGAGCAAGATATTTGGCCGTCAGCGAGCGACGAACGAGTCGTAAAAATGCGATGAGTCAGAGCCGTGGTGTCGCGACGTGTACGTTATTTTTCGCGGCAGTTTCTGCCGACCTAAGCCAGCCGGCCAGGTCCCTTTCTCTTCTCTCCTTCTTTGTAGGTAAGGTTCGTTGTCCCAACAGAATAACCGCATCGACGGAAACGGGCCAGGACAGGAAAAACCTCGGCCGTACCGAGAAAACCCGAAAGGAAGCTGGACTTCGTAACCCATCGAACGTCCGGATGTTTTCTTACGGGGAAGGATGATCCAGCTCTGAATATTCGAGACCTATCGGACGAAATTGTGTCCAGTGATTCGTGCTCGTCCTGGAGAAACGGAAACCGTTGCAAAGGGTCAGATTCTAATGTCTCTGGTTTATTAAAGGGTGTCCCGATCGTCACCGGTCGATTTACTTTTTGGATTAAATTCAAACGGTTTCAGTGATCTTGGAATTTTTATTTTTGTTTAAAAGTAGAAACTTGGGAGTTCATATTTGAGGTTATAGAGTTTCTGGAATTCTTCGAAGAATAGCTCTACCGCCTACTTACTTTGCCTCGGATCAACGATCAAACGAACACTGTAAAGGGTGTCCTAATCTTCACCGGTCGATTTACTTTTTCAATAACTCTCGAATGGTTCGAGTAATCTTGGAATTTTCTTTTTCGTTTAAAAGTAGAAACTTGGGAGTTAATATATGAGGTTCTAGAGTTTCTGGAATTCTTCGAATAATAGCTCTATCGCCTACTTACTTTGCCTCGGATCAACGATCAAACGATCACTGTAAAGGGTGTCTCAATCTTCATCGGTCGATTTACTTTTTTAATAAATCTCGAACGGTTCGAGTAATCTTGAAATTTTTGTTTTCGTTTAAAAGTACAAACTTGGGAGTTAATATTTGAGGCTCTAGAGTTTTTAGAATTCTTCGAAGAATAGCTCTACCGTGAAGTTTCTTACTCCATTCGAACGATAATTGCATCGCACACCTACTTAATTTGCCTCGGACCAACGATCAAACGACCACTGCAAAGGGTGTCCCAATCGTCACCGGTCGATTTACTTTTTCAATGAAATTCAAACGGTTCGAGTAATCTAGATATTTCTTTTTCTATTTGAAAGTACAGACTTGGGAGTTAATAATAAAACAAGATACCTTTAAATAGCCTTTTCTCAAAATTGTCCACGTTCGACGTTGCAAAACCATGATTGCGGTTGGATACAAATTTTCTTCGACCGATCTTTCAGCAAATGCGAATTTACAATCTCTACGAAAGATCGAAGAATTCGGGGAAAACGTGAAATATGCACTATTTCTCAAAGTAAATAAGCCCTAAATTGGCCAAAGTAGATAGCTATGGATAAAAATTTCGAACGTTGAAAGACAACGTTGAAAAATGTTAAATTATCGAACCCGACGTGAACGTTCGTGCTTCAAAGCGTACCGGTTGACACGTTAATCAACTTTCGATCACTTTGTTCTTATTCTAGAACGTTCTTATTTCTAGAACCGATTCTCAATTTCAGAATTTCCGTTCGATGTTTCGTCGCGTTAGCGATTACGTCCGCTATGAAAATCGCGGCACGAAAAACGAGCGAGGAAACCGCCAACTTTGCGCTCGCTGTTTGCACCGCGGTACAGTTTCTCGACGAAAGCGTTTCGTTTACGGTATAAAAGTTGTCGTTGTAAATAAACGATCCTCGGTTGATAGAACCGCGGTAAAGTCCGTGCGAATGGTTCGATGCTCGAGAATCTTTGCAATTAAGTTTAATTAAGTTGAACGGGGCCACCGTTTCGCGATATCGAACCAACTGGCTCGTCGAAAGAGGGTTTAACTCTTCGACTTAATGGTTCTCGAGGATTTCGGATGGACTTTCATCGCGAATGCTCGCAAGTATTCCGTCAAAGACGGTACAAAGATTCTACGCCCGGGTCGTCCAACAGCGAAAGCAAAAACGCTCGGACTGAGAGGAAGTTGACACTTTCATGGTGACAGATATAGCTGACGATCTCTATACCAGCTTCTTTTTCCGTTTCCCTCCGTCTCTCCTCCTTCGCCCTCATCTGCCGTAATATCTTACGTGATAACCTTGCTGGAAGGAAACGAGGACGATGGCAAAAGACAGCACGTACGCCAGAAGTCTTTCAAGACACGTTTCCCTTATATTAGAACATCGATCGGAAACCCACTCGTTTTAGATTCGAGCGAGAACTTTGATTACACCATTAAATTAACCATTTTGCCTTTAGGCGAACGCCAGTCTCGCGTACTTTACATTTCGTCCGAGATGGAAATGCATTAGTCGTGTAATTCGATAGAATTTTGAATCTGGGGGAAAAAATTCGCGATTCTGAACGCAAAGCGAGTTATTTCGATCGTGGATGTTAATACGATTGTCGATCTCGATGTGTCGATATCGTTGGTAACAATTAGGCGAAAGCGTTGTTTGCTATTCGCAGTAAACTATTCGCGTGTTGAAGGAAGTTTTCTTTTGTTACGTTTTTCTTTTCGTGAAGAAGTACCTATGTGTTTGATTAAATTTAATTAATATTTGTAAGAAAGATTGCGTATGAAATGTTTTCTAGGGAGGAAGAAAGATAGTTATATATATAAGTTATATATATATAAGCCTTTAAAAGACTTACGACTCGAGAGAAATTAATTGACACAGTTCACATCCCTTACGGTAAGATAATATTTTTTATATTTTCAAATGTATTATAATTCTTAACCTGGGTCTGATCTATCTTTCTCCCTGCAATGAATAATGTTTATACTGTTCGACTTACGCGAAAAATTCCTGAACGAATTACCTGTGCGAGTCGAGGATTTGCTACGTTTCAAATGGATCGATATCGGTAAGAAAAATCGTTATTTTCGATATGAGAACAATTCGTTAAATGTGAAAAGTTTCACCGTGAAATGAACATAGTGATTCCGAACGATTGTGTACCGCAACACGGCGATCCTAATGAATCTATCGGGTTGGCCGAATACCTAATCACGTCGTTGTTGATTATACGCTATACTTCAAATTCATGAACTATAGTCGATGTTTGATTAAACATTGTGTAATTACCTCACTCCGTTATGTACCTGTATACGATACAATATATACAGTATAGTATGAAGTATATTGGATAGATGATGGTACAATGGGATAGACGATCGTAGTCTTTGAGTATGGTGAATGTCCTAATTATCGACGTATTTTTTGACAATTGTCACTTTGAATAATAATAAAAAAATTGTGGGTATTGTGTCACTTTTTATAATTTCCGTTTTTCTTTTTTCACAAGATTTTTCAAATGTTGATGGTAAGGTCTTTGAGTAAGTTGAATGTCATAATTATCGACGTATTTTTTGACAATTGTCACTTTGAATGATAATAAAAAAATGGTGGGTTTTGTGTCACTTTTTATAATTTCAGTTTTTCTTTTTTCACAAGATTTTTCAAATGTTGATGGTACAATCGTAGTCTTTGAGTAAGGTGAATGCCCTAATTATCGACGAATTTTTTGACAATTGTCACTTTGAATGATAATAAAAAAATGGTGGGTTTTGTGTCACTTTTTATAATTTCAGTTTTTCTTTTTTCACAAGGTTTTTCAAATGTTGATGGTACAATGGGATAGACGATCATAGTATTTGAGTAAGGTGAATGCTCTAATTGTCGACGTATTTTTTGACAATTGTCACTTTGAATGATAATAAAAAAATGGTGGGTATTGTGTCACTTTTTATAATTTCTGTTTTTCTTTTTTCACAAGGTTTTTCAAATGTTGATGGTACAATCGTAGTCTTTGAGTAAGGGGAATGCCATAATTATCGACGTATTTTTTGACAATTGTCACTTTGGATGATAATAAAAAAATTGTGGGTATTGTGTCACTTTTTATAATTTCCATGTTTCTTTTTTCGCAAGGTTTTTCAAACGTTGATGGTACAATGGGAAAGACAATCGTAATCTTTGAGTAAGGTGAATGCCATAATTATCGACGTATTTTTTGACAATTGTCACTTTGAATGATAATAAAAAAATTGTGGGTATTGTGTCACTTTTTATAATTTCAGTTTTTCTTTTTTCACAAGGTTTTTCAAATGTTGATGGTAAGGTCTTTGAGTAAGGTGAATGCCATAATTATCGACGTATTTTTTGACAATTGTCACTTTGAATGATAATGAAAAAATTGTGGGTATTGTGTCACTTTTTATAATTTCAGTTTTTCTTTTTTCACAAGGTTTTTCAAACGTTGAATGCGAATCAGTTCATTGCACTCGACTGCACCAGAACTGCACCAGAGGTTTCATTTCGCAATTCCATAGTTTATTGTTAGATCACCTAAGAAATTTCCCAAGATCCGAATAATTGAATCGATATCGGAAAAGCTACTTCACGTCCGGTGTTGAATTTTTCAAATCGTTCATAAACAACGCGATAAATCTTATCTATAAATCAGTATCACGGTTACGTTGGGAAATAATTAACCAGTTTCCTGGTGCAAAATTATTGACGATTGCACGAAAGTGTATGTACCATTAATTAGTGCTATTACGAGTATAACGCAAATGATTAGAAGTTGAAATTAATAGAATCCATTACCGTAAACCTCTGGTAATTTAGGTAATTTCGCTACATTGTACGTGTAATTATGTTAATTATTCGTACATAAGTTTTCATATAATCGTAAACAATCGGGGATTAGCATTTGCTAACATTCCACGTTCGACTGATTTCAAAATGATGTTCCGTAGTTAATAAATGTAACGTGAAACTAGTTACCCAATTACGAGTTACTTTTCAACGTAACAGTGTACACCTCGATAGCAAGATGAAGTTTATCTCAATTGCATTTGGTCGTAATTGTAATGCATTCTCGTGATGTGCACGAGAAATCGTATAAATTGTGTTTCGTGTACAATGCAATGTTTTATACGCGTCACGATACGCGTAATAACGTAACGATGAATAAGAACTAATTTTGCGTGCAATCTACGAATTAATTTCATATACATTGCGCACAAATTTAAAATCACTTTTATTTCATTATTATTATTCTCAAAAATTAGTACTCGAAGGAACATTTTAAAGTACAATAACAATGTTCTTCTTTTCACAGCTGTTTAGTCACAGACGCGAACATTACTTGTCGTATTCTATTTTTCTACTCCCGTTTCTCACGTAAACAAATACATATTAAAATACATAATAAACAGTACTGCATTCGCGCAAGTTACCAGTTAAGGAGCACTGTTTGCATACCTATTTGAAAAATAGGTATGTATCGTTACTTCACGGAAACTCGTAAAATCGAGGTCTCTATCGTGTTGTCGCAAAGTGTAAAATTACAAGTCTACCGTGCAATGCAATTCTCCGAATGCACTCGTTACCTCACTCGCTCCGACTGTTTCTATCGGTAACTTTCTCGATCGAGGCTCTCGATTCGAGCTGCGCCAATTGATAGCTCACTCGATCGGACTCCCGCACCCGTGGATCGAAAAATGCCCCTGGTATCGTTTTTCAATTCGTTAACGATCTTCCTTGAAATTTATCCACACACTCTATCCAAAACTCCGCCGGGAACACTCGTAACACGTACCCGATCATTCGATCCGCTGAAGACATTTACCTCGGACCTACAGCACCTGTCAGGTATGGTTGGGTATCGGATAAGGAATGGTTCCTGTTGGACAGGTTACTCGTATTAGCTCGAAAACGATCCAGTCACGTTTCTTCCCGTCGTTTTCCCGATTGTCGGTAAAAATTACAGGTTCTAATCACTTTCCTTGATTGATATATCGTTGACTCGTTGCAACGAACCAAGTACAGGGTGTCCCAACCGTAACCGGTCGATTTTCTTTCCGGATAAAACTCGAACGATTTAATCAATCTTGATATTCTTTCTTTTGTTTAAAAGTACAAACTTGGGAGTTAATAATTGAACAAGATAATTTTCAAACAGCTGCCTTAGTTTTTCTTACAGACCACCGATTTCTTCCCAAAATGTTTCACGAAGTTTTCGCGCGACCTCGGATCGATTACACCAATGACACGTTCGATGTTGTCTCTCGGCTCTGGAATTGTCCCCGATTAATTTTCCATCTGTCTAGATGACAGTTGTCAAGTTTCAGTTAAATCGGTTCGACGTTCGAGAAATAGCGGGAAATTGAAATCGACCGGTGACGATCGGGACACCCTGTATTAGTGGAACGACTCGAAGCGAATCTTATCGATTGGCAGGCTTCTGGTGTGTGTGTCTCTCTGTGTCTGTGTGTGTGTGTGTGGATTCACGTGTTTTCACTTTCCACGCGAGCACATTTAACCGCGTATGCAGGCCGCACGCACTCGGAGAAAGTAGCCGGCGTGCCGCTTGCGGAACGACGATCAGCGCCTCCTGATCGCGAATTTTTACGATTTATCGAGCGTGTCGATTCATCGTGATCACGTGTCGAGAAGAGAAACGAGGACCAGGTGTCGGCTCAAACTTGCTTGGTGCTTCGAATCCGTCGTTAATTGCATCTTCCTATTTATCAACGGTGTTTTAACGTTGCTACGTTGATTTAAAAATAATCCTCGTCGTTTCGACCTTATAGAGATATTAATTCGTACGATTTGCAACTCGAGACTCGTAACGAGGAAATCGTCGACACTTTGTGTACAGCTCAATCCAGCACGTGATCCAGGAAACGAAAGACACGGCTTCGAATCACGGAACGGTAATTCGATTAATCGATTCTCTTTCTTGCGTATTCGTAACCGGGTAACATTCTTTCGTTCTCGAGAGCGATTATTGCGACGTTTATTAAACAATTATCGGTGTTTCTTCGGGATTTTTGGGTTATCGGTTTATTCCTGTACCAGACAACGTTGAATACGAGAAACTTTGCCACGAACTCGATCGATTGTTTAAATCTTCTTTACCGTGAGAAGAATTCGGAGCAGGATCTTAATCGGTATCCGGTGGCAAAAATTTCGAACATTCAGGCCAAACGGAATTTAATTTACGGTATAATAACAGAATATTTCGAACGTAATTTCTTTTAATCGTGGAGTAAATGGCTTGCATTATTAATGAAAATTAGTCGTTAGCTGCTCCGCTAAGACAATTTTGGGATTCTAACAATAGTAAGTTTAACGGTTAAAATAATGACTCGCGTTCGTTTTTGATTGGAGTATTTAAGTCTCGGTTAAAAGTTCAGTACAGAATTAATAATACAATAAAGAGAAACAAGTATCCTTCTTAAATCGAAAGTAATATGGAAAGAGATTAGACAATTTTGTATGATAATTGTCTAAATTATGGTATAGTCGACAAATAATGACTCGTGTTCGTTTTCGATTGGAGTAGTTAGGTCTCAAGTTCAATACAGAAAAGTTCAATACAGAATCAATAATACAATAAAGAGAAACAAGTATCCTTCTTGGATCGAAAGTAACAGAAAGAGATTAGACAATTTTGGGTAATTCTCTAAATTGTCGACAAATAATGAATCGTGTTCGTTTTCGATTGGAGTATTTAGGTCTCGGTTAAAAGTTTAATAGAGAATCAATAATACAATAAAGAGAAACAAGTATCCTTCTTGGATCGAAAGTAATATGGAAAGAGATTAGACAATTTTGTATGATAATTGTCTAAATTGTCGACAAATAATGACTTGTATTCGTTTTCGATTGGAGTATTTACGTCTCAGTTAAAAGTTCAATACAGAATCAATAATACAATAAATTTTGTATGATAATTGTCTAAATTGTCGACAAATACTGTCGTTTACGTAACGATTAAATATCTATTTATTTGTTCGTACGTCCATGTACATTATCCGCATAAAACTTCGAAGAAACGTTCGTTCGTGTGAAGTTTAATCCGAATAAGAATCCACTCGTGACCCGAATATTCGAAACGCTTCGAGCCGAAGTAACGATCGAATCGATTAAAAATATATACGAGTGAGCGAATTAAAGATTAGTTGTACACCACACGCCGATTCGAAAAGTTCCGAAAGTCTCGAGGAGGAGAAGAAACGTTAAAGCACTCGGTTGTTTGCAGCACAGTCGATTACACAAACAATTACACAAAGAAACACACAGTTACCGCCACCACGGATTGTTAGAGCGGTGGCGTAACGTCACCACCGGTTTCGTAAAATCCATGGAATTTTTACGAAATTTACTTAAGTAAATTTACTTAAGTAACCGATGCCACAAATTGAAGCTCGTCGAAAACAACGAACAGGACAGGTACACGCCTCAATCGTACGAATCACGGTCAAGTATTCGTCTAAATTCGAATCGTGGAATATTAAAAAATTGTTCAATTCGATCACACGGGATAGATTTCGTGTTTCTCTTTGCGCGATACGGGCAGAAATCAAAGAGCGGAAGATTGGAATATCAATTGACCGAATCGTCGCTTTTGAGGCTGGTCGCGCGAACACCGCTTGTACACGTGTAGGTGGACAGAACTCGAAACTGGGGCATGATTCACGAGGAATTCGCCAAAACGGACCTCGAGTTTCACAGAGTTCCGTGAAAGCCCCTCGATTATTCGCTTATGCTGCATCCATCGCTGTTAGAAATCGACCATTCAAATTCCGGAATTGAATGCACCGGGCGAGTTAAGAGCAACTCGAGATTAAATGTTAGTTTCTTTCTCAGAGAGCGCGTCGCATCAAAGAAATATGCGTCGGATGTGTCATCGAAAGTCAAGAACGATTAGAAGAATATTTTACAAAGTTTAAGATTAGAATTAGAAGAATATGTTACGAATTTTACGAAGCTTATTCGCTAAATGATACATTCACGAAGTTATAAACTGGAAGAAGCGTGCGTACATTGCGGTGTAAACTATCAACCGTAATTATTGTTATCGGATCAGTGTCTTTGGAAAATTTTTTTCTCTACTTTTCATTTTAATAGGAAAATATTTTTCATGTCTCGATTGAACAGAGATGTATTTCTGATCGGTCAGTATTCTTTGAAATTGATTTGAAAAATATTTTTACGAAGCTTGTTCGCTAAATAATACATTCGCGAAGTTATAAACTGGAAGAAGCGTGCGTACATTGCGGTGTAAACTATCAACCGTAATTATTGTTATCGAATCAGTGTCTTTGGAAAATTTTTTTCTCTAGTTTTCATTTTAATAGGAAAATATTTTTCACGTCTCGATTGAACAGAGATGTATTTCTGATCGGTCAGTATTCTTTGAAATTGATTTGAAAAATATATATAGCAAATTCAAATTTACCAAAGGTTCTGACTTGAATTTATTGTACAATTAATTAGAAACGATACAGTGGGTTTGGAATAATTGTTTCCATTTGTGAAGAACGTGCAACGAGACGGAAGAAACCGATTCGAATATTATACTTGGAAAGGAAAGATCTGTCGATGATCTGGATGACTCGTTTGGCAGAGTCGTCCAGTGAACGATAGATCCGGCTTTGAATCCCGACTAGGCAACACGATCGGTCGGCCATTTTTCCTTCCTCGAGGTCTAAACGAGCAGAACACGTTTAGCCATCAGAGAAAGCAGTGTTAGACATGCAATACACGTTCGATACCGAATCAAAGTGCATCAAACCGTAGACGATATCGTTTTATGCAGCGTGAATATACCGTACTTGTTCTAAATCGAAATCATATCGCCACGTTGCATTAATATGCAACTAATAATTCGTTCACTGTCAATTATGATCCATACCACCGAAAATTATCCCATCTCTCGTATTTCTTATCGTATTTTTACCAACATCTCGTTTTATTTCTACGGAGCATCACCGCGAGAAAAGAATCGTGTTACAGGAAATGAAATTTTTATAGAGTACGGAACTTGTTTCGTAAAAATCAGTTAGAATTCAACGTTATTTCTGAAAGCTTCGCGATTTCCTTTCCTTTGCCATTTTATCAGCTTTTGTTGTACAGAGGACTCAACGATACACAGATATATACGTATAGTTGGAAGCTGTGGTGAATACTCCCAAGAGATACCATGTGGTAAGAGACGAACGAAATTCTTAGCTATCTACAAATTTTGAATATCGAATAAGAGATAAACAACTTTGTATCCGCTATTCGTCGAAGAAGAATTACAATTTGAACTTTAGAATGAAATTATATTACACATTGAACGAATATACGCTTAGCTTAATAATTGTTCGATTAAAGTGTCGTAAATAAATCGTTGTACGTTGATTTTATATTGTATCTACTATTCTAAATAAAATTTTGTCCATCTCTAAGTAAAGTACCAAGAACTCTTTTGAGGACTCTTTTTAGAAAAAATAATAAGACGAAAAGGAATTCTAAAGAAAATTCAATCCGAATAAATTCCTTCGGTAACATACTTTATCGAAACGATTATTTTTTCTTTTTGCGAGATTAATGGATTTTGCAAACCCACGTTAATTTACCCAAAGATTGATACTTGTCGCAACGTGCACAAAGAATGAAATCTTAGCTCTCTGTAAAGCATCGATTGTTGCAAGAAAGATTCTTATCAAACAAATTCTTCGAAAGACGATTAATAAATTCCGCGAATAAATCGATATACGTTGATTTTATATTGTATCTACTATTCTAAATAAAATTTTGTCCATCTCCAAATAAAGTGCCAAGAACTAGGACTCTTTTTAGAAAAAATAATAAGACGAAAAGGAATTCTAAAAAGAATTCAATCCGAATAAATTCCTTCGGTAACATACTTTATCGAAACGATTATTTTTTCTTTTTGCGAGATTAATGGATTTTGCAAACCCACGTTAATTTACCCAAAGATTGATACTTGTCGCTACGTGCACAAAGAATGAAATCTTAGCTCTCTGTAAAGCATCAATTGTTGCAAGAAAGATTCTTATCAAACAAATTCTTCGAAAGACGATTAATAAGTCCCGCGTTAACAGTTTAGAAGCTTCGTTTCAATAAAATCTCGGAGCTTCGTGTTATAGATTGTTTTACAGTAACCCTAATCGAAGTGTCTAAATTCCGTTCGTATATTCGTTATTTAATTCGATCCTCCACCAAGCGAAGAGATTCGTGACGTGGTCTGTTGTAATTAATTTTCACAAACTACTTGCGTTTCACGATGGCGTTTCTTTGTCGCGATACGTTCGATTCGAACGTTTTATATCGAAACTTTTCCCCTCTTAGCGATACATTTCACGCAACGGAATAAGAGAACGATCGATAAATATACTTCGATGGCCGTGGTAACCATCGTTTTAAACTCCCAGTCATAAAGCGCGGGTGAACGAAATTAGTCCGGCAGAGATCGCGAATCTAGAATGAGATCTAGAAACCATAACGAGTTATAGAGGACTAAATCACTCGTTCCATTCTACGTCGAAAACGGCGGAGTATATCCGCTTTATCGCGGTTTCGCTTTACGCCAAATCGTCGGATATCACCTACAGATTTTGAAAATCGCTGGAGTTCCTGAGGTAATAGGACAGATATGGCCCATATCGAGGATCGATGCTTGGCATCTTTCTGCATCGTCGCTACCTACGCGACATTTTCGTCGGGGGTTTGGTCGTCTATTCCGTTCCACTTCGGTCTAAGGTAACAATAAGAAGTCGAGACAACGGAACATCAGTTTTAACGGATGAAACGACATTTCGTTCGGACGAGGAGCTCGGAATAGAACGCTCCGTTGAGAGCTGCACTCGACAGGCTCTCGGGAGCTGTACACTTTCGGTGGTTTAAAAGTACGATACAGACTTTATACGAAGATTTTATCCAAATACACGCGTCGGAATCGTCCTTGCCTTTATTTGTATCTCGTCGATAAAACGCGTACCCAGAATCGAGTTTCGTTTATCAATAATAATTGAAATTGTTCAACCGCGACGTCGTATCTTCGCGAGAACGTTGTCAACGAATTGCCGAGGTTCTCCCGTTGAAAATGAGTCCAAACACGACTACGATCGGAGCATTTTTACTTTTTTCGAATTGGAAATTTTTCAAAAACGCCTCGTATAACGTGTAAGTAAAAGTAGTCCGAATATGGTCGTGTTTGGTCTCATTTTCAACGGGAGAGTCTCGCCGATTCGTTGACAATACTCTCGTGATCAAAATCGTTATTTATCTCGCTTTTGTTACAATTGGATCACCGACTGGTACTCGGTTCGAATTGAAAAACAAAAGTTCGTTCTTTGGAACGAATTCGCGACTAACCCCAACTACAAGACAATCTTCGGTTCCATTTTTTTTTTTGCACAGACTCGAAGCATGACTAGATTTTATTCCCTAAATCGCTGACTTGGCTCATCGTACGTTGAATACATTGGAATTGCAATTCGATTCGCGAGCTTCCCCCACTCTGATCCCTTCCAACGATGAACGAAGGAGTGGGGATAGCCCCCCACCAGGTACCACCTTCTCCCACTCCTCTGAGTCAACGATTTAAGAAATAAAATCTGACCACGCTCGGTAGCGACGATTACGTTCGTCGTGCGAATGCTCGATGAAAACAGCTGAAAACAACGAACGAGACAACCAGTTGGAAGAACCACGGAACGATGATACGGTAAGTGGGCTTTCGGGGTCTCTTTTAATTGCCGCGTACCGACGTCGTTGATTTTTGTTCCGCCTTTTTTGCGGCTCAAGAAAATTAATGACCGCGGCTGCATTTCGGTAGCCATTAATTTCGCTCTGACCGTCACAGACCGAAGTAAAAATACGCCGCGGTTTAGCGCTGACTATCGGACAATTATTTTATCTTCAACGCGGGAAAATAACGTTAATTGCCAGCCGCGTAAATCCCGCGCGATGCGTACACGTTTTCCGTGCATGTTGTACAGCGCGGAACTGCGAAACGCGATTTACGGAGCGCGGTTTCTCTCTTTCTCTCTCCCTGTCTTTTTTTTCTTTCTTTCTTTTTTTTTTTTTTTTTTTTTGATAGTACCGCGTAAAATTTCGCGGAGAGATTGACGATAGGCCTTATCGCGCGATACACCCGTTCCTCGTTGCGATAACTCGACGATGTGGGTGGAATTGAGAACACAATGTAGAACGCGACGACACGAGACTCTGATGTATCAGACGATAACACGCTAAACGATCGTTCGAACGTTCCTACGTTCTTTAACTCGGTCGTCGATGATTTTTCATACCTTCGGATAAAAATTCGAATTTTTCCACGCAACCGCGAACCTTGAATTATTCAACATTTTTTTCAACGCGAATAGTAACATATAAATCATCCGTTCGAGCGTCCCGCATTATTTCACCCACTCGCTCATGATTTTTCACGTTTTAAGATAAAAGTTTCATTTTCGTGACGCACGCGCATTGAATTATTTATCATTTTTTAACGTCGAATTCAAATTTCTGGGCTGACCCGTTCCGAAGCTACGAATCGTGGACAAATGATCCAATGGCTACTGTGTATAATAAATTTTCGAAATGAAACTTGATTTTTCCGTAGAAACAACGAACGCTAAGATTAATTCGATTGATTAATCGAATTTGTATTAGCCAGAATGGTGCGAATTAATTTTTTTTTGAAAAGAAACAGTGATTTTATATTCACCGTTTTATTGGCACTCGCGTTGTATAATATTTACGCATTTGTTACGACGCTGAACAAATTGAATGTTCGATTATTCGAATTTTCGATTAAACTGAACGATTTATGTTGCCAAAATATACCTCACGAATGTGAAATTCAGTGCGTCGAATTTTAACACTTCACGAACAAAAGGATTAGATACATTGCGTTCGAAAGTATTTTTAAATTGAAAAATAATGTCTATACACATTTTATGTAAACTCAGAAACTGACATTTTTTTCTTCCTTCTTTTTAAATTCAAAGTAGAATTTCTGACGTACAATTCAATTTTACATTCAGCACCTATTGAAAGGAGAAATCATCCGGACGAGAAAATTATTTGATGAAAAATGTGTTTAATGAAGTACCGAGATTTTATTAAAACGACGCTTCTAAATTCCTTTCATGGAATTCATTAATTCTCTTTGTAACAACTTATTGGACAGCTTGACGATATTTTCTACTACAGCAGTTGATGTTTTCCAGAGAAATGAAAAAGGTTTCGTCCTTTGTGCGCGTTTTAACAGGTAATAATTTTCATGGAAATAAAGGTAGGTCCGTAAAGTATCCCGACACGGTTAAAGATATAGTGATTTAAATCTGACAAAGTATCCGCGGACGCTAACAAATAGATTCGTTCGACGTGAATTCTTCTTTCCCTTTGAATATACAACAATCCAGAAATATTCGCCACGCGACAATTGCATCTGAATAGAACGATGCATACAGTGAACTATCGATCTAGACGAACTGCATCAACAACGTTAACGTGTACATGCATTCTTCGTGCTTTAGCTGTCGTTGAATTCGAATTGTTGTCTTATCTTTCTTCCTTCTGACGAATAAAAGAATCTTCGTCCGAGTTCTCTTCGAAAAAAAATCTATGTTTCGTCATTACGAGTAAACATGAATCCCAATTATACCCAATGAACGCTACAGATTTGCAACGATAAATAAACTACGTATTAAGAAACTTGTACTAGAATTCGACTAAACCTATGGAATAGAATTTTGCGACACTGTCGATAGTTAAAATATTGAAATCCTCGAAAAGCACAACTCCTTGGTACATTACAAACCAAACACAACGAACAGCATCGCGCGCGTTTAATTAACCACAAGTACCCGCTCTATAAACCGTTTAGGTACCATACTAATAGACTTGAATAACACAGTCCATTAGGCTTAACCAGTAGACGCGTTACGAGCATCTCTGAAAATACATAGGTAATCATCCAGTGGATATTCACATCCGTATTGTCCATCATCGTATCGATTTTCAATTCTCGATGAAAATAGAGAATCGATGAAAAATTACAACGAATCGAAACAAAAGTATTGGGTTGTTCGGGAAGTAATTTCATTTTTTAAAATGGAGAATATATAATTTAATAAAATGTTTGTACACTGTGAAAAAATTGTGTTTCATTTTCACCAAAAAAAAAAAAAAGAAATGACTTTCAGAACGACCTAATATTTTGTACACGTGCAACAAAGTGCATCGTGCTTCGGATTACTGTGGTTTAGGTAGAATTTAATCCGATATTTAATTTCTCGAAGGTAGAATGGTTACTGAATTTTTTCGGTTTCGGTTGTAAAATGTTTTTAGTCACTTGGCTAAGAAAATAGTTCTCTCGTTTATATAAAAAATCGTTACTGGTTACAACAAGTATATAACAATCGAATGGTTACTGAATTTTTTCGGTTTCGGTTGTAAAATGTTTTTAGTCACTTGGCTAAGAAAATAGTTCTCTCGTTTATATAAAAAATCGTTACTGGTTACAACAAGTATATAACAATCGAATGGTTACTACATTTTTTCGGTTTCGGTTGTAAAATATTTTTAGTCACTTGGCTAAGAAAATAGTTCTCTCGTTTATATAAAAAATCGTTACTGGTTACAAGAAGTATATAACAATCGAATGGTTACTGAATTTTTTCGGTTTCGGTTGTAAAATGTCTTTAGTCACTTGGCTAAGAAAATAGTTCTCTCGTTTATATAAGAAATCGTTACTGGTTACAACAAGTATATAACAATCTTATTATTGAATTTTTTCGGTTTCGGTTGTAAAATATTTTTAGTAACTTGGCTAAGAAAATAGTTCTCTCGTTTATATAAAAAATCGTTACTGGTTACAAGAAGTATATAACAATCGAATAATTACTAAATTTTTTCGGTTTCGGTTGTAAAATGTTTTTACTCACTTGGCCAAGAAAATAGTTCTCTCGTTTATATAACAAATCGTTACTTTTACTTCGTAAAACAAGTATAGCAGACGTCTACGTTAGTTTTCTTTGAAAAGATAAATCCTCACGAAAAAAGAATCGATTCTCTTCATTTTTGACATTATTTTAAAAAGTTCTCCCGTTTCCGCGTATCTTGAAATTTCTTTCGGATCGTGTGCAATATTTCCTAAAAGATTCGTCAAAAAGTTTCAGCTTCCCACGACGAATGGTAGAGAACTCGTCGCGAGATATTTCCTGTATTGATTCCCATTCCAGTTCCTCTGGCAGTTCCTTCCTGTTAAACAATAATTATTCTACTTAAAGGTAGCGAACGAAACTTGGCGCTTCGACAAAGGAGAAATTTGTAGCTTCTGGTCCGACTGGATCCCCTTTGTGTAGTTTCGCAAGCACTTTTTATCGACACTGTTCTCTTTTATCTACGTCCCTATAAACGAGAGAGTTCAGGTATCAGAGGAACGATATTTCGAAGCGATTTAACAACGCACAAAGTAGGAACGCACAAAGATCCCAAACACGCAAAGCCTCTTCGTGTAACGCGGTTCAACGGATACGGGAAATATCTATGAATATTGCAAATGTTAATGGGGTTACGTTCTTCTAATCATTTTAAATCTGGTTTCGATCGAATTCGTGGTTGAAAAATATAGATTTACAAAGCACGTTCCATGGAACGCTTTGTACGGAATCGTGAAATTTCCGCGCGTATATTGTATCAAAACGCGCAGGATACAGTTTCAGAGGCGATTTCGGTAGACAAAAATAATGTAAAAAGTTCTGATCATCGTTTGTCCTTGTTTGTGTGTCGCGGATAGTTTTTTTATGGTTGATAAAACGATAGACACGGTCGTTTAGCAACAAGTGAAGTTGGAGAGGGGAAATAAAATATTTTCGAAAACTTTTTACTTCGAGCGATATAATTTTTATTCGAAACGTGTTTTAATGTTTCGTATATGTGTATATGTAGACACAGGGTTTGGTTTCTTCCTCGATACGAAATATGATACAGTTTTTAGGTTCTACCGATGAACATTTTTATAAAGTTTTTACTTCGACCCGACACGAAAGCTCCATTCGTCTATTTTTTTCTTCGTTAGTAAACACGTCGATAAACAAAATTGAAACGGACGTCGAAAGATCACTTTTCTCATCTGGTATTTCATTATTTCTGTAATCACTATTGGCTGCATTTTTCTTCGGTACTGGCACACGTAATTAAACGTATAAAATTATGCATCGATTGAATTCCATTGAAGTAAAATTGTCATTAAACGAGTAATAAAAACTATCGAAATATCATTTTCTTCGAAGGAAAATGAAGAGTCAATCTCACATGTGTAATGTAGATGTATGACTTCTGTGTCCGATACGTGAACCATGTTACCTTCCATCAAACACCATAAACAATACAATTGGAGAAAGTTCCTGTATCTTCAATAGTCACCAAACTGATAACCAATAATTGCAACCAATAGTTGTAGGATAACTAATGTAACCAATAGTTACATTTCTGTATCAGAGAAATGAATCTTTGGAGCATATGCAGTTTCACCCTTCGATTTTAATATCTCTTTTTCGCTACATGAATCATATTACCTTTCATCAAACACCATAAACAATACAATTGGAGAAAGTTCCTGTATCTTCAATAGTCACCAAACTGGTAACCAGTAATTGCAACCAATAGTTGTACGATAACTAATGTAACCAATAGTTGCATTCCTGTATCAAAGGAATGAATTTTTGGAGCATATGCAGTTTCACTCTTCGACCTTAATATCTTTTTTTCGACACTTGAACCATATTACCTTCCATCAAACACCATAAACAATTCGATTGGAGAAAGTTCCTGTATCTTCAGTAGTCACCAAACTGATAACCAATAATTGCAACCAATAGTTGTAGGATAACTAATGTAACCAATAGTTGCATTTCTGTATCAGAAGAATGAATCTTTGAAGTATATGCAGTTTCACTCTTCGACTTTAATATCTCATTTTGAGTGAAGTGAATCATACATGAATCGTATTACCTTCCATCAAACACCATAAACAATTCGATTGGAAAAAGTTTCTGCATGTAACCAATAGTTGCATTTCCGTATCAGAGGAATGAATCTTTGGAGCATATGCAGTTTCACTCTTGGACTATTAATATTTGTTTTCCGCTGCTGTAGAAATCAGCGAAATTTCGTGAAGATTAGCAACCGTTGCTCAGCGGATGTGTTCTGTAAGTAAAATTCCGCATAATATCGAAAGCTTAACCGTGGTGGTCTAAGTAAGCGATTATCCTTAGCCGATGAACCGCATTGCAATACACGGTAGACCCCTTGAACCACCGTATACCTGTATCCTGATATCCCTAAAGATTTCGATACCCCTGTAATCGGTGACACTCACCACTGTTGCTAGCTCTACGATCCCTCGGACCCTCGTGATTCGGTAGTCATCGGTTACGGATTCGGGTTGCACGATCCTGGGGTCGACGATGTCTTGCGCTATGACCTCGTTAGTATCGAGTATCGTGACCCCAAAACCATCGGTATAAAGACTCACGACCATCGTGGCTGTCAGGATTGGCTTCCATACCACCGGAGTTGTCGATATCGATAGCCACGAATATGAGATCTTCGGTACGGTGATGTACAACACCGTGATCATCGGCCGTTGCGTTCGATGATCTCAATCAGGAGTTGTCGGTTCCCATAATGCTATAATCGATGGTACAACTTAAGATTGCAACCTTGCAGAAACCTCGAACGCAACGATGCTCCATGCAATAATTCGACAATATACGACACTGTGTTCCATGATCTCCACAACTGGTGGTTTCCATAGTCGTCGATACAATTTACAATAAATAATTTTATTAAGTATTCTTACGCGGACGAAATAATATTTCCTTGAATAATTCAAAGATGTCATCGCGTTCTATGATCTCAATCAGGTGTTGTCGATGTCTATACTATAATTGGTGGCATGATTTAATTATGCAATCTTATAGGGACTAGAGACGCAACAAAAATGAACTTAACTGCCACCTTGCAGAAACTTCAAATGCAACGATGCTCCATGCAATAATTCGACAATATACGACACTGTGTTCCATGATCTCAACTGGTGGTTTCCATAGTCGTCGATACAATTTACAATAAATAATTTTATTAAGCATTCTTACACGAACGAAATGATATTTCGTTGAATAATTCAAAGATGTCATCGCGTTCTATGATCTCAATCAGGTGTTGTCGATGTCTATACTATAATTGGTGGCATGATTTAATTATGCAATCTTATAGGGACTAGAGACGCAACAAAAATGAACTTAAGATTGCAACCTTGCAGAAACTCCAAATGCTCGGTGCACTAATTCGACAATATACGACACTGTGTTCCATGATCTCGACAACTGGTGGTTTCCATAGTCGTCGATACAATTTATAATAAATAATTTTATTAAGCATTCTTACACGGGCGAAATAATATTTTGTTGAATAATTCAAAGATGTCATCGCGTTCTATGATCTCAATCAGGTGTTGTCGGTTTCTATGCTATAATCGGTGGCATGATTTAATTATGCAATTTTACAGGGACCAGAGACGCAACAAAGTTCCCTCGATAATTTGAAGATGTATTTGACAATCTCGACCAGGAGTTGGCGGTTTGCAGGATGTCTCGGTCGACGGTATAATTTGTATATAAATAATGTTATAATGCAATCTTACGGGTAACATGGACGAAATAATTTTTCATCGAATAATTTAAAGCTGACATCCCGTGATTATCGATCATCGCGTTCCACGGTCCGAACCGAGAGTCGTCTGGTACTATGATTCCATAATCGACGGCATAATTTAGAATAATCCATAATCGTCGTATCGATCGTTGGTATGATAATGCTACGTATAACTATCGTCGATACGAATCCTTGAACGATAATTGTACAGTGCTCGGGCTTGTTTTATAACCTGTCGTGTCGTGTTGGATGATAGCACTACGTTGCCACACGAGTGGCCATAGATGCAACGATTTATCATACGATGAGTCGACCCGACGAGGTGCAATGGAAACTGCACCGATCTGTCGTACGTTGTTCTTCTCACGAACGCAGCAACGTAGACCCACAAATCTTACCCAAAAGTAGTAAACTTTCTTGCAAGAAGAAATACTTTTGCTTTTAGATATTTATTCGACACCTGAAATCATACAGGGAAGAATCTTTGCAATCGATCGAAACTGCGGTACCTGAGATTTCACGACAGTTTTGCAACGACCCCGCACACCTTAAAAACAGCGTTCGTACAACGAAAGTATCTTCGTCAGTTGTAGAAATTATCGTAACCAGAAATCGATACGCTCCTGGCCCGTATACGATCGTCATCGCGATTCGACAAACGACTTCGTTGTAAAATAAATGGTTGCGTAGCACGAGCCCCTATTAGGATCCGGCAATCGCGAAACACGAAACGGAAAAGGTAGATTTTGAATTCAACGATGTACGAAAGTTGTCGCGAACTCCGCGAGGAAGAAATTTTCAACGGAAAGCTGGCCAGTCTATAAATTTCCTCGAAAATACTCGTCGTACGAAATTTATCATATACGATGCAGACGATGCATCAGCCGAAAACGCAAGGAGAGAAATTTACGAAGCTTTTTTCAGCGACAGACGACAAATAGTTAAAGGAAACAACGGCCCGACTCTAATGTTTCCCGCGATATTAAAAGTTTTAGTGTGCTCGTAAAGATCGGGTTTACGGCCGAACAGCGTTATTCTCTCAACTTTATCGACGAATTTTGGTAAAGGTAGCGAATCGGTAATATCGAAGGCTCTCGGCCTTTCCTTCGACGATATTTCAACGCGGAATTACGGAAGAAAATAATCGAGGCAACCAACATTGGCAATGTTACCGAAGAAGGAAGGAAACACTTCTGCGGGGATATCTAAAAATTTTCTTCGTATTTTTTTCCTTTCTTTTTTTTTCCTTTTTTTTTCGATCGATTTGGCTCGAACCGAGCCGCGACCATTAACTACGGAAAGGAGTTCCGTCGACCATTATTCGCGGATCGTTAGGCGCAAATTGAAGAGCGTGACGATTTCGAACCGGCTGCACTTACTTCGAACTTGAATCACGTTAATTGCCCCGCTGTGTAAGCTTACACGGTAACATACGCGCATCTGGCGTAGGCGTGTCCAACGACTTTCGACCTTCTGCCACGGATCTTGATCTCCTCGCAATTAACGAATTCGTGCTCCGAACTCGGCTTGAATTTGTCACCGTGAACGATCCACGGATTCGATTAATCGATCGTTCGGTGTATCGAGGGTGAAAGACATATTTTATAGGAGATGAGTAAATATTAAATAATACGAAGAAAAAGTGATCTACTTTTACTAATTTCTGGTCAAGAGATACTGAGTGTCCCAATCGTCACCGGTCGATTTGAATTTCGCGCCATTTTTGAAACATCGAATCGATTAATATGAAACTCGACATATATATGATTCAAACCGATGGAAAATTAATCACGGGAAAGTACACGGTGAAAGAACGCGTGTAAATTATTTAGGCGGTCCATTATTAACTACCAAGTTTGTATTTTTGAGTAAAAAAACAGTATCAAGATTACTTAAACCGTTCGAGCTTTATTCAAAAAGACAACCTTCTTGCGTTATCTCCTCCTGGTCAATTTTTAACGATGAACAATTTTTTTTTTGGTGAAAATGAAACACGATTTTTTTAGAATGTACAGACATTTTATTAAATTATATATTTTCCATTTTGGAAAACGAAATTGCTTTCCGAGCAACCTGATAAATATCCACATAAGGTTATACGGGATAACTGTAGTCGATCGAAGATGATTATTAGGAAAAGAATTGTATATATAATCTCTCGGGAAAGCACGAAGTTGTAATTTCGAAAACTCAGCTACTTTTTGAATAGAAATTAAAGGGTGTCCCAACCGTCGCTGGTCGATTTACTTTTTGAGTAAAGCTCGAACAGTTTAAATAATATTGATACTTTTTTTTTTATTCGAAAGTACAAACGTTGGAGTTAATAATGGAATGCTTGAATAATTTGCACCGCGTACTTTTCCGTGATTAATTTCCCGTCTGTTTGAATGATATATGTCGAGTTTCAGGTTAATCGGTTCGACGTTTAAAAAATGGCGCGAAATTCAAATCGACCGGTGATAATTGGGACACTGTATTTCTTGAATAGAAATTAGTAGAAGTAGATCACTTTTTCTTCGTATTATTTAATATTTACTCACTTCCTATAAAATATCTAATTATTGAAATTCCTGGGTGTTTTCTTTTAGAACAAAAAGAAATTCGTAAAGTATTGGTATTTAACAAAATTTGCCAAATTATTACCTGTCTTCATCTTTGCTGGACCTTCTGTATTTTTTTAGAAATTAACCCGAAACGTTGATTCGGTTTATTGTCGACTTGACCGTATCGAGCATAGCCGATAAAAACATTCAACGAACAAAAACAACAGTGAAACGTATAATTTGAAATTCATATAATAGAAAGTGAACGTAACAAGTGTGAGATGCACGCCAGCCGTTGAATGTTCAAAACTCTGCAGTATGTTATGTAAACTGAAGTTTTATTACGTTTTCGTCTGCCAACAGCGCAGCCTGAATTAATTCTTGCGTTAATAATCAAACTGTTCACAATTGTTCGATAACCGAGGTAAACTTGTGCGTTCTGTTTGAATGAATAAGATCTACCTGAAGCTATTATTTCTCTTTCATACGAAAATGTTTCAATGATTTCCACGAACCAGTACATGCAATTATAATATAATCAAACGCAGATGCGCTGGATTCTCAAAATAAGACTATTGTCTTTGGTAAGACGGTAAACAAGATCTTATATAACTCAGAGACTGTTTGCGCGTGGTAGAAAATTTGTATTTTCTTTGGTAAAATTTTCACCATGGAAATGGAAAATTTTCGGTGCACCGAGAAAAAAATACAAAATACATTCTTTGGTAAGACGGTAAACAAAATCTTATATAACTCAGAGACTGTTTGCGCGTGGTAGAAAATTTGTATTTTCTTTGGTAAAATTTTCACCATGGAAATGGAAAATTTTCGGTGCACCGAGAAAAAAATACAAAATACATTCTTTGGTAAGACGGTAAACAAAATCTTATATAACTCAGAGACTGTTTGTGCGTGGAAGAAAATTTGTATTTCCTTTGGTAAAATTTTCACCATGGAAATGGAAAATTTTCGGTGCACCGAGAAAAAAATAAAAAATACATTCTTTGGTAAGACGGTAAACAAAATCTTATATAACTCAAAGACTGTTTGTAGATGGAAGAAAATTTGTATTTCCTTTGGTAAAATTTTCACCATGGAAATGGAAAATTTTCGGTGCACCGAGAAAAAAATACAAAATACATTCTTTGGTAAGACGGTAAACAAAATCTTATATAACTCAGAGACTGTTTGTACGTGGAAGAAAATTTGTATTTCTTTGGTAAAATTTTCACCATGGAAATGGAAAATTTTCGATGCACCGAGAAAAAATCAAAAATACATTCTTTGGTAAGACGGTAAACAAAATCTTATGTAACTCAGAGACTGTTTGTACGTGGAAGAAAATTTGTATTTCCTTTGGTAAAATTTTCACCATGGAAATGGAAAATTTTCGGTGCACCGAGAAAAAAATAAAAAATACATTCTTAAATCGTTTGAAAATTAATTTATGTCGTTTGACTCTCGTAACAATTTTACAATATATTTGAAGACTGTCGCGTTGCTGTCCACGATGCGCACAAGTACTGTCGATTTTGGACCGAGAAAGAAACGGGTAATTATTTAATCATTTTCACAGAACGAAATCTGGCGTCGACGCAATTAACTAAATGTTAGGACGATAGTACTCGTAGAGGAACTAACAGATGGCCACTAGCTTTGTTCCGTAATATACCGCATTTGTACCGGCGATAATAGCATGCTGAGAAGGAAAACAAATCACCCTCGTATATTTTTACGACACTCGAGGGAGGAATTATGCTTCCTAACTATCGAGAAACATTCCCCAAATAGTATGTGACTAACGAGATATTTCTCCACAAGAGTAACAATCGAAATTATGCTAACCAGACCAACAATAGTCTTATAAAAGACCAACGTACACGTCTTATAAAAAGAATACTACAATAGAATAAACTTACGTACAAGTGTCACGATGATTCTGACAGACATCATTTAAATATGCAAGAATTTTATCGTAACAAGCAATTTCGATTAAGAATTTTATATTACTTTTATTTTTCTTCTAAAACATACACAGCTGTCTTTAACCCGACTACCTCGATTGTTGAACCAAGATAAAAATATATTTAATATTCTAGTACTTGGTAGATTTTCTTTCTGAAAAGATCGATTAACGTGAAATTGCGCAAACTTGGCTTCGGAGCAATTTTCGTATATTTCGTGAAGAACGTGGAAATTTTTCGAACGAAATACCAGAAAGGTTCCCGGTTTATTGACACAAAGGTAAAAAGTGTAAACGCGACGTCGGTTTGGCAAAGGTTTTTCGTAGATTTGTATTGTTCGCGTTATTTGATTACTTCATCGCATTCGTCAGTTTGCGTGGAATAATGTCGATCGTCGAACGAACGAAAGAGAGACAGAGGGATTTCAACGAAATATCAATCAACGACCGACATTTGTAACATTCGGTGGTCCCGTTGAGTCAACACGGGGGACGTCCCGCAAACCAGTTAACAGTACACCGATCAAATGATTTTGTTGGCTCGATGGACCGAACGATACAGCGACGCGTGACAAAATTGGCTTCGTAGATATCGAAAACCGTACGGTCGTTCACCGATTCGAAGCATCTCGTGTCCATCGTTTTCCACTTCTTAGAAACCGGGGGCAGCTTGGAACGAAACGATTCGGAAGGACGTGAAATCAAAGAGAATTTCAGCTTGTTCGTCTCTCGTGCGGAACATTTTTCATCGGATCGTTGACCCATGTTTCCGACAGGTACTTTGCTACCTAATACCTCTCAGATATACGATTCGAGGGTGGGATCAAGCGCCGCGATCGAAAAGATGCCCCTTCTTTGTTACCTAATAAAAGTGATTAGATCTCGTCGTTTTCTCCGACAAGGTTAATCAAACGTTCGTTCGTCTGTGTTTTTCGCACGACCGTACCATTTTCGAGTTACTATATTTCGTTCGACGATTTAACATTTCGATCGTTACGTTCGGGTATATTCGAGAGAGGTTGACAATACTGTTCCAGATGCTCGATTTGAAAAGAAAAGAAACTTCAGGTACAATCTTTTGATCTTTACGACCGATTTTCTAAGATTTTTTCATTTCTTTATTTAATCTTTTTACCGATTTTGAGGTATCGATATTGATAAATATATTGCGAGGGTTCTTTACTTAATTTCAGCAATGGAAAGGTTAGGAGTGATTACACTTGTAAATTTGATCTTTTTCACTATTATTTTGTAAGATATTTTTATTTCTTTATTTAATCTTTTCACCGATTTACATGTATCGATATTGGTAAATATATTGTGAAAGTTTTTTCCTTTTTTTCTTTACTTTATTTCAGCAATGAAAAGGTTGGGAATGATTACACCTGTAAATTTGATCTCTTTCGCTATTATTTTGTAAGATTTTTTTATTTCTTTATTTAATCTGTTCACCTACTTAGAAGAATCGATATTGGTAAATATATTGTGAAGGTTTCTTTTTCTTTACTTTCTTTCAGCAATAAAAAGGTTGGGAGTGATTACACCTGTAAATTTGATCTCTTTCGCTATTATTATGTAAGATTTTTTTATTGCTTTATTTAATCTTTTCACCTACTTAGAAGTATCGATATTGGTAAATATATTGTGAAGGTTTCTTTTTCTTTACTTTCTTTCAGCAATAAAAAGGTTAGGAGTGATTACAGCTGTAGATTTGATCTCTTTCGCTATTATTATGTAGGATTTTTTTATTTCTTTATTTAATCTGTTCACCTATTTAGAAGTATCGTTATTGGTAAATATATTGCGAGGGTTCTTTACTTTATTTCAGCAATGAAAATATTAGGAGTGATTACAGCTGTAGATTTGATCTCTTTCGCTATTATTATGTAAGATTTTTTTATTTCTTTATTTAATCTTCTCACCTATTTAGAGGTATCGTTATTGGTAAATATATTGCGAGGGTTCTTTACTTTATTTCAGCAATGAAAATATTAGGAGTGATTAGAGCTGTAGATTTGATCTCTTTCGCTATTATCGATGCTTCGTAAAATCACTCGTTACGTTTTTCAAATTACGATTCAATGTATTTCATGTTTGCAAAGATTTCTGAAGTTTATTCGAAGCAGCTGATACGTAGTGCGAAAGCAATCGCGTAGTGGAAGGGATTAACTGGCGGTACGAAGTGCTACTTCACTTATGTAGCGTACTATGATTCGAGGGAATCGACGTATCGATACACGTGCACTAGCAAGAGTAGACCAAACACTTTCAAGAGACGTGCATTCCTTGTAAAATATTTTGCATTTCTATCGTCTAGAATTTTCAAGTTGTTTAAACGTTGAACATCATATATAGTTTATTTACAGTTGCGTTGCGTGCCACCTTGGGCACGTAAGCCATTGATTCGACACCACCTGATCTTATCCACTACCCTTAAGCGGTTAGATCATAAAAAGGGGATTTATGAACCACTTTGCTATAATTTTATTAGTTTTGAAACGTACGTTACCTTCAGCGAGGAAGAAATGTAAATACGGGTTATAAAATAATAATGATTGCGTGTAATTTTCTTAAGGATTAATAGAAGATTGTAAAAGCAACATCTACACACAAATATGGTTACTGTATTTTTTAGAAACACGAAGGAAGATTATTTACACAAAATTGTGCCCTATCGAAGAATCATAATGTTCGAGAAATAATTTCGTTGCTGTAGGAGCGTATCCTAAGTTTTTAAGGTTTTAAAATTGTTTTAACGACACGACGTATTTTTTCATCTTTGGTACGATAACGACTGTTTAGAATATTTAAAAATCATTCAATATCGTAGAACGTTGTACATGATATAACAAACTTCTTCTACCTCATTTTCTATCTCAGAAGCACACTCTTAGAAATGAAAAGAAATTATTTCTCGAACGAAAGGTGTACTCCTCGATAAAAGTCTCGAACTCGGGCGCGCTCGAAGACTTTTAACGAGTGATACGGCGTCTAGAGAGATGGGAAATTAATCGTGGAAAAGTACACGGTGAAAGAACGCGTGAAAATTATTCAAGCACACTATTATTAACTCCCAAGTTTGTACTTTAAAATGAAATAAAAAATATCAAGATCACTTAAACCGTTTGAGTTTTATTCAAAAAGTAAATCGACCGGTGATGGTTGGGACGCCCCTTAGAATCATCGTCAGAAACGTCCTGTCTGTCTCTTGAGGAGTATTTCTACTTTGTTGCCTGGAGAAACAGATAATTCTTGTTGAAGTGAGAAAAATAAAGAGATACAAACTATTTATATAAAAGTGACTCGTAACTGGAAGTTTGAGCGTTTCCAGTTATTATTATTATTATTCAAGCGCGATGTGGAATCAACCGAATGATCGATCGCTGAGAGGTTAATTAACTTCCGGGATCGCGAGTGGTTGTCAAATGGCAACGAACTTCCATCCAACAATTAAGTTTCTTCGAGGCTATCGCTCTTTCTTCCATTGTATACTCAACCCGTCATTTTTTTTTTCTTTAAATTGCATCAGTGTCAATTGCAACGTTTCTTTTAAGAATTAATTGCATCGTAATTTTCTAAATGCGTTGCTTGCAATGTTTGAACGAGTTCTATCTGTCAGGAACTGAACACGTTCATTTCTATCTAAAACTTAACATTCTAGCCTCTTGTATGCCAGAGATAATTCAAAAATAAGATGCATCGTAAGATGCAAATGTAAAAAATTCTCCAATAGACTTTATTTTCAGTGTATCACCGAAACGAGTCGGTTCAAGTCTAGAGACAATAATTATTCGTATTTCGTTAAATATTAGCGCAGTTGTAACAAACTACCTAAAACTATCTAAAACTTAACATTCTACCCTCTTGTATGCCAGAGATAATTCAAAAATAAGATGCATCGTAAGATGCAAGTGTAAAAAATTCTCCAATAGACTTTATTTTCATTGTATCACCAAAACGAGTCGGTTCAAGTCTAGAGACAATAATTGTTCGTATTTCGTTAAATATTAGCGCAGTTGTAACAAACTATCTGAAACTATCTAAAACTTAACATTCTACCCTCTTGTATGCCAGAGATAATTCAAAAATAAGATGCATCCTAAGATGCAAGTGTAAAAAATTCTCCAATAGACTTTATTTTCATTGTATCACCGAAACGAGTCGGTTCAAGTCTAGAGACAATAATTATTCGTATTTCGTTAAATATTAGCGCAGTTGTAACAAACTTTCTTCCACAAGGTGATGAACGAATCCAGAAAGAATGCTTTTTAATTCACCATTCGTTGATAGATAGCTTTTTATAGGCTTGAGGTAATCGTCGTGATACCGATCCGGAATTTTTCTAAAAAAAAGTTGCATCAGTGTCTGTTGTATATTCCACGGTCGACAGAATTTTGGCACGGACGCTGCATTTCCTCCAGGCACCGAATCCTCCGTTCAGGTACACGTATCGATTCCCCATTACCGTTAAACTAATTTCAGTCTTGCCCTTCGGAAGCTCCAGGCTTTATTACAGGTCTGATCGCTATTGAGAGCGAGGTAGGGGAATTTCGAAACTTTAAATAAGAAACTGTAAACCCTCTGCTCGGTATTTCTACTTGTGTTAAGCGCAGGTGTGATTGCAAAGTGATCGTTGAACTCGAGGATAAGAAAAAGTTGGTCGATCGTAATAGAAAGGTCCGTCGCGGGGAGTTAAGGTCGCAAAGTTGCTTATCGATACATTTTTTAGTTAGCGAAACCAACGTTACCAAGGTAGCGTTCTTGTAACCGAGTTCGAATCCTTTGAGCCGCAACGTAGCATAAACTTGCGCCATTACGGTTTACGAAACTTTCGATACACGAAGACCTTTCGATTCGTATCAAATGTACGAAACAAAGATTCCTTATGCAAGACACGAACGACGAACGGTACCTCGCGGTACTCGTCGCGTATATTCGCGATAATTGTTTACTCGGAACAGGACTTATATAATGAGTTTATACAAGAGCCTGCACCGTACAAGCTCTCGACACGTTAATGTAAATTGACTCTGTCGATTGGTTACATAAGTTTAAGAATTCAATAGGTTTCGAGCGATGGAACGACGCCACCGGGATAAAACCATTAATCCTCGTATCGCAAATGCTTCGCAACGTTAGAATTAATTTACTACCAACGCTCGATCGTCGTTATCGCGTACTTACTTATTTTCTTTTTTCCGAAATTTCAAAATTGATCGTCATTCAAATTTCAGATTGATTTCGTCGCGAGATTGTGCAATTCTGGGGAAATATTCGTAGCAGCGACGAGCGTGGTTTAAAGGAAGAAACGTTGGGGGGAAATGTTGTAAATAGGAATGAATTTCGATAACGAAAATCCATCCGTGATCAAACACTGGGTCGCGTTTGAAGTTTGAAGTTGGTACCCAGAGGGACACGAGAACGCTACACTGAACGTGACGTGGTTCTCCACTCATTCGGTCAGACATTTAATCTCGTGTACAATGTGACCATACGCACACCACACGTTGGTACGCTCGTCGCATACATCACCCGGGCGCACGGTAGTAACGCATCAGTCAAACCGCGAATCACATGTCAAAAGACACACGAAGAGTCACACGACGTACCATCAACACGTAGTACGACATACTAGATTACACACTACCGGTCTACGTTCATCGTTGGCTGAATTACGCAATTACTAGTCGCTGGGTGGGGCGTGGAGCTACGTCGCAGGTCACCTTGTAAATGGGGAAATCGTCGGTGTAAAATACGATAACGTCGGAAACAAAGGGAACGGAATCCATCACTGTCGATTCAGTTCGCGGCACCACCAGAAAACTACGTAGAAAATTTCACGCGGCCAACTGACCGGAACTATCACTGAAAAAATTGGGTTTGTTACACGGGTCTGGGTGGAAGGAATATTTTTTTTTTCTTTTTTTTTTTTTCTTTTTTTTTGCGCTATATTACGAACGCGTGGCCCCGAAAAATGGCAGCGAGAACGATGCATATTTTACCGGACGAAATCTAGAGTGCCAGCAATGACTTCGACGAGGAAAATTGATCGATTAATTTTCAAAACCGTGCCGCGCAATTTTCTACAAATTTTCCCGCATATTTGGCCAGCAGGTTATATTAAATATCGCGACACAGAACCAATTAACCGCTCATTGTAACGGAACAATATTCGTAAGAAATTTTTCAATTACGGCGCATCGTCGCAAAATCGATAAACGTCACGGGTCAATATCGGCTTGAATTTTTATTTATTTCGAGCAAAATACTCGTACAGGAACAGCTTGAAGTTTGATTTAGAATTTCACGCTCGCTGAACGTAATTTCAAATCTGTACCCCTGGGGGAACAAATGGTTCTTGTTGTGTTATTCGAGCCTTTGAATTAATTGTTCGCTTCTTTCGTCCAATTTTTTTGTACTCTTAAATACAAACCTATACGTAAATTAGAAGTTTCGTATTTTCGAAGCGTGTCACAAATATTAAAAATTCAAATCTGAGTAATTTTCAAAGTAACACGAGTCTGGTAGTAAGTTCGATATTTATGGTACATTTTATAAATGAATGTCTCGAATAATAAAAACACTGGAATTGAAACGACAACCTTGTTCCATTTAAAAACTATTATTTCACATCTGTGTTAAAAATACGCGTTCCAATTGTTACTGAAAAATTTCCAGAGCCAGAAGTACGCCACAGATGCGAACGAATAAATAAAAATTTGCCTACCCTGGACTTTAGAAAGAAACGTGGAACGAGTAAAACTCTATCGGTATATATTTTCCGTACCGTCCGAAACTATAGGGTCGTGGTTGTATGTAAAATTACTTTTACACGTCCACGGTAACATTCTAATGTTTAAGGAATTTGTTCGCCGAGAGCTGCGCGGAGAAAAAACTAAATTAGCCCGCGCTTGAAATGCAGATGAGCGTGCCCGCTTCGGAATCGGATCCGGGTCGTCTTCGTTTTAGGAATTTTAATTTTAACATTTTAGTAGCAAACGATAACGAGTACGAAGAAATGTACTTTCTATGCTTTATAATAAGTATTCTTTCCACGGAGCGAGGACTTCATTTTTAGTTGGAAATTCGTTTGGTACAACTCGGTTCGTGGAAGGGAATTGCACAGAAATGTTGTAACTTATAAATTTGCGATACCTGAAATAGAAATTGTTCGACGTTGTCGCTGTTGCACGCGATTCGAATAAATTAGTTTCCTGGGTCGAGTTCTCTTGTACAATAACAACGAGAGGAACGTTACGTATGGTACAATATTCGTTGTGTGTATTAGTTGAAAGTGATTTTCAAATTTGGCGCTTGAAATTTTCATATTGTTGTTACTCGCTTTTGTGGATCGTGGTACGTAGTATTCATTGATTTGTGTACGTGGACATTAAAAATTGAAATTAAATCCTTAATTGTCAGGTGGGTGAACAAAAAATCTAGTCATACAATTGCTACAAGTGTGAAATGCACACTTGTGAATAACTTATCAAAGGTGGAAAATGTTTGTTCGAATTTTCTAAAGAGACAAGTGGGTGGAATTACCCCGGTGAAAATTGTGATGAACGAAAGAATAGAGTAATTCCTTCTCTATTTTTATTTCTCTTGAGACACCTAATTAAAAAATATCCTAACGCTGCAAGGTATCTTATTCCAACAAATTGGAAAATACCGTAAACGAAACATTGTTTTCTTCTTCCTCTTACGATAGTGGAGAAAAAAATTTTGAGAAAACACTTGTAAACTTTTAAGAAACATATATATTTAATAGTTTCGCGTTGCGTTACCCAATTGTCCTCAAATTATCACCTATTGATTAAATTCTTCGTAGAAGTGAATATTTCTCGAAAAAACTAAATATTACAGCGTTTCCCTGTCAGAATTCAAAAGAAAGAAGAAGAAAAACAACCACGTTCCACCTATTCAATGTTACAAACACCATTGGTAAAATGTCGCGATTAATCGGTGTCGAAGTGTTCGTCGTGAAATGTTTGTTATTTAGTCACACGAGGTGAAAAGAGTGATGTCAGAATTCGAACGAGGCGAAATCCTAGGCTTGAAGAGCTCCGAGAGAAGTATCCACTTCATCGGCGTAGAGTCGGGTGGTTCCCGAATTTTTTCGAAAAAGCCGGATGACTATGGTGATATAAAGGGAAAAGGAGCTCGTAGGGTGGTTTCGGAACGTGGAGAGCCGACGAGTTCTAAACGCGGCTTGAAACTCGACGTGTAAGGAAATTCGGGTATACGAGGGCTGAGATCGTGATCGTTCCAAAGCGAGCTCTTCGAGCACGACGAGAGGACAAACCCCGTAATGACGTATGTATCGTTGATTGTCCAACGAGTTCGAAAGTTTGGCTCGCGTCTCGCACCGTTTCTGTCGCGTGTAGTTTTCGTTAACCGTCGAAGATAAATGAAAAGTGGCGTGTAGTCGACGAAAGACGAATAACGAACTCCAGGCTCGCTCTAATTGACGCGTTGCATTCCGGTAACGAGACAGGCTAAATGCATAGTTGCTCGGTCGAGTGAATCGTGTATGGGTTAACATAAGCGAATGCGGGACACGATCGTCGTCTCGTCGCAACACCCTCGTTTCTTTTTCCCTTCTCCATCCTTTTCCCCCATACCGACATTTTACTCCCGGTCGTTACACAGGACGAGTTTCCGGGAAACTCTCGTCGCACTCGAATCTCGATTGCGCGCTATTTTAAAGTTCCGAGGCGAATTTTCACTCGAGATTCAACCGTACTGTTCCACCGTCAATTTTATTATCCATCGTTTCGATAACTCGCGATCACGCGTTACCGCCAACTCCAAAGGTGCGTATTTTTATTTTCAAAGTGCACGATTTACACTTTATCTGGGCTAGGAATCGTTTTTGGTCACTTGTGCGATAATTTGGATATTTTGACGCGTTTTTCGTGGAAATGTGCATCGACTGCGCGATTCGATAATGTAAATTTTTGAAAAGAAAATTTTGTTCTTTTAAAATTTAAGTGAAATGTATTTCTATGTAAACGTACCTTGTGGATTCGATCGAATTGTAAAACTGTGTTGTAATTTTCTAAATAAAGGGTCACCAGAGTGGTTTAAATTGCAGAAAAGTGTGGATAATTTCCACGATTTCTATCAAAATGTCAACCACTGTGACAAAAATGTTTTTCGACGTGTTACGAAATACTATCGGGGAGAAAATAGGGGAGAAAGGTAGATCAGTGAGAGATTTTAGGAGTTAAAAGCTTAAAGGGTGTTGTACTTTCGGCAATTTCTCGCTCGATAAATAAATTTTTGGTAGTAACACCACGCGTGTACCATCCATTGAAACAACTTCTAACGAATTGGTTCTCTTTTGAAGGATCTCTCTTCTTTGTAAGTTTTTTCCCCGATGGACACTTTGAATGAAAATAACCCATCGCGTTCGAAACATTTCGTTTGGAGATTGTCCACCGAATCGTTGCACTTCGTACGATAGTTTTCAGCGATTCACCGTGTACCAGTACGCGAGATTACACGTAACGCGGGACCGGTGTAAGAAAGAAATTAAATTGAAATTTACTAATGACAGCTGGCGAACGCCGAGTCGTAAACAATGAAACGCGTGGCCCGAGCGTGAACCGAAGAAAAGGGTAATCCGAGTAAGTTTCACGACCGTCCTTTTGTTCCTCTCCGGCTTCACCAGGTACTCCGTAAGAATGAAGGCAGACACCAATTACAGCGTAAAAGAAAACTTGGCAACTTTTATCCGCTATCGTTGCAATCATTTTTCCCTTCTCCGGTTCACCTTCTTCTTCCTTTCCCTTGTTCTCGAGCCGCAGAACCATCAAAGAGGAGTACCTGCACCTTCTTCCCGTACCTTTTTCACTTCTCGTGTTTACCGTATCGCGGAACGCCACATTTCCCGCTAAAGAATTTTCGAATTTCTTTTTTCTCTCTTTCGAAACGTATTGCAGCTGCTCGTGGTAGATCTCGAGGATCTTTCGAGCATTGAGTGTGTTTGCACGATGGGTGCCGACTATAGGTTACTCGAAGGACCACCTTCCCGTTGGAAGGACTAACCGTTGTTGATCGTTGTCCGCTAGGCTGGACCGATGTAGGTTGTAATGCCGCCTTCGAGGTCTCCGCCGCTTGCTGCTCTCACGTCCAGGGGGGTGTTGAGCATTGTCCTCGCACACGGCGCCTCACTGGATGCACAAGCCGGCTGCCGAACTTCCTCGAAGGTCCAAGATTCCGTGGAGGCTCGAGGGATTGCTGGTAATTCCCTCGAGGAGTGCAAGTTCTTTATGGGAACTAACGCAGGAAGCTTCACACGTCGATCCGTGCGTTCGGGCCAAAACTCTAACCGTGATCTCTTAGCTGTACTCTGTACGCTCTGGCTGTAAACCCTTGGCTGTACTCTGTACACTCTAGTCGTAGACCCTTGGCTGTATTGTCTTGGTGGTATTCTGTACACTGATCTAAGATTCCTCGGGTCAGTGCAAACGTCGCCTCGGTTCGCCCTACTCCCTTGAATTAAGGGTGGGTGGCGACGAATGCCTGACCAATTACGACGGGTCCTAGTCCCGCCGAATCTAAGACATGCCCATCGCTATGGGGCTTAGGTGGGGGCGTCGCGACGTAGACAGGGTGTCCAAACCCCTGCAGGCCTGGGCTGGAATTTCCCAGCATCTCGAATGACGCAACAAAGCGGCGCTAGGGCCTCGCGTGCCAGGCTGTGCAGAGGGTCCCTGTCCAAGTGCTTGCAGTGTTTTATGACGGGAAATAGCCATCACTTGCTCCGTGCCTCGAGTCGAACAACAAATAAACTGACCCTCGGTGACAGGCCCTTGCCGTAGCCATGTGGACAATTTCTCTAACAGACTCGAAGCACGGGCCCGTCATAAAACGCAGCTGCAAGCCTCTACACGTATAATCGCGTCGACCATTCGCGGCGAGAAAAAAGCGAGAGAAACTCGAACCGTGAAGATCGATTAATTCGCGAGACGTCCCTCGATTCGATTTCCTTGAATCCGGGGACCATGAACTATAATATCGTTCGATGTTCCGTTGAAATTTCCTCCCGTGAAATTGTTTTCCGAAATTGCGTTTCGAGCCGCGCAAACGATATCGCGTTATTCGCAGTCAGCACGTACCAGCCAGACCTAATCTGTTGTTTTCGTGATTCAACGTCGAAATAGTTCATCCGTAATCCTTGGTGGGGTCGGTGGAAGAGTTTATTGCCGCAGATTTCAATTTTCAGGGGGGAAACGTTAACTTATGGAATTTAAATCTCCTGTCTTCGATTACAATCGATGTATCATAGACTCGGGCGAAGGACAGTGATAGACGTTAACTGGCCGGTGACTGACAATCAAATATTCATAGAAATTTAAAATCCGCTGGTCGATCGTGTCAAGGGAGACAAATTTTACGATCTCGACTAATTCGAAGATGTCAGTCAATAGTGTATAAATATCGGACCAGACAGCATCAATTATCGCGATCCATCTGAACGAAACTGTCTCCACCGATCCATTATCTACAACTGTCACGATGATCGTTGTATCGTGGAATTCTTTGTTACACGTTTCGCGAAACATTCGGTAGGAAGGAATTGAAACGTTCTCGATGAACGATTCAATTTTGTGTACACCTGTCGACGCGTGTGTATAATTAAAAATACGTAAAGGCGCGTGAACGCTTCTTGACGGTATATTATGCGAATATAATTGAAAATAAACATTTTCGAACGAGGGAAAACGTGTCGCTCGTATTTTCAACGGAGAGCTTTCACAGGTGCTTTCGTAACGGGATTAAACATTCAAACGACACATTTGTACCTTCTGTACGAGTGCGATTATTAAACTTTTCCATCGAGTTAATTCGTTTTGCATACTACCGAGACATTTCCAAGTGTCGAGTCGTTCTCGTCTCATCTTCCTCGGTTAACGGGTTAAACAATCTATTCGAGTCGGCAATATTTCATTAACTCGAATACACCGCTTCAGTCAACTCCATTAACCTTCTCGCAAACCATGTTTGCAACTTGGCGAGAACTTGAAAAATAATGAGGGAAGGAAAGAGTTGGGACCTTCTTATTGAAACAAATTGACTTTCGAAGAAAAGGAACAAACCGTGTAATTGGACGAAAACGAATTTAAGTAATGGAAAAGAAATTGTCGCGTTTAATTCAATTGTTCCGCAGACTCACGAACGGACTAATTATTTTTTAAATATTCAGCCCTCGAATCTTTCGTACATATTCTATGCAAACAGACTGTTTCTTTATCAGAATAAATGTTACGAGTCGCGAGTTGTCATAATAATTGAAGAGAAACCGAGATAATTGAAATAAGAATTGTATGAAATAATTGATCCGAGAAATAACAAAATTGAGAAAATTTAAACGAAACTAATTTCACAGTCGAACATCCAAAGATTATTTATTACTTACACACCTCGATATTCCACTTGTCGCGTAACAATAATTACAACTACCAACTTACAAATCAAAGTCGAGAGTATAAAAAACGATTAGTTCGAAAATACGTGTTCATCGAGATTCGGGTGAAATTTTCATCGATCCTCTGAGCAATAAATATTTAATTTAAATCTTTTTCACCGAACGACATGCACGATCGCTCTAACCTAGGTTTCGCAGTTTCGAAAACCTTTCAGTTTAATCGATATTTGTCAAACTGGAAACTATCCTGACCCAGGCATGGGTCAGTGACTGTGAACGTGTCAACGAGTTCAATTTCTACCTGTATCCGAAAAATAACCCGTATGTATGTAAATGAGGGGGAAAAAAAAATTCTCAGTGTGTTCCAATCGCAGATAGGAATAATTTACGAAGTTCTGTCAGTGAAATGTAAATTCGCTAGCACCTGTTTACCAGTTCTGAACACTCCGCCTAGCAGTCTCTAGTCATTCACCCAAATACTCGACCACTTAGGTTTATGGATCTCGTGGTCCTCGAAAAGCGCAGGTTTCAGCAGTTTTACAAGCCTGTTGCTCGCTACCAGTGACTGGCCAACGACTTTAAAAAGGGGCGTGCTCAAAGACTCGTCGGATCCATGCAAACGAGTCTCAACGTAGACAAATCTGAAAACATCTCGCATCTCGTGATCTTCGAGATCAAAGGAAACCGTTTACGTCTTCTTTGCGGGTCACAATTCACACAGATCGAGCTAACGAATCTTAATCTTGATGATCCACGTATCGTACAGGATGAATTGAAAATTTCTTCGCAAATTTGTTTGCAGGCGTATAAGAGTGTTCGAATCGTGAAAAAAAGATCTAATAGACGTGTTTATATTTATTTTTAAGATATACCAATTTTTAAACGAAGTGTTACTCGTTGCAATTATTCACTGATAACTATACTCGTCGATACTGTGTATAATAGTATCGTATATTTGCGTAAGTTGTTGCAATTTTTAAACAACATTGGAAATTAAAGTTGAATTTATTTTATTCTCATACGTCCAGTGCGTAGTATAACCTAAAGTTGCGTCTCGACAACATCATTTTAGAAATCGTATTCTGTTAGTTTCGATCGATAGAATGTTTTACACACGAGTTAAGGTAACTTTATTTATCGTTGCAAATTGCTCGTAAGTATAGCGATGGGAAACAATAAAAAATTTCATCCTTCCACTTCGATTCCAATTCAATATTCTTCGTCGCGATTACTTTGCCAGGGAAGCCGTAACAAACACATACACACATACAGACACACACGAGTATATGTTACGCGCCATACATACTTTGCTGCATCAATCCAAGCACCCTACACCGAAGTAACGTGAAGTTTGTCTCGAAAATATGCTGTTCAACGTAGGTGGTAGAAATATTGAGATAGTACAATTTTTCAATTTTCTATTGGCGGTAGAAATATGGAGATAGTAGCAATTTTCCAATTTTTCATTAACGGTGGGAATACGAAGATGGTACAACTTTCCAATGTTCATTAACGGTAGAAATATAAAAAGAAGCGTACAAGTTTCCCAATTTTCTATTCGAACTGTCTTCCATCTATCGTTCTCGGAACACGAAATACAAAATACGTAAATCAATTGGGAGCAAAGGATCGTTTACTTCTTATCGTTCAAGAAACTTAACATACCAAGGGTAGACACCGATGAAAATTTCTCGACAACGATAAGGACAGAATCCTGACCATCCTTGAACGAAACAATTTCGTCGATACGGAACCTAAGAAGATCGTCGCGTATTCTCGATCCTGTAATCGGACGTTTACGCACAAAATGGGGAATAGTTAACGAAATGACGTACAATCGAGCTGTAATCGAGTATTTTTCAAATCGATTCCCCCCCTAGGAAGATTTATATTCCATTTCGGTTGCACTACCGATTCCCTTTGTACAAAGGGAAAATAGGAGACGTCTGCACGGAATTCCGTGCGTCGAAGGAAAATCGTCGGGCAACGAACTCGACGATGCAGAACGTCGAAGAGAAACTACCAACAGGACGGTGATGTTTTCAACGGAGGCACGAGTCATGTCTAATTCATCGAGGCCCGAAACCAGACTTAACCCAGCCGATTCGTCCCCGTGAAAGATGACGAAAGGATTAGGCGGAACGGGACGATAAAAGGCAGGAAAGGGAACAGGAAGCCCGGATGCAGGGAGGATCAAACGAGGCTACCGGAACGAGCAAGAGAAATCGTGGGTGGAGGCATACGTGCTGTAACGGCACGATGGTACACGACTGTGTGTACGTGTATGTGTACGTCTGAGTGTAACGAGCACGTGTGAAACCCGCAATCGCGTCCAAATTCGAGTATTTGCCCCGTAGCATCGGCTGCGACGGCCCATGGAAAAGGATAATGAGGGTGGCAAAGGGTTCGTGTAACAACATCCCCGAATCTATCCAGTAAATCATTGAATCCCCAGGTAGCTCGAAGAATGTCCGCTACGTCCGTTTCATCTCCAATTCGGCAGCTCGTTAACGACCATACGATTCAAACCGGATCAAACCAGGGACCGTTTGATTCTGTTTCGCGGGAATTGAACGCTTTTTCTCACACTCGGGCTAGACGTACTCTGCACTTTCATTTTTAACGGATACGTTCGTGGTTCGTTGATGAGAGGTTCACGGATCAAATTTTACACGGGTTTTTCTTTGCAATATGTTGTTCGATAAGTTGTGGCGGGACTGACCACGTTTGCCATTAGAGGGAAATAAACTAATCGCGACTGGTTCTCGCAAGTTTTAGTATCTGTACCTGCTACATATGATTCTTTAACGACCTCACAATGTCCCGGTGTATAAGGCAGGGTTTGCTAAGATGCCTCACCGATGAGTCCACTAGCAGACCCGGATGAAACGCCATCCCTTCCTTTTCTCTCGCTTTTCTGGACCTTCACAGTCAAATTTGAGCGCATTACAAAGTTTTATCGAACGACGAAACTTATTGAACAACCTAGTATATCCTAGAACCTAGTTCACTCTAGAACCCAGTATACCCTAGAACCTAGTATACTCTAGAACCTAGTATACCCTAAAACCTAGTATACTCTAGAACCTAGTGTACTCTAGAACCTAGTGTACTCTAGAACCTAGTATATCCTAGAACCTAGTATACTCTAGAATCTAGTGTATTCTAGAACCTAGTATACTCTAGAATCTAGTATACTCTAGAACATAGTATACTCTAGAGCCTAGTATACTCTAGAGCCTAGTATACTCTAGAACATAGTATACTCTAGAGCCTAGTATACTCTAGAACCTAGTATACTCTGGAACCTAGTATACTCTAGAACCTAGTATACTCTAGAACCTAGTATACTCTAGAACCTAGTATACTCTAGAACCTAGTATACTCTAGAACCTAGTATATCACAGAATGAAACGGGATCAGTTTAACTCTGTTGAAAAAATAGAGAAACGTTGCGTATTTTTGGTTCTTCCACCGTGTACATATTCGCTCCGTCGTTGCGCCTTCGTTCAAAGATTTCGAATATTTTTTTACAATATGGTGACCACATAACGATCGTACGGTGCGAAGACACGGTTGGTGAGCCAGGTACTCGCATTTCATCTACATTTCCAGTCACATTTGGTCACAATTGGTCACACTTTGGCAGTATTCTTCCACTGTACCAAGGAGACTGTTTTGATACGATAACTATGTATTCTCTAATACAGTCTACGTACGTATCTACGTCAATGGGGATCTGCTCGCCACATGTTTCTCATTGCCTCTCTCTATCAAAGTTATCTTCTTCGTGAGACATGTGTCTGTAACTGCCGCAACGAATAGCGAACCAGAATCGAATGTGTACGCGAGAATAGTTGCACCCCTTCCACTTTTCTCGCATGCCTGTCACGAGACTTCAAGTCACCGGTGAAGAATACGCTTGTAATCAAAGCGAACTGGATTATATCATCCTTCAGAATTCGCTAGAGAAACCGTGCAACTATCTAACCTCCGGTGGTTTGTTACTATTGTGGCTGGCGGTTCTAGAGTGTGTTGGAGAAAGTGTGGGTGTGTGGAAATAGGAAAACGAAGGGAAAGCGTTTCATTCGGGCACACTACACGGTGTCCCAATCATCACCGGTCGATTTACTTCTTCAACGAAACTCAAACGGTTTAAGTAATCTTCATATTTTTTCTTTTATTTAAAAGTATAATCTTGGGAGTTAATAACGGAATGCTTGAATAATTTTTACCGTGTACTTTTCCACGATTAATTTCCCATGTGTCTAAACATCGTAGCACTCGTTAAAAGTTTTCGAGTGCGCCCGAGTTGGCGACTCTTATCGAGGAGTACACCTTTCGTCCGAGAAATAATTTCTTTTCACCTCTGAGAGTATGTTTCTCAGCTTCTCCGATTCGACTATTTCCGGAAAAGGTATCAAGGTGAAATTTCGCAATTCCACGCGACGATCCATTCGTGTACCTTTCCACGATTAATTTCCCATCCGTCAAACATCGTAACACTCGTTAAAAGTCTTCGAGCGCGCCCGAGTTGGCGACTCTTATCGAGGAGTACACCTTTCGTCCGAGAAATAATTTCTTTTCACCTCTGAGAGTATGTTTCTCAGCTTCTCCAATTCGATTGTTTCCAGAAAAGGTATCAAGGTGGAAATTTGACAATTCCACGCGACGACCATTCGTGTACTTTTTCACGATTAATTTCCCATCTGTATAAACATCGTAACACTCGTTAAAAGTCTTCGAGCGCGCCCGAGTTGGCGATTCTTATCGAGGAGTACACCTTTCACCCGAGAAATAGTTTTTTTTCATTTCTAAGAGTGTGCTTTTCAGCTTCTCCGACTCGACTGTTTCCGGAAAAGGTATCAAGGTGGAATTTTGCAATTTCGCGAGACGATTCATTCGTGTACCTTTCCACGATTAATTTCCCCTCCGTCTAAACATCGTAACACTCGTTAAAAGTCTTCGAGCGCGCCCGAGTTGGCAACTTTTATCGAGGAGTACACCTTTCACCCGAGAAATAGTTTTTTTTCATTTCCAAAAGTGTGCTCTTCAGCTTCTCCGACTTGACTGTTAACGGAAAAGGTATCAAGGTGAAATTTCACAATTCCACGCGACGATCCATCCGTGTACTTTTTCACGATTAATTTCCCATCTGTATAAACATCGTAACACTCGTTAAAAGTCTTCGAGCGCGCCCGAGTTGGCGATTCTTATCGAGGAGTACACCTTTCACCCGAGAAATAGTTTTTTTTCATTTCTAAGAGTGTGCTTTTCAGCTTCTCCGACTCGACTGTTTCCGGAAAAGGTATCAAGGTGGAATTTTGCAATTTCGCGAGACGATTCATTCGTGTACCTTTCCACGATTAATTTCCCCTCCGTCTAAACATCGTAGAACTCGTTAAAAGTCTTCGAGCGCGCCCGAGTTCGCGACTCTTATCGAGGAGTACACCTTTCACCCGAGAAATAATTTCTTTTTATTTCTAAGAGTGTGCTTTTTAGCTTCTCCGATTCGACTGTTTCCAGAAAAACGATTAAACTGAAATTTCGCAATTTCGCAATTTCGTGCTAATTTCCCATCTATTTAGATGACATACCTCAAGTTTCAAACAAATCGATTCGGGGTTTGAAAAATCGCGGAAAATTGAAATCGACCGGTGACGATCGGGACACCCTGTATACCGATCTGTAGAGGAAACTTGCGGGAAACGATGAACGGTCGGTTTCCCTCTGTTGTCGAGTGTGTGAGGTGGCTCCGCGCTATTTTATTAATCCTCGGCGCGCGTAAACGTCCGCTCGAGACGCGTTTTCATTTTCCAGCGTTGAGGGAACGAGTACCGGGAAAACAGAGAGGGTGTGTGTCGGTTGGTCGGGGGTGGTGGAAACGAGGCTTTGTAAATCGTTCTCGATTCGATGTAGTACACGCATCCCGCGCCGGTAGCCGTGTAAAATCCCCTAGAATTGGTTCGCGTCTACGACTCAATGGAAGGTCCAAACGTCCATGTAGACTGGAATGCTCGCGTGCCCTTTGATTTTCTATAGGGTGCTCGGAATGTCGAGTGATTTTTGCAAATCCATGGAATGCGAGGGAAAAAAGGAAGCATTCGTTGCGCATAGCGTGTACGCGTTAAATGGATCGAGCGACGAAACACCGAAATTGACGTATAAACGCGCGCGAGCGAACGAGCTGCGACTTTTATTGGATGTAATATCGATCCGGTTTTGTTTTTTACGATCAAATTTTTCGAAACGTTTTATATCGCAATTATAAACAAAAAAAAAAGAACCCCCCCGATGACGAGTGTCCTGTAACAGGTGAAATCGCGAAGGGGCTCCGCGCGGGAAATATGACAAAAATACTGGCTAAAAATTCAATACATTTTTTCCAAATAAATCAACGGAATGGGATTCATAACGTTGATTGTAACGGTACATCGTTTTCCTTTTTGTAGGTACCAGGAGTGTTTGAGAAATTAAACACTCCTAGTGGCCATTGGCAAGAATATTTGCGCGTTCACGGTTTCGTGCTATATTCGACGGTTTGTTAATTAAAATTTGTTAATCGAATTGCCACTGGTTCCCGTGTTTGTACACTTTGACCGTAATTGTTCGAAGAAAACGCATTTAAAATCGAACCTTTACGTAACCGTTTGTGAAATTATTGTACAAATTTTCTTTCGCGTACTCGATTTATTATTTTTACGAAGCATGGTAATACAATTGAACCGAAGACAGCTAGGAAGTCGTGGTTAAAACGTCGTTTGAAGATCTTTAGGAAGGCGTATTTACGTAGTTGTGAATAGCAGTCGATTAATATTTTTAATAGAATTGGATTTCTATTAACGTTTCCCAATGGAATTGCGACCTCTTGAATTCTCTGAGTAAATCGACTACCTACCTCTCTTGGACCTGAAGATCGCAGTTCGTAACAAGATTCCCAATTGTTTAGATTCCTCGAGTACAATCGGCGTACAAAGTGCATCCTGCTTGTATTGTCCTGACCTCGAGGTGCAAATCAAGTTGAACTTAGGTTTGTGTACCGAATCGAGTTAGTTGTCTTTTGCCCTCCGCGGTGGTGTAACGTGGTTACGCTATTCGGTTAAAGTGTCACGTAAAAGGCGATGAAAACAAAGCGGGACACGGTTAATTTTACACCATTTTATAGTTCGTATTTGAACCTATTGACCGTACCATTTTCCAATCACACGCACCTATGTACGCGTTATTAAAAACGAATAAAAACGATTTAATGAATCTTGCTTCGCAACAAATGCGAATATAATGAAATTTTAACCGATCGACGTAAAAACGAAGTAAAAATTTGAAGAAATTTCTGTAACACGAGCTTAAATATTCTTTCGTTACTTCCTGTTGGGAAATTATGGATAGATAATTATTTTCTCGATGAAAATGTATCCTAACGTTAGCTAATGCGAACTGTTTTTAATTATAAGCGTTTGGTGTACGTCTCGCGATACGATCCTGTTTCGATTCGTTTTTATCGGTGAAATCTTAATATTCGTTGATAATATTCTCACGAAGATATAACGAACAATTTTAAGTACAATGTATCGAAGTGTGCAATTTTTTCTGATCGAAATTTCGTCGATAAAAAATCTATGGGAGAATCCAGTATTTTTTTTGGGAGGTGTATGGACAAATTTTAGGGATAAATATTTTCAATATTTGATTCAATCAATGTTGATGATTCTTCAGAGGAAAGATCAACGTATGATACTTATAGCGTGAATAAAAAATTCGTGGAAACACCAAAGTAAAAAATAATGTTTATACTATATACAATAGTTATAATAGTTTATACTATAATAACTATCGTACCAAAAATGAAGTTTTACAATGCATAACTAGTCTACCTACAATTGTCAAAAATAAGAACGAAATATTTAATAGTAGGAAGGAAATGTAAAATTGTAAAAAGATTTGCGAGATATTCATCAAAGATAACATTTCGAGGATATTGTTCAATCTAGGAGCTCGATTTTTATATTCGTGTAAATTCTTTAATGGCGTTCCCATTATTTTATTTTTATCCATCGCGAAGAGGACCGTATACATTGGTCGAGACGTCGAAATTATTCATTGTTGGATCGGGTAGAGGTTGCTCTCTGAGCAAAAAAAAAAAAAAGAAAAATAAAATACTGAACTCGAGAAAAATACGAAACTTTAAATTTTCATTGTTGGAGTCTGCTAGGCCGAGGCTCGCTATTGTTCTGTCTCGCTTCTTCTCGGAGATAAAAAAAAATCTAGAGATAAAAAACAGTCGATTACTGGAACAAAAACTATGCTCCCTTTGAACAAGTACTTACGAGTGGACACGATTCGGTTGCGAGAATTATTGCATCTATAGTATTCGAAATTTCGTTCGAATGTTAGCAACACCAGGTTTACTTAAAATATTCGATAAATGTGAAAAGAAATGTCGACACTTGATTTTCGTCTGTATTTTACAAATACACCAAATTGAAATATAACTTCTTCCTAAAGAAAATTTCGTGCCATTGTTCGTAGATTTTAATATTGTCAAAATGTTTAAATAACATCAGACTTTACGATTTCAAAAATAAACACAATACATATTATTTAGAGAACATTAACGCTGTTGTTGACTCCGATCGTTCGCGATGAATAATTTTATAATCGAATCAAACATTTAATAACACTTTAATAAATTAAAAAAGATTATGAACTGTGACGTACACACGTATATGTGTACTTTTTTCTTCTCGGAGCGCGTTGCACAACATTGTACAATAAATATTCATTGGAAAGCTTATTGTATGCCAATAATTACTATAATTATGTATTTGTAACCCAATATTTGTTCCCAAAGGCTTCCGCGATTTCTCTAGAATACATCGATAATTAAATCATTACTTTATCTTCGCACAATCCACAATTTTTCTTATTACAGCGTCTGCAGCTGTTAATAAAGGAACGTGTGATCTTCAGTTTCCAATACCTGTTCTCTGTGTTTTCCAGTAACCTAAATATGTCGTCATCAATCGCGTGGAGTATAGATTTCCCACATTTGTTATGCTTTCTAGTCTACCAGGCTCTAGCCTGAAGCAAAACTGATCAAAACGCCACGAAACGGAAAGTATCGAAAATTGACCAGGTTAAATATCACTACTATTTATCGGAAATGAAGTGTTGGATTTGACTCTTGACAAGCTTATATATTCCAACAAGGAGACAGTGATTTTTACGAACGAAAGACGATCAAACGATAAAAGAATTTATCTTTGTGGTTCGATACACCGGAATACGGAGTATCGTAGGATTTTAAAAAATTCCTCGCTATTGATTTCACATGGATGGATAGAAAATCCAGATGACGAGAAATCCTTTGACGATCTTAGCGCGCAGTATTTTCGGGTACGTGTATAGGCAGCTGGCTTTAAAAACGCGCAAGTACCCTTCCGACAAGCGTTCACTTAACTTTTTCATGGTTTCCAGCTAAAAATACGAAGAGAGGGTGCAACGCGAAGCGGATGAAAAATAATTTCTCAGACCGAAACCGCGCTTCTTCGTCGTAGTAATTTTCGAAAAAAATACTGAAAATTGCGTTAACCTAGTTTCACCGATGTTTTCGCCAGCGTTGATAGTTTTCCAGTTAACTCGCGTTCAGATGTTGGAAATAGCATTCGAGATGTCGCGTATCTTAAGGTGAGCGTTCACGCGAGCGACGTAACTCCTTCACAACGAATATAGAAAATGTCATTGTTAAAATAACGGGTTCAGAGTCACGAAATTGGTCAAAGTTTAACCGTTAGTGACATTTGCGAGGCAACGACCTACGAAATCTAAATGTAAAATAATAATTGATTAAAAAGAACACTCCGGGTTTCCCGTGACCGATTCTTTCCTCAGGAGACGTTTCTAAATTTGTTCAAGTTTAGAGTTACCTCGCACGAGACTCTCAGGTATCATGGTACTCCTTCAGCTTTGTCACGGTAATATACTCGGCTAACTAAGTGTTTCTCTCACCTTTGCTCGCTTCAGAAACGAGGACCTCGTGGAGAAAAATTCGTTTGTTTCCCGAGTTTAACCAAAATCGAAATAGAAGAACGAACCTTATAACGAACCCAGTTACGATGCGGAATATTTGTGCTGGTTATCCAATACTTGGTATAATTTTACCGAAACGAACGATAATTATTTTTTGCATTGATATTTTTTCTTCCTTTCGCGTTATCTATGTATTTACCTCATTGTTCTGTATCGAACTCGCGTTGTATTTTCATACCAATTCATCGGAGAAGGTCGAGATACTCTGTTTCGTTAATTGAAAAATATCCATCACTGTCTAAATAGTTTCTTTAAAAATAGAATCAATGTCAAAGAACAAAAGTTTCAAATGTCATTAGACGATGAAACATAGCCGGTTGTGTACTTAAGAGATACTTGAAAAGAACATGTCCATTTCTGGCGATTAGAATGCGGATACGTGTTCGACGCACTTATGGCAGTATCGACGAGTTATTTTAAAGTCTACACAATTGGAACAAATAGAACTCATTTGTACTTTGCACGTACATTTGCCTGGCCTTCGCTAATTACTATCACCTTCTCGAAAAAGAATTCTTTCCAATAAAACAGCAATCTCTGATCAAAAGATTGAACGTGTTCGTGTATACTGTGCTCGTGTTTTGTTTTCGAGTGATCGTAACACAAAAGTTCGTCGAACTGTGATTTTATTGTTGGTTTCACGTATCAATATAATATAATTTTATATATATTTCATTTATTCGCGGTTCAATTTTTGTACGATACGAAGCATCGATGTTGTCGCGAGACGATAGCCACGTGTGTCTAGTCTCTGGGTAACGTTTTAGTTAGCCGTTAATAACAATTTAATTTCGTATTCGTACCGGGAAAAAAAAAAGGAAACAAATAATCCGTCCCGAGAGAAATTAAGGAAGACAACGCGCGTGCTTGTCGAAGTAACGACGCGAATCGAAATCACAGGGCTTCGGTCACGCGTGTCCAACGAACGCTTTGGTTTTGTTCTTGGTAATTGCGCCCGTTTTCCAGCGCACGCACACTTAACGAACTCACTCGTCCCTGCACCTACAACGCGACGAGACTCCATTTTACGGTTGCGCATTTCGACCGATCAATTTGCGGCTTAACGAAGGTATTTTGCGTAAGTTTCGTTTCGCGCTTGTCCATCGTTTCCTGTAATCTTCTTCGTTATGTTCACGACGTTGCACGATCAATGTTGCAACAACAGTCGTATGAACAACTCGCAGGACTATACAGAGCTCCTTGAGAACCGAGATCATTTGTAGAGTGTTTGTATTCAGGAATTTCGGAATGCTTGGTGGACAGACAGATCGGACGAATCTTTTCTTTAATAGTATAACGTGGTTAACTTTTAAGGGTTGATACTAGTCATTTATTATTTAATCATTCATTGATTACATCGAGTCGATGTTTACCGGTTTGGATAATTCTTTGTTTCGATAATTCGAATCTTGTATGTTACTTACAAAGTAAAAGGATTTATATATTTTTTCTTCTTTAAGTATTTTCAACCCCAATTGTTCGTAATATTATTGTTTATTCTATTTTGACCGATAGAAATATTAATATCGATATTGGACGAGAAATATCTCAACACGTGTCTCTGTGTATTCAATTCTTACTGGTTTGGATAATTCTTTGTTTCGATAATTCGAGTCTTGTATGCCTTGTACGTTTCTTAATGTTACTCCGAATCGAGTGAAACTAAATAATTTAAATCCATGGTCGACGAAAGACCTCTGTGTCGAATGGAACAAGCAAAATTACGAATCACAGTTTTGGAAGATTATCGAGTAGATGTGTATGCTTTTAGTTACTTACGAAGTAGAAGGATTTGTATATTTTTTGCTTTTCCAAGTATTTTCAACCCCAAGTGTTCGTAATATTATTTTTTATTCTATTTTGACCAATAGGAACATTAATATCGGTATTGGTCGAGAAATCTCTCAACACGCGTCTCTCTTTGTGAGGGTTCGTTACGATCCCCATTCCGTTGGTACTACTCCAACTATGATAAACTAAAACTGTTATACCGTTTGAGGGAAATGGAATTACGATCTCGGGGAGCAATTATTGGAAATGTAAGTCTGTCTCCGAAACCCTTTGACGGTCTCGAAATCGAAGCTGACCAATTAGCTCGATCTCTGGTCGGCGACCTACGATCCCCGACACGGGTACTGGTACCCTAAGTGCACAAACGTAGAAGAACGATCGGTTCCGTATCGTTCGTCAACCGATATCGGTGTGTCGTCTAACGTGTCACTGGGCTTTTCCATGTTGCATTAACCCGTTCACTTTGTCACATACGACGCGCGGCTCCGCAATGCAGAAGGTTTCGTTGAAAATTGGGTACAGGGCTGTTGTACACATCTATCGGTGCCAACGCTGCAAGTGTCGCGCGTTTGGATTTATGACACGTCAATCGTTATCGAGGACGAAGCGGTAAGACGCTAGAAACGAGCGTGATCGTCAGAAATCTAAAAATATCGCGCCAATCGAGCAACTTTTAAACCTTTCCATCTTTCACTTACGATGCATCTACTGTTCCATCGATTGTTTCTCAAAAATAGTTCGTTGGACTCTAAATCTTTGGTCGTCTGGTATCCAAAATTTCTCACGTAACCTAGAAAAGTATTCGATTACTTTTAATGGCGAACGATTCTCGAATTTAACCATCTACTCGACTTCTTCGATGCAGCCCCAAGCACTTGTCATTTACACTTAATGGAACCGCGTACCGCGAATAGATGATTCATTCTCGGACAACTAACAAGCGATAAGGGATGATTAACAGTTGTTGGCTAGGAGGAAGCTCAACTCGACTACTCGTCATACCGGTACAACTGTCCTGGAATGTGTTACCTGGCTGTATCAGTTAGTAGAAAGCTAACCGGCTGGAAACTGACGTAGTCCTTACACCGACTGGACCCTTCTGCTTTGAACTTGTACTCGAGCACTTCGAAGTGCCAATATATTGCAGATACTTCGCTGATAGTGAACCAACCGATCGATTGATTTCGACGAGTGTCGTTCGGAAGACGGACTGGGTTAAGAGATTGGTTCGCGCGTTGACGTGTTCCTGAACGAATGCAACTCGAGTTGTTGCTATAACTTGATACGTCGAGCTCGACTTGCTTTCGTAAAGAAGCAGTCGATCGACTCACGGTTTCCAAACGTATCTGCGAAAGTTCTCGAATTTTCAACGAGCACAGTTTCGAGACAGAGCGAACCGTACAATCTAGGGAATTTTAAGTAAATTTCTAGGCCAGAACACAACTGTCCCTGACTAGTGCACAGTGGTGCCGCTTGATGAGCTTGCCTGCTGAAGTTTCAAACTCGGTGCACCGAGCTGGCGATCAGATGTGTTTTAATTAAATTTTCAACAACGTTTTCATCAACTACCCGGACTCGCGACGCAACAGAGTTGCGACTGTTGGAAGCCTGGTTACATTTGGGGTTTCTGCGCGATTATTGATCATTAACTTATTAACTGACACCGTTTTACCGAAACCATCGCGACCACCTCTCTCTCTCTCACTCGTGTGCTTTAAACGTGCTTTGCACGGACAGGAAACTGGTGCCTATTCTATGCTCGGTGGTAGACGGAGTTTTGGTAACGACATGGAATTTCCTCAGGGTATCGAATCCTGCATCCAGCCACAGCGTTTCCCATTACCGTTAAACTAATTTCTATCTTACCCTTCGGAACAAGGGAGCTTGCGACACGTTCGCCACTCAGCTTCTGAGAAACGAAGATTTTCAAGGAAAAAGTGAACCATAGTTCGACCCTACTTTCTCCTGTATGGATGTTTCCCATTTTTACTAAACACGCGCCAATTGTAACTCGAATTTGAACTGTAAAAACTCGTGTTCTAATCCAATTGCATGATTTGATTCGAACGCGTTTGCATCAATTATATTGGGTTGTTTGGAAAGTGATCTCGTTTTCCAAAATGGAGAATATATGATTCGATAAAATGTACACTCTATAAAAATCGTGTATCATTTCGACCAAAAAAGAACGAAATTACTTTCCAAACGACTTAATACTTTAACTAGTGACTCGATCAGTTGCAGTTTCACTTTCGTCTAAACACGTATCAATAATCTGGGAAACCAATTGTTCTGTAAAGTTCAGGTCAAATTGCCATGTCTCTACACACTCTATCGATTCGATCGATTCACTGTATCCCAAAAACTGTACTCACCTTTTGTTGCGTAACAATCGATAATAATTTCTATAATATATATCTATATATATTTCTTAATCTATTCTATTCTATAATCTATATCTATTCTATTCTATAATCTATATCTATTCTATTCTATAATCTATATCTATTCTATTCTATAATCTATATCTATTCTATTCTATAATCTATATCTATTCTATTCTATAATCTATATCTATTCTATTCTATAATCTATATCTATTCTATATCTATTCTATATCTATTCTATAATCTATATCTATTCTATAATCTATATCTATTCTATATCTATTCTATAATCTATATCTATTCTATATCTATTCTATAATCTATATCTATTCTATATCTATTCTATAATCTATATCTATTCTATATCTATTCTATAATCTATATCTATTCTATATCTATTCTATAATCTATATCTATTCTATAATCTATATCTATTCTATATCTATTCTATAATCTATATCTATTCTATAATCTATATCTATTCTATATCTATTCTATAATCTATATCTATAGTATTCTATATCTATTCTACAATCTATATATATTTACTCGTGGAACCGTTTACGCGCGTAAAGTAATTTTTCCATCGATATCACCATTGCTAAGGATACACTAACAAAAGTTTAAATACCAGAAGCTATTAAACGATGAAAGATATCCAGATGGAGGTAATTTATGAAGAACGTCTGGAACAAGCAACGTTTCGATGACTTCACGTTGAAATACCCAGGACGTCGACAATGATGTTAAAAATAGGCCCCCCTCGACGTATGAAACAATTTATTGTATTTGAACAAAGAAACGGAGGCTGGAAGAGGGATACGTTTTTAAGGCGTGGTTCTTTTTTTTTTCGCTCTTTTTGGAAGCTGGCTCGGTCATTAACTATACATTACGTCCCACTTGCTCAGAAGCACCCGGTATATGAGAATTTATTGGAGCGACGGTAGGCGTATCTGCGGAGATGCACTCTGGTTTGATCAATGGATTCGTATCTCGACGTATCCGTGTCGCGGGACACGTACGAATAGTCTCGTTTTGTGATTTATGTCGCAGCCGTGACGTAGCAAAAAGGATGCGTGAACGTTGGAAACGAAGAATGCTCGCTGCGTTCATTCCCGTGGCTGCATACACCGTACCACGGTTCTACGTATTTATGCAAATGCTTACGTGCGGCAATCCGTCAGAATCGTGAAACGGTGTTTATTGTGGCGTAAATTATAATCGTTCGGGGTCCACGGGAGCTTCGGAAGTTATTTATTCCTGCCAGCGTTACGAGTAGACGTTGAAAAAAATATTTCACAATTTTTTACTCCGCGAGTGTTACGATTTCATCGTAACCGTTACGGTTTTAAGTTAACCGACCGACACGAATTCGCATTTTTTTTCTTTTCTTTTTTTTTTACTTCGTGCACATTATTATTTAGAATTAAGAGTTGCAAGTCTTCGGTGAGTAATGGAGTATTTACTGAATTTAATTTATGTACGTATTTGTATACTATTTTTAACGTTTATCGAGACTCTATTATAGAATTTTTAAAGTAAACATGGATCATCGTCTACAATCAATAGCAACTCAAAAAGGAGAAAATATATCAAGGAGGATATCAAAAAGGAGAATATATAATTTAGTAAAATGGTTATATACTTTAAAAATATTGTGTTTCATTTTCACCGAAAAAGAAACGAAATTACTTTCCGAACAATCTAGTATAAGTTGAGGACAGACTCTTGAATTTCTTATGTAAGTTGTTTTTGTAGAAAATCATTTTCTCCATTTTCACAGGGTGTACATTAATTGTATCATTCAGTTGTTACTTTCTCCTTCTGAAATGATACAATCGTAACTTCAAGGCGTTCAAAATTGCTTCCTCGTTACTTTTTCTTTACCTTAAAAAATTTGTTACAGTTGAAAATGGGTTAATTAGGACTGTGCCGAGATTATCTGATCGTTAATACTACGAAAATTCGAGATCCAGTGATTCGTCGGATCGTCTTCGTGCTTTTTCATCTCGAGGTATTCAATGGAGATAAAATATTCTTATCGAGTGTAAATCTTAGAAATATTTCCACCGTTAGAAAAATTCAATCCTCGAAATATTCTCAGTTTCGTAAATCGGTCGTTGTATACTTTCCCTCCTTAGAGTTTCTATAAGTGTTTCTTTATCCGATGTGGCAAACTACGTGCACTCGTACTTGTTCGTCGGTTAATAATATCCCGGTTTAAAATTTATACCACCGGCGTTAAATAATTCCTTGGAACGAATGTTACCCGGGAAAGATGGATTTTCATTTTTCTATTCAGCATCCACGTTTTAATCCGGTGTTGTAGTTCTGGAAAATTATAGCGCGAATATGCACGCGCGTTAAATCCATGTTTGCAGCAACTTCCAGCAGACGTAGTAGGTTTATACGGAGCGGCCGCGAGCTGCAAAGTTTGTTGAATACACACTCGACGTATAATACTTTGTTTCCGCGCGTGGAAGTTACATCGACATACTTTCGTTCTTGTTATTCTGAAAACATTTGAAACAATCCTCGTACGCTGCATGTACTTGGAACTGACTGTGGCTCCTCACTTTAGCCGTTACGCCGCTATGGATTTGCAGGGGTCCCATGAGACAAGGTGTCATGCCTCGTGGTATTATATACTCGAGGTTAGTCATAGTCAATTTTGAACGACCGTGGTTTTGTTTAATAGTTACATCGATGTGGATTCTGCAGGAGTCCCACGACACGTGGTGTCATAACTTCTACAATATTTTTGAGGCTGTTGTTAATTTTGATCGACCGTTGTTTCGTTTAACAGTTACATTGGTATCGATCTTGCAGAAGTCCCACGACACGTGGTGCCATAAGTTGTACAATATTTTTAAGGTTGTTTAATTTTGATCGACCGTTGTTTCGTTTAACAGTTACATTGGTATCGATTTTGCAGAAGTCCCACGACACGTGGTGTCATAAGTTCTACAATATTTTAGAGGTTGTTTAGAATGTTGAGGTTGTTTAATTTTGATCGACTGTTGTTTCGTTTAACAGTTACATCGATGTGGATTCTGCAGGAGTCCCACGACACGTGGTGTCATAACTTCTACAATATTTTTGAGGCTGTTGTTAATTTTGATCGACCGTTGTTTCGTTTAACAGTTACATTGGTATCGATCTTGCAGAAGTCCCACGACACGTAGTGCCATAAGTTGTACAATATTTTTAAGGTTGTTTAATTTTGATCGACCGTTGTTTCGTTTAACAGTTACATTGGTATCGATTTTGCAGAAGTCCCACGACACGTGGTGTCATAAGTTCTACAATATTTTAGAGGTTGTTTAGAATGTTGAGGTTGTTTAATTTTGATCGACTGTTGTTTCGTTTAACAGTTACATCGATGTGGATTCTGCAGGAGTCCCACGACACGTGGTGTCATAACTTCTACAATATTTTTGAGGCTGTTGTTAATTTTGATCGACCGTTGTTTCGTTTAACAGTTACATTGGTATCGATCTTGCAGAAGTCCCACGACACGTGGTGCCATAAGTTGTACAATATTTTTAAGGTTGTTTAATTTTGATCGACCGTTGTTTCGTTTAACAGTTACATTGGTATCGATTTTGCAGAAGTCCCACGACACGTGGTGTCATAAGTTCTACAATATTTTAGAGGTTGTTTAGAATGTTGAGGTTGTTTAATTTTGATCGACTCTTGTTTCGTTTAACAGTTACATTGGTATTAATTTTGCAGAAGTCCCACGACAGTGCCATAACTTCTACAATATTTTTGAGCTTGTTGTTAATTTTGATCGACCGTTGTTTCGTTTAACAGTTACATTGGTATTAATTTTGCAGAAGTCACACTACACGTGGTGCCATAAGTTCTACAATATTTTTGAGCTTGTTGTTAATTTTGATCGACCGTTGTTTCGTTTAACAGTTACATTGGTATCGATTTTGCAGAAGTCCCACGACACGTGGTGCCATAACTTCTACAATATTTTTGAAGTTGTTTAGAAGGTTGAGGTTGTTTAATTTTGATCGACTGTTGTTTCGTTTAACAGTTACATCGATGTGGATTTTGCAGGAGTCCCACGACACGTGGTGCCATAACCTCGATTGTACTTGCGAGGTTGTTGCAGTCAACTTTGATCGACCGTGACTCCACTTAACACTTACATACGGATTTGCAGGAGTCCCATGACACGCGGTGTCATCACCTGTATTAAACTTGCTCGGTTGTTACAGTTATCTTTAATCGATCGTGGCTCTATTTAATCGTTGAACTGATATATATTTCCAGAAGTCCCACGGCACGTAGCGTTAGCCTGTATGATACTCGCGAGATTAGTTGTAGTCAATATTAATTGACCGTAGCTTTAGTTGTTACACCGATGTGAATTCACAGGTGTCCCATGGAACGTGATGTCACGACCGGTATTATACTTGCGAGATTAGTTTTAGACAATTTCAATTTCTATTTTATCATTATTACAGATAAGATATCCCTGAAGAAGACCTAAAAAAAAAAGACTTAAAAAAAAAAGGTAAAACATTGAAATAATACCATTCTCCCATAGTTTCTAAAAGATGAAATAAAACGGAAACAAAATCTAAATTTAAACATTTTTTCCACCGTTTTTAAATCACCAGGCATTGAAAAAGTTTACTCATCGAATACACACGTGAACACAATTTCTTCGAAAGGAATTTTACTTCCA